>NC_041393.1:248631087-248760663 GCF_002162155.2 Triticum dicoccoides
GGATCCTTGCGAGCGCCCCGCCTCGCCGTCCTTCGGCGCCCCGCGCCTCCCGGCCCTCGCCGTCCTCCTCCGCTCCGGCCGGAGCCAGAGCTCGCCAGAGCCGCCGCGTCGTCGCCGGATCTGGGGAGTGGGATGAGATCCACCACTCCCCCGATCCAAACATCTCCCCCGTACCTGGATCCCTCCGTCCCGATCTGCGTCATCCAGTTTTCCCGGAGGTCAAAATTCCACCAAGTCCCCGAATATTTACATATTTTTAGCTCCTGTTCATCGCATCATAAATGCATCTGTGCTGCTCCGTTTCGTGCGTGTAATATGTCAAAATGTTTGCTGTGAGATGCTCTACATTTCATTCCATTGCATCATGTTCATTTGAGTCCATCTTGATGCCTGAATCATCGTTGCAAGAGTGCTATATAATGTTGTCTGCTGTCTGCTAACAGAACATGCTCATTTGTCATTTTTGTCATGTTTGATGTGTGCATCCTATGAGGTTGATGTCTACATGTGTTTTGAACTACATCATGCCATCTTTATAGAGGTGCTTGCCATGTATTTTTGTGATCAATGTGGTGACTAGAACAAGCATGCAAACTAGGCTTCGTGATGTTGCTGATTTCAGTCCCTGTTCTGCTGTTATTTTTATGCCATGTAAACTTGATGCTACAGAGAGATCCAAGCATATTTTGAGATACTTCAGTAAGGATGTTTTGAACATATGGTTATGATCTATCCATTCATGCCCCTGTTTGAAATTATGGAGTAGTCTAGCATATCATTTTCTTGCTCTACTTTTGCTAGAAAATGTTTCCTGGTAGATTGTTTACATGTTATTCAATTCTGCCAAGGTTGTTATAGTTAATCCTTGCATGCTATGAACTTGCTCTTTCCATGCTTAGCTTCATAAACATGTATTATTACTATTGGTTTCCTTGCCATGCCATGTATTGATCTGTGGTGAGTGGTACAAGCTCATCAACATGCCTACTTATCGTTGTTTCTGCCATGTATGAATCTGTCATATAACTTGCCATGTTTACATGGGTGCCATCATATCTTCTGATCCTTTTTGGCTAATGGTCAGTAAGGGACTTTTGTTCTATGCATTTAGTAGATTCATGCCATGCCTTTGTTTGCCATGATAAGTTCCTGTAGCATGCTGTTTTATAGCTCTAAACATTGCAACCTAATGTTATTTCTGCAAAGTCTGAAACTGATATTATTTGCAATCTTGCCATGTGTGTTTGAGCATGTTCTAGTGATTTATGGAGATAGCTCAGTGTTCATGTTTTGTTATGCTTTACCTGTACATCATGTCCATTACTTTTGTTCTCATGTTAAGATGCTGTAGCATGTTGTTTTGGTGCTTGCAATATGCCTAGTTGCTGTTTTGGACAGATTGTTGCTATAACTTGTATAGAGTGTATGTGTTGAACCGTTGCTCCGTTTTGAATGTGCTCTATATGAAACTTGCTTGTTTTTGCATGAAGTTTCATATTAACATGTTGCATTCATGTTTTGAGGTGTTTGCTTGATGTTTGTATGTATTTTGCATCAATGCATGTTTAACTTGTTTTGCTCGTATCTTCTAGGCCGTAGCTCCGAACTAAATGAACTTCATATGTAACTTGACTAGAATCTAGTGTAGATCATCTTGGTGCATCTTAACTTGCTGTTTAACACTTGGACATAAGGTTTATTCAGATCTGGACCAATTTCGAAATTTGCATATGAGGACTTACCGGAATTGTTATATGTTGTTCCCGGCCTCATTTAAACTTGCCTTGATGTGTTGCTCTTGTTTGCATCATCTCTTGCCATGAGTAGCTTCATGTAGTCTTGTCTTGCATCATGCTTGTTGTGCATCATGTCTTGTCTATGTGTGGTGTGTTTACCATGTTGTGTGCTTCTTCTCGATAGTTCCCGTTTCGTTGCGATCGTGAGGATTCGTTTGTCTACGCTTGGTTCGTCTTCGTGGCTTCATCTTCTTCATAGACTCGTTCTTCTTCCTAGCGGGATTTCAGGCAAGATGACCGTCACCTTGGATCTCATTACT
This sequence comes from Triticum dicoccoides, assembly GCF_002162155.2. NCBI lineage: Eukaryota > Viridiplantae > Streptophyta > Magnoliopsida > Poales > Poaceae > Triticum > Triticum dicoccoides. The sequence goes on from NC_041393.1 coordinate 248,633,144, forward strand.
ATCATTGCTATGCTAGTTGTTTTGTTCTTTCGCCATGTTGCATTTCCTATCACCTGTTCTTCAAGCCTCCCCAAATTGCCATGAACCTCTAACCTTTGACACCCTTCCTAGCAAACCATTGTTTGGCTATGTTACCGCTTTGCTCAGCCCCTCTTATAGCGTTATTAGTTGCAGGTGAAGTTGAAGATTGCTCCTTGGTGGACAGGTTTATGTTTGGGATATCACAATATCTCTTATTTTGTCAGGACCCCGACTCGATGCCACATCGATCTAGCATGTAACACCTCATATCGCTTTGCGGCCTCACGCACGGTATTCCCACGGGTGTCGTCTTACCTTTGCCCGGGACCGTTTGCGCCTTTTGGCACACGTATATGATAGTGTCGCTAGCATCCGTATGGTAAGGAGCCCGGGCTGACATGGCTAGTCGTAAACCCAAAGTGGCACAGACTTGCAGGGACAGGCATCCATGACCCAGCATCGAACGTGTCGGTCATCAGCAATTGAATCCGGGCTGTAGCACTGGGCTAGCAGGACTCCGGTAAACCGGGCTGTAGCGGGCCAACAGGACTCCGGTATCCATCGCGTGACATTTCCCTGGAGGGACAGACACAGGAACGAAGAAGGACACATGCCGGCCAGCCTAAGTGTTTCGGAGCAGTAGCAGGCTACCAAGGCTCAGTGGAGACACTAGGAGACATTTCCCGGTAAGAGAGGCTACTAAGAATAAACAACTAGATAGTCAGATCCCACACATACAAGCATTTCAATCATACACACAATATGCTCGCTATGTGCAAATATAACAAGGCATCACAACATGACTCTACAACACAAGTACTTTATTTAAAGGCTCAGGGAGCCATACATATCATACACACAAGTACGGGTCACACGACCCAGCATTCAAGTCATACAGACATACAAGCCAATAGCGGAAGTAACTTGTCTGAGTACAGACAACTAGTAAAATAAAAGAGGCTTGGGAAAGCCTGGCTATACTACGTGGTCCTTCACAAACTCAGGATCACCACCTGGGCCTCAGTCTACTCATCGATGTCAACGTCTACGAAGAACCCATCAGAAGGGGTTGCCGCGTCTTCTGAAAAATGTAAATTGAAGCAACATGAGTACAAAGGTACTCAGCAAGACTTACATCAGATCCTACATACATGCACATTATCAAGAAGGGTTGGTGGGGTTATTGCAGCAAGCCAGCTTTGACTCTTGGCTAAGCTATCCTACGAGACACCAACTTGAAATGGTTTTGTGTACACAAGTCCACTACTCACCACTTCAATACACCACCGAGGATCCACCTCCGTCATTCTACGGAAGAGCCATCCTCGGCACTCACGCTTATCTTGAGATTTTTAGTAGTATCCATTTACTTGTCTATGAACTGTATAGGCAACCAAGTAGTCCTTTACCGCGGACGCGGCTATTCGAATAGATAATGTTAACCCTGCAGGGGTGTACTTCTTCATACATGTTTCCACCACTTAGCGTCTGCACACGACATGTGCTTGACAGACTTCAAGCGAAAGCCGACGTGGGTGTAGACCACGACCTACCTAAACACCTAAGTCTCTAGTCCAGGTTTATCGCCTATCCAGGTTCCATCCGCAGGGAGTCCGGCCGAGGTTTCCACATACGGCCCCGAACGATGTGTACAGGGTTCCCGAGATACCTAACGGGTATCCGGTACACCGTGCCACGTACCTACCGCATCACAGCCCACCCCGCGGGTCAGCGCTGTCCACGGCCTCCAGTAAGCTACAAACACCAGAAACTACTTGCAACTCCTGGACAGAGGACTAGGGTGAATAAGAAGTCGAGCGGGTTCATATTTCAGGGCCCAATGCATGGTAGTAGCTGAATCTTAAATCACACATACAGATCTCAGTGCTTAAGGTCGGCTTCAATGAAACAACCCACCATGTACTCCTACATGGCCTCTCATCGATACCTTTACCAAATCGTGTTCACCACATCACTCTTATTACCGGCATGATCATTTCACTCTAGCCCATCACCCAGATGAACCAGACCTGACACGACTCTAAGCATAGCAGGCATAGCAAGGTAGGAACAACACATACATACGGCTCAATCAACTCCTACACATGCTACTGGGTTTCATCTAGTTACTGTGGCAATGACAGGTCATGCAGAGGAAATGGGTTCAACTACCGTAGCACACAGCAGTTTGAAACGCGTTGTCTTAATGCAGTAAAAGAGAGCAGAAGCGAGAACATGGGATTGTATCGATATGATCAAATGGTTGGTTGCTTGCCTGATGGGTCGATGCACTGATATTGTTCTTCGTTAGGGTAATCGTGGTACTCCTCAGAGGCAGAACCTGCCGCAAAGAGCACCGATACACAAACATCACCAAACAATATGCAACAAAATGATGCATGCATGGAACATGGCAAAATGAGTGTATTGGGCTAATGCAACTAAGACCAGATGGGTTTGAACTAGTTTGAACCAAAGATTCAAGTTTCAAACTCATAAATGCCCTTTTAAGTGCTTTATCTTGTTCTGCACTAAACATCAGGTTAGCTTGCTTAAACATGCATGAAACCAGTACAGATGGATAGACTGGATTTTTCTAATCATTTTTCATATATAAAACTTTGCATTTGGAGTTACAGATTAATTTCTATGATTTTTTGAAATTTGTGGTATTTACTAGAATTTCCTGTGTAATAATAATTCCAGTAAATAAATTACTGCGTCAGCATTACGTCAGGATGACGTCAACGGTCAATGGAACAGTCCAGGTCAACCCTGACTAGTGGGTCCCGTGTGTCAGTGTAATTAGTTTAACTAAATATTAATTAAAACTAATCCTGATTAGTTAACAGGGCTGGGCCCCACCTGTCATTGACCCAGGGGGTCAAACTGGGCCCACTCGTGGTCAAACAAGGGGTCAGCAGGGTCAACTCACCGGCGTTTAGCCGCTGGCGAGGCCGAACACGGCGGCGAGAGTGGTTTTGTGCATTCCGGCGACCAAAAGAGCCGCGGAGGGCATCTACGTGTAGCTGGGAGCAAGTCGCAGCTCTTGGTGGTGTTGGTTGAGCTCGGGGTGGCCGGAAACGGCGCCGGCGACGACCTTGGCGGTCGCCGGAGTTCGGGTGATGATGAACCCGAGGCTACGGATTACAGCGAGGCTCGTGGAGTGGTGCTACGGGTTCCTGCGGGTGCGGTGAGTGCGTTGGACACGGTGGTGTGGCCGGTGGTTTGCCGGAGACACGTCGGCGACGAGCTCGGCGGCGGTGCGTGCAGTGAAGCTTCGTGCGCTTGCTGTGGTGCACGAGAGCGAGAGAGGAAAGGGGGAGGAGGTAGCTGGGCTCATGGAGGTCTCGAAGAAGCAGACGGCGCGGCCGGGGACGAGCTGGTGCGGCGGCGACGGCGAAGGGGATCTCCGGCGATGGCGGGTCGGACGAGGTCGGTGCAGTGGCTTCAGGGCATGCAAGCACTCGGGGGAGCTCCTGGACACGACGACACGGCGCAAGGACGACGGAGAGCGCGACTACGGCGACGGTGCGGCTGCGGTGGCGTCGGCCATGGCGTGGGAGAGCGAGGGAGAGGAGCTGGGGGCGAATGGGTGTGTCCACGGGGTTCGGGGCACAACGTGGAGCTCATCCAGGCCAGCGAAGAGGCGAGGGGAGGAAGCAGGGCGGCGGGCAGCTGCGTGGCGCGCGCTGGTGCCGCCGTCGAGCACCTGCCTGCCTGCCTGGCGAAGGCAAGCAGCTCGCTGGAGTGGCTACTGGGCTGGGCCGGCTAGGTGGGCTGGTTGGTGGGCTGCCAGGTTAGTTCCCTCTCTCTCTTTTTATTTATCTTTTTTTATTTATTCTGTAGCTTTGTGGACTTTCTAAAAATACCTAGACAACTCCAAAATTCACCAAACTGTTCATGCCCACTAACTGGAATATATCCAGCATGGAACATTTTAGTTTGGGATTATTTGAGCATTTAAAATAATTTATATAATTTAAATGCCCAAACTCAAATACTTATGATTTAATTCAAAAACCTTAGGATGACCTAGAAAATTGAGCACCACTTTTGGTAGAGGTTCTGAACCAAGACAAAAATGATGGACATTTTAGAAGGGCATTTCAGGTTCATTGAAAATATTTTTAGTAAACCCTAGTTGGTTTCAGAGGGGGCTGGGGGTTCTGTCATCCCCATTTCAAGTTTCTGTTGAGAAAAAAAGACATGATGCAACACTCTAATGCATGAACTAGCTAGGGTGTGACATATTTAATTAATGCATCTATATACTTGGTAAAGGGTGGAAGACTCGGCCTTATGCCTGGTGTTCTGTTCCACTCTTGCCGCCCTAGTTTCCGTCATACCGGTGTTATGTTCCCGGATTTTGCATTCCTTACGCGGTTGGGTGATATATGGGACCCCTTGATAGTTCGCTTTGAATAAAACTCCTCCAGCAAGGCCCAACCTTGGTTTACCATTTGCCTCACCACCACCTACTTTTCCCTTGGGAGTCGCTCTCTCGAGGGTCATCTTTATTTTAGCCCCCCGGGCCAGTGCTTATCTAAGTGTTGGTCCAAACCGGGCAGACTGCGGGGCCACCTCGGGGCAACTCGAGGGCTGGTTTTACTCGTAGGCTGACCTATCCGGTGTTGCCCCGAGAACGCGATATGTGCAGCTCCTATCGGGATTGTTGGCGCATCGGGCGGCTTTGCTGGTCTTGTTTTACAATTGACGAAATGTCTTGTAAACCGGGATTCCGAGTCTGATCGGGTCTTCCTGGGAGAAGGAATATCCTTCATTGATCGCGAGAGCTTATCATGGGCTAAGTTGGGACACCCCTGCAGGGTATAAACTTTCGAAACCGGACCCGCAGTTATGGGAAGATGGGAATTTGTTAATGTCTGGTTGTACATAACTTGACACCAGATCTGAATTAAAACGTATCAACCGCGTGTGTAGCCGTGATGGTCTCTTTTCGGCGGAGTCCGGGAAGTGAACACGATTTTGGGTTATGTTTGACGTAAGTAGGAGTTCAGGATCACTTCTTGATCATTGCTAGCATCACGACCGTTCCATTTGCTCTCTTCTCGCTCTTATTTGCGTATGTTAGCCACCATATCATGCTTAGTCACTGCTGCAACCTCACCACTTTACCCCTTCCATTCCCTTTAAGCTTTGCTAGTCTTGATACCCATGGTAATGGGATTGTTGAGTCCTCGTGGCTCACAAATTACTACAACAACAGTTGCAGGTATAGGTTATGCGATGATCATGACACGAGAGCGATGTTGGCTTGTTTTGGAGTTCTTCTTCTGCTTCTTCTTTGATCAGGGGATAGGTTCTAGGTCGGCAGCCTGGGCTAGCAGGGTGGATGTCATTTGAGTTTCTGTTTGTGCTTCATCTGTAGTCAGATGATGATCTTATGTATGGTGATGTTGTATTCGTGTGGCATTGTATGCCTCTTGTATGTATCCCCATCTATTACGTAATGTTGATGTAATGATATCCACCTTGCAAAAGCATTTCAATATGCAGTTCTATCCTTGGTGGGACCTTCGAGTCTCTTTAGGATAGTATCGCATATTGGGCGTGACAACGCACTACTTGTCCGACTGCAGGAAGCATTTCATAGCGCAAGGCGGCAAGTCCCCAGGCCAACTGGTCGAGCCCGGTGCCAAGCGGCATAATAAAGAGTAGTATACTCGAAGGTATAATTCTTATCATACAGGTAACAAAAAAGGGCAGTCCCCGAGCTCGTCTCGGGGGGCCCGAAGTCTTGGTACTTTAATACAAAGGGTAGTGTGATACATACTGCATCAACTGTAAAATCTTCGGAGAAGATTTGCATTCCACGGGCGCTCTGTCTCTTTGCCGGAGTCGTCCCTCTTGCGTGCTCGGGGCTTCTGAGCGTCGATCAGGTAGTAGGAGTCGTTTCCCAGCACTTTGCTGATAATGAAGGGGCCTTCCCAAGGCGCCGATAGCTTGTGCTGGCCGGCTGCTTGCTGGATCAGCCGGAGCACAAGGTCGCCCTCTTGGAAAGATCTCGGCCTGACCTTCCTGTTGTAGTATCGCTGCAGGCTCTGCTGGTAGATGCTGGACCGGCTGAGTGCCAACAGCCGGCCCTCTTCCAGCAGATCAACACCGTCTTGACGTGCTTCTTCTGCTTCTTCCTCGGTGTACATCATGACTCGCGGAGAGTCGAACTCTATGTCCGTCGGGATGACGGCTTCAACACCGTAGACAAGGAAGAAGGGTGTGAAGCCGGTTGACTTGTTTGGAGTCATGCACAGACTCCAGAGGACGGCTGGCAACTCATCAAGCCAACAGCCGGCCGAACGCTCCAGTGGTTCGACCAGTCGAGGCTTGATGCCAGATAGGATGAGGCCATTTGCTCGCTCTACCTGGCTGTTTGACTGCGGATGGGCAACGGATGCTAAGTCCAGTCGGATGCCCTGAGTCGCGCAGAAACGGGCCAAGGCACCTTTGGCAAAATTTGTGCCATTGTCGGTGATGATGCTGTGCGATATGCCATACCGAGTCGTGATGTCGATGATGAAAGTCACTGCAGTCGGACCATTCAACTTCTTGATGGGCTTCACTTCTATCCACTTGGTGAACTTGTCCACAGCGACAAGTAAGTGAGTTAGGCTGCCTCGTGCTGTTTTGAATGGTCCCACCATGTCCAGGCCCCAAACCGCAAAGGGCCAGGCAATGGGGATAGTCTTGAGTGCGGAAGCCGGCTGATGTGGCTTGGAGCGGAATATCTGGCACCCTTTGCACTTTTGGACTAATTCTTTGGCCTCTTCCAGGGCAGTTGGCCAGAAGAAACCGTGTCGGAAGGCTTTGGCGATGAGTGCTCTTGAAGCCGCATGGTGGCCGCACTCCCCTTCATGGATGTCTCTGAGAATTGCTTGGCCTTGCTCTGGCTTGACGCAACGCTGGTAGACACCAGTGACGCTGCGCCTGACCAACTCTCTGTTGACTATGGTGTAGGCTGCCGCTCGGTGTTGTACTTGCCGAGCCAAGATTTCATCAATTGGCAGTGCTTTGCTCACTAGGAACTTGAGGATGGGCTGGGCCCATGAGGGTGCTGCTATTTCTTCAACTGCCAGTACTGCGACTTGGACGAGGGCGGCTGGGCTGGGAGGCGGCGGGTTGGAGTCCGCAGCCGCTTGCTGGATTGACGAAGTCCCTGGGCCGACTGGAGCAGTCCCCGGGCCGAGTTCTGGAGTCTTCGGACTGGTCGCCGTAGTCCCCGGGCCGGGTTCTGAAGTCCCCGGGCCGGCTTCGACTACGGCGTGCTTGGAGTCGGATCCGACTTCTTCGGGTGGAGCCGGCACGAAGATGGAGTCTGATTCTGGTGAAGGCAGAGTGAATGGGTCCTTGGGGCAGGCTTTATTGAGGCTTGTGTAGTCGATACACATCCGCACTGCTTGTTCTTCTTCAGCACCAGGACCGGGTTTGCTAACCACTCTGGAAAAAATACTTCCATAATGAAGCCGGCTGCCAGGAGCCGGGCTATCTCTTCTCCAACAACTCTTCTCTTCTCTTCTGACAGGCGGCGCAAGGGCTGCCTGACGGGCTTCACATCAGACCGGACATGTAACTTGTGCTCGGCGAATTCCGTCGGTACACCTGGCATGTCTTTAATGGACCATGCGAATATGTCTCGATTCTCATGGAGGAAATCGATGAGCTTGCCTTCCTATTTGCTGTCAAGGTTTGCACCTATGACAGCGTACCTCTCTGGGTGCTCTGGGTCCAAGGGTATCTTCTTCGTTTCTTTGGCCGGCTTGAACGATCCTTCAGCTTCCGACTCCTTGGGGTCGGGCGACATCTCGGGCTGCTTTCCGGCCATCGCCAAAACCCGGTCAAGAAGCCACTTCTCAGCTACGATCACCAAGGACTCGGCCAACCGACTGCTTTCGGCCGCGCAGGCGGATGACTTTCTGTAGTCGCCGGCTACGGTTAGAATCCCCTTGGAACTCGGCATCTTCATCTTGAGGTAGGCATAATGGGGGACCGCCATGAACTTGGCCAAAGCAAGTCGGCCAAGCAACGCATGGTACGGGCTTTCGAGGTCCACCACTTCAAACCAAACTGGCTCTCAGCGGAAGTGATCTTTGTCCCCAAAGAGGACGTCTATCAGGATTTTGCTGATTGGCGAGCAGGAAAGGCCAGGAACAATGCCGTGGAACACAGTCCGGCTGCTCTGAAGCTGTCTTTGCTTGATTCCTAACTTCTCCATGGTATCCTTGTACAAGATGTTGATACTGCTGTCTCCGTCTATCAGCACTCGCGAGAAACGAGCGGCCTGCCTATCTGTGGCGAGTGTGGCGCCTAAGACCAGGGCGTAGGAGCCCGGATTCGGCATCACCTCTGGGTGATCAGCTCTGCTCCAACTGATAGGCCTCTCGGACCAGTGCATGAATTTTGGAGTGTTTGATGCGACTGCATTCACCTCTTGCTACTGCAGCCGCCTGCTGCGTCGATCGTCAGCCACACTGGTGAACACCACATAGGCTCCGTGCTCTTCTGGGTACTCGTCTTGAATTGTGCCGACTGGCGTGACAGCCGGCTGCTGGGGCGGCGGTGGAGGCGGCGGCCCAGCAGGCGGGGGAGGTAGGAGGCCGTCTCCCTCGGCGATCCTGGTGAGCCAGTGGCATTTCCGGGTGGTGTGGTTCGACGGCTTCGCACCGCTGTGGAACTTGCAGGGGCCGTCTAGGGTCTGCTCGTAGGAGAAGGCTGGCAACCAGTTGGACTTGCCGCCTTTCTGTCGCTTGGCCGAGGGCTGCTCCTCCGGCTGTTGGTCTTCGACTGTCGCAACTTGCCGGCTACTGGGAGCCGGCTGTGGGGCTTTGCGCTTGTGGTCGTTCTGTTGTTGTCGCCGACTGGCGTCCCCAGCCGGAGTTCTGGGAGCCTGAGGGGCAACTTTGCCAGTCGCACTAACTTGAATCTCCGCCTTCATGGAGGAGTCGACCATGGCGTATTTGTCTGCTATGATCAGCAGCTCGTCGAGGGTTTCCGGTTCGTCGCAGAGGAGCTTGTGCTTGAGGAGGGTGCCTTCTCTGCACCTGGAAGTGAAGTACTCGATAGCCTGCACCTCATGCACGCCCTCGCAGGAGTTCCGAAGCTCGGCCCAACGCGTGAGGTAGTCGCGAGTCGGCTCGTCGGGGCCTTGCACGCACAAGGAGAGTTGGCGAGGCTTGGGAGGTCGCTTGTACGTGCTCGTGAAGTTGCGGACGAAGGCTTCGGTGAAGTCGACCCAGCTGTTTATGCTGCGGGGCTTCAGGCTGTTCAACCATGTCCGGGCCGTGCCCTGGAGCATCAGTGGAACATACTTCACGGCAACACGCTTGTTGCTGTTTGCTATGTTGACGGCCGTGGAGTAGTCAACTAGCCAGTCTTCCGGCTTCACGGAGCCGGTGTACTTGGGCGTATTCTCGGGGGAGCGTGAACCCTTTGGGAAAGGGCTCATCTCGGATGCTGGGTCCGACACAGGGAGGACCCAACTCGTCTTCTTCTTCGAGCGCCAGGAATCGATGGAGTCGGTCGATCCGGTGGCGGGCGTCATTTTCCCCGACTCCCTCTCGGCAGCCAAGGCGGTCGCCGAGAGTCGGATGCTCAACGGGTGGCGGGGAGACTCGCCTTTCTTTGCGAGGAGGAGGGGACAAGTAGTCGTCCCGCCGTTCTACTGCTTTGGGGCGGCCGTCTTGGTCGCGTGTAACGCCCCGAGACCGACGCTCCAGAAGACTTCCAGCTATTCCGAGTTTCGCCATGTGTTTGTTTTGCTTGTTGCATTCATCAATGCATCATTTGCTTTGCATCATGTCATCATGCAAGCCCTTTTTAAAAACTCACCTAAATAAATTGCATAGATCTTTGATCTATTTAAATCGAGGGAGTTCACATGGTGATTTATCTTCATAACATATCCTCCCAATATTATTTAGGGAGCTAATAAATATTCCACTAATTTGGAATTCACCATAACACACTTGCAAAATATTCCATGCCTTTGTTATATCACTTCTTGACCTCAAACTTTGTCCATAAATTCTTTCATCACTTTTCGGAGCTCCACCAAAAATCTCAACATTTTGGCCACTCCTAAACCTTGTCCTAGTTCAAACCATTTGAATTAAATTCAAATGAATTTGAATTTAAATCTTGCATTCATGCCAACTTCTATTTTCTTGGATTAAGCTCATTTTTATGAGTCCGGGGAAATTAACCCTATGCGCAAATTCTTCCCCTAACCCTCTCTTTCTTTCTCTTCTCTCTAATTCTTTTCTGCTAAAGAATAGAAGGGAGGGAGAGAGAGTCTAGCCCAGCTGGGCGTCCTAGCCCACAGCACCAGCCCACCTCATTAGGCCCAGCAGGCCCCAGCTTCACAACCCTAGCCTCATCCCAGTCGACCCCCTCCTCCTCCTCGTTCCCACGCGCGCCGCCATCCATCTCCTCGCTCGATCCCCATCTCCCCTCGATCTCCTCCCTCGCGCCCCTTCCTCCTTTGCCTCGTCCCCAACGCTTGGAGGCCTCCTCCCTTGCCTCTCGATCTCGCCGCGCCGGCCTGCGACCGCCGCTGACGACGAGCTCCACCAGGAGCCTGGAGTCCCCTGCCCCCTCTGCACGAGCGCCGTGCGCGCTGGCACCCGCGCCGCTCGTCCCCATCGTCTTGGCCGGAGCTCACCGTGCCCGATCCCCATGGACGCTGCTGCCGCAACCGTCGCTCGACTCCACCACATGCGTGCCTCGCACCGGGCCTCCTCTCTCCAGCGCCGCCCTCCATCTTCCTCCATCTTCCCCGGCGCCCTATGCCTCTTCTCCGCCTCCTTGTTCGTCTCCCAGCACGCACACGCCTGCAACTATGGCGCTCATGCCCGACGGCAGCGGCATCAGGACGTCGCCGCCGTCCGCCTTGTCTTCTCCTCCCAGGATCCTTCTCCCGTGGCCATACACATCACACACGACACCTCAGTCGCGGATGCGCCCTGGTGCGTCGTTGCTGGCAACCTCCTGCTTCGTGCCACCTCTCCTGTGACGCGCGCGTCGCCACTTGCCTCTGGCCGCCACCGAGAACCTCAAGTCCCACCCAGAGCCCAAGTGTGAAGACTCCGTGGATGTGCATCTCACTTGTGCCACTTTGGATTGCCAAGACCGTCAAGGATCGAGACTGCTCGGGACCATGTCGTCTCGCCGGAAGGTCAAGACCGTTACGGGATTCACCAAGTACCACTACGACCCGTGTACAACTACCTTCGCCAAGACCGAATCAACAAGTACCCCTTCGAGTTGACAAGACCGGCAAGCCCGACGACCCCGAACATCTACGAAATGTGTACCACTACTTCCACTACCGTCGCCACGTGAACAACTACTTCCCACGACGACCCGTGAACGACTACTTCCTCTACATCGTACCGAACTCGATTCACCCCAAAACGCACGCTTCAAAGGTATAATCTCGAGACGATCACGGCCGTGAATGAATGCTTTGTTGTATGAGATGCCGTGTTTGCACCGTGTCCGAGAGAGGTCGTTGCACGTTCCTCTTTTGCCATGCCGCCGTCTTGTGGGACACCCGGTATCCGGGATCACCCCACCATTTTGCATGTTCCACACCTCCACATCTTTGGTTGCACCGGTCATTCAACGATTTATCGGAACCGGGACGTTGCCATGGCATCGTTTCCGTTTTCGTCGACGTGGCACCCTATTCTTTCTGCCATGGTGACCAAATGCTCCTAATCATCTTCATGTCAACATTTTCGTAAAAAAATGCATAAAACTTGTGTATGCCATCCGCATCATGATAACAACATTTAAGATGTTTAAAATTGTTGTTTGCTTTTAAATTGCTAAATGACATGGGGATTTTCCGGATTTGTTGTTTGTTATATCCGGCCCCATTTAAATTGTATAAATAGTTAGTTTTATTATGCTTCACCTCTTTCCATGTTTAATAACATTTAATATTGTTTTGTACCTAAACGAGAGAGAACTAAATAATTGATGTGGTGTTTTTTCAATATGCAACTTGTTGCATATTGAGCTCCACTTAACTTGTAGTGTTGTTTGTGCATATTGCCATGCCATGCCTCATTAAACCGGACATGCATCATACTTGATTGTGCATCATGCCATGATTATGATTGTGCGTTTACCATGTTGTTTGCTTCTTTCCGGTTTGCTTCTCTCATTAGCTTCGGTTTCGTTCCGGAGTTGTGAGGATTCGTTCGACTACTCCCGTTCGTCTTCTTCATGGACTTGTTCTTCTTCCTTGTGGGATTTCAGGCAAGATGACCGCTACCCTGGATCTCACTACTATCATTGCTATGCTAGTTGCTTCGTTCTATCGCTATGCTGCGCTACCTATCACTTGTTTATCAAGCCTCCCAAATTGCCATGTCAGCCTCTAACCTTTTCACCCTTCCTAGCAAACCGTTGCTTGGCTATGTTACCGCTTTTGCTCAGCCCCTCTTATAGCATTGTTAGTTGCAGGTGAAGTTGAAGATTTCTTCATGGTGGACAGGATTATGTTGGGATATCACAATATCTCTTTTATTATTAATGCATCTATATACTTGGTAAAGGGTGGAAGACTCGGCCTTATGCCTGGTGTTTTGTTCCACTCTTGCCGCCCTAGTTTCCGTCATACCGGTGTTATGTTCCCGGATTTTGCGTTCCTTACGCGGTTGAGTGATTTAAGGGACCCCCTTGACAGTTCGCTTTGAATAAAACTCCTCCAGCAAGGCCCAACCTTGGTTTTACCATTTGCCTCACCTAGCCCTTTTTCCCTTGGGTTTCTGGAGCCCGAGGGTCATCTTTATTTTAACCCCCCCGGGCCAGTGCTCCTTCGAGTGTTGGTCCAAATTGAGCAGCCTACGGGGCCACCTCGGGGCAACTTGAGGGCTGGTTTTACTCGTAGTTTGACTTATCCGGTGTGCCCTGAGAACGAGGTACGTGCGACTCCTATCGGGATTTGTTGGCACATTGGGCGGCTTTGCTGGTCTTGTTTTACCATTGTAGAAATGTCTTGTAAACCGGGATTCCGAGTCTGATCGGGTCTTCCTGGGAGAAGGTATATCCTTCGTTGATCGCGAGATCTTATCATGGGCTAAGTTGGGACACCCCTGCAGGGTATAAACTTTCGAAAGTCGTGCCCGCGGTTATGTGGTAGATGGGAATTTGTTAATGTCCGGTTGTAGATAACTTGACACCAGATCCGAATAAAAACGCATCAACCGTGTGTGTAGCCGTGATGTTCTCTTCTCGGCGGAGTTCGGGAAGTGAACACGGTTTTGGGTTATGGTTGACGTAAGTAGGAGTTCAGGATCACTTCTTGATCATTGCTAGCTTCATGACTGTTCCGCTTGCTCTCTTCTCGCTCTTACTTGCGTATGTTAGCCACCATATATGCTTAGTCGCTGCTGCAACCTCACCACTTTACCCCTTCCTTTCCCATTAAGCTTTGCTAGTCTTGATACCCATGGTAATGGGATTGCTGAGTCCTTGTGGCTCACAGATTACTACAACAACAGTTGCAGGTACAGGTTGTGCGATGATCATGACGCGAGAGCGATGTTTGCTTGTCTTGGAGTTCTTCTTCTGCTTCTTCTTCGATCAGGGGATAGGTTCCAGATCGGCAGCCTGGGCTAGCAGGGTGGATGTCGTTTGAGTTTTTGTTTGTGTTTCATCCATAGTCGGATGATGCTCTTATGTATTGTGATGTCATATTCGAGTGGCATTGTTTGCCTTATGTATGTATCCATATCTATTATGTAATGTCGATGTAATGATATCCACCTTGCAAAAGAGTTTCAATATGCGGGTCTATCCTTCGTGGGACCTTCGAGTTCCTTTTGGATAGGGTCGCATATTGGGCGTGACAAGTTGGTAATCAGAGCCTCGACCGACCATAGGAGCCCCCTTGATTGTTGGTCGTTGTTGAGTCTAAAAAAACTATTGTTGAGTCTTAGGATTATATATATCGGAGAGTAGGATTCTTTTTACTCCTCATCCCCCTTCGTCGCTCTGGTGAGGACTCCTGACGTAGATGTTTTGTCTTTCCTCTCCTCAAATTTCACTAATTTTTTTAGGATCACGCGGGTATCTTGGAATCGTTCCGATGGTTTTGTGACGAGAACATTGTTCTTGGTGCCTCCTGCTTTTATGTGGCAGTGACCCGGGGAGTTGAGCTCCGAGGTGTTGTCGTGACAATTTTATCGTTGCAGTTCTGGAATACCTGAGTTTTGCCGACATCGAAAATCTCTTTTATGCAGTTGTTGGTGAGATAACCTCGACGCCACCCAGTACTGGGGCGGGAGTTCGGGAGTATTGCCATAACTCGTATAACGGATGCTTTTCGAAGGTTGAGGTACATGATTTCCGGAGTTTTCTTGGTTATGTGTTGACGGATGGATACAACTGGATGTAGGTATTGTTAGTTTGGGTGAGATATATTGCTTCCCCTGTATCCTCAACACCAGATTGCATAACCGGAAAGTTTCAGGAGTTTATAGGTGGGAATTCAAGTAGCTCCTAGAATATCTTTCCGACAGATGCATGATATGGGATTGGGTAAATCTCTATCATATGTATTTATTCCGGCTTATTCTGCAAGCCAAATCCTTTTTTTTGTTTTATTTGTGGTATTTGAGTTGCTTCAAAGTCAAATGTTGAATCCATACCTTTCCTAAACGGTGTTCTCATATTTATATGGGAGTACTAATCCTTTTGATCATTGAGATTGTCATGTCAATTCTTTCCAACTGGTGTGCTTCTCTTCAAGTGGATCCGATCAGTTCAACATTTGTGAGATCAATTCAATGTTTTCTCAACGGTATCCGTTTCATCCGTCCCCAAGTATCTTTGCGAGGAGGAGGGGACAGGTAGTCGTCCCGCCGTTCTACTGCTTTGGGGCGGCCGTCTTGGTCGCGCTCGATGGTGATGCGAGTCCGACTGTGGCTGACAGCCGGATCCTTGTCTTTCCTTCCGCGGACACCGCCAGTTGGTGTCCGGGACATCGCGCCTTGATCTCAGCGGGGAGGCAAGTCGTCGTTTTGTCGTTGCGGTGCCTCCGTGTGGCAGCCAGCTTCGTTCTGCACGGCAGCCGTGTCGAGGAGCTGCTGAACTCGCTCCGTCATCAGGCGGCGCTCTTCACCTTCGAAGTTGTCTAGCTCATCCGCCGCCGCCTGGGCAGCGCGGATGTTCTCCGCAGGCGTGGCGTACACAGGGCGATTAGCCCCGAACAGGTTGGCGATGGCCGCGCCACGCTGCCGGACCGCGCCTAGGTGGGTAGTCCTAGTTGGAGCCGGCAGGCCGCCCATAGCGCGATCCATCTCACGCTGGTAGGCCTCTGACAAGCGTCTCATGCCCGCCAGCTTCTTCGCGCCCTCGACGAGCTGGAGGCGGTGCACCTCCAGCGTCTTGGCGTTAGCGTCTCCCGGAATGGGCGCGGTCAGGTCTTGCAGAGCCGCGTCGAGTGGATCATGAGCTCCTTCGCCGGAACGCTCACCGTGATCGAGGACGAGGACCTCCGTGACGGTGCTTCCGCCGCTCACTGCGCAAGGGAGCGGCTCGTCGTAGATCACCACGTTGGTGGGGAACGCGTCGAGCGACGCGGTGTCGGAGTCGACCAGCATCGGGTCGGTGGAGCCTATGGACTCCAGGTCCACAGCAGGCTCGCCGGCGACGTGGAGTTGGTCAAGGAGACCAGCGAGGAGGCTCTCAGGGCCGCTCGTGCCTGTGTCGGATGCAGGCTCATCGGAGAGGCGAACCTCGCCGATAAGTTCAGCGAGGCAGCTGGCCGCGCAGGCAATCTCAGCATCGTGCAGCGCGTCGGCGCAGACTCCATCTGGCGTGCCGGGCTGGCTGTGCTCACCAGGGAGGAAAAGGGTTCCCGTCCAGAGCAGGTCTCCGGACGACGGTGCACCTCGCCCCATGGTGGGCGCCAAATGTCGGGGATTGGGTGCAACATATGCCAAGGGATGGCTTATCATGGTGGGAGCGAGTAGAACGTCGCCGGTGCCCGGAAGCGGGATGAGGCGAAGACATGCACGCCGGCGGATCTTACCCAGCTTCAGGGCTCTCCGAGGAGATAACACCCCTACTGCTGCTCTGCGGGGTCTCCGCATGATCACTATGGCAAAGTGAATACAAGGTTGCTCCTAGAGCTGTTTTCCGGAGGTAGGAGAGGGCAAGGCTAGCTCCCTCCTTCCTATATGATCGGGTGCATGGGTGCCCCGGGGGGCTTATATAGGCCTGCCCCCCAGGGATACAATGGTAATCCGGCTGGGCGCGGGTCCCAGCCGTCTGTCTCTCAGGCCGCCGTCTTCTCCGCCGACTGGTGGGCCCCGCCGATAGGCCTGGTACTGTAGCCGTGCTTCTAATGACGCTGGCTTGGTCATGGGGTCGTGGCAATAGTGCCGACGCATGGCGGACGGCCACTGTCGCCATTCCCCGTCTTGTCTGGTTAATGGCGTGCGGGGCCCGTGGGAGGGGCCGGCTGACTCCAGGGGGCCAACTCCCACAGGTCCGTCTTCGTGGCGCTCTCGCTGCCTTCTGTACCCCCACTGACGGACGGGTCCCACCGTCTCTGGGCCATACAGGTAGGCCGTCGTGGGCATAGTACGCCGCCCACGGGGGCTGAGGTCAGGGTAGGCATGGCAACAGTGCCGCTCCACGATGGAGATTTCCAGCGGTACGGCACACTGTAGCCATGCCAGCCCTTCATGAGTGGGGTAGAGAGAGCCATGTAGTGACCGTATCCCGCCCCGTCTGTCGTGGCAGGGGGTGGTTGGAGCCGCGGGCCGACTCCTATAGTCGGCCTAACTCGAAGTCGCCAGCCAAGAGTCGGCTTATTTCGAAGTCGTCAGCTAAGAGTCGGCTTAACTCGAAGTCGTCCCTGGGACTCGGCCGTGAGGGGCAGTTGCCGCCGACTCCCAGGAGGAGGCCCTTTATCATGGGGTCTTGAGGGGCGCAGTCTGCCCCGATGTTTTGAAAGGTTCTGGGGCTCGGGTCAGCCTACCCGTGGCCCATTACTCCGACACCCAACCACTAACAAGCATCAATCCATGGCTTGCTCGAAACAACGAGTGCCTCCAACATACAACAGCCCTGGGGGAGTTTTGTTTAATTGTTTCGATTTGCTTTGATCTTTTTGGATCATGGGACTGGGCATCCTGGTTACCGGCCCTTTCTCGTGAATGAGGAGTGGAGTCCACTCCTCGTGAGAATAACCCACCTAGCATGGAAGATATAGGCAACCCTAGTTGTAACATGAGCTGCTCGAGCATACAAAACAGAATTTCATGTGAAGGTTTGGAGTTTGGCACATACAAATTTAGTTGGAATGGCAGGTAAATACCGCATATAGGTAGGTATAGTGGACTCATATGGAACAACTTTGGGGTTTAAGGAGTTTGGATGCACAAGCAGTATTCTCGCTTAGTACAAGCGAAGGCTAGCAAAAGACTGGGAAGCGACCAACTGAGAGAGCGACAACAGTCGTAAACATGCATTAAAATTAATTTACACCGAGTACAAGCATGAGTAGGATATAATCCACCATGAACATAAATATTGTGAAGGCTATGTTGATTTGTTTCAACTACATGCGTGAACATGTGCCAAGTCGAGTCACTCAATTCATTTAAAGGAGGATACCATCCCATCATACCACATCATAATTATTCTAATAGCATGTTGGCACGCAAGGTAAACCGTTATAACTCATAGCTAATCAAGCATGGCACAAGCAACTATAATCTCTAAATGTCATTGCAAATATGTTTACTTCATAATAGCTGACTCAGAAACAATGAACTCATCATATTTACAAAAACAAGAGAGGTCGAGTTCATACCAGCTTTTCTCATCCCAATAAGTCCATCATATATCATCATTATTGCCTTTCACTTGCATGACCGAACGATGTGTATAATAATAAGAGTGCACGTGCATTGGACTAAGCTGGAATCTGCAAGCATTCAACTCAAGATACAAGACAAGGTACTATGGGCTCTAAGTTAAATAAACAATCATGCATATGAGAGCCACTAAGCATTTTCAATATGGTCTTCTCGACCACCAAAGGAAAGAAAAGAAAATAAAACTATTTACACAGGAAAGCTCCCAACAAGTAAGAAGAAGAACTAGAAATCTTTTTTGGGTTTCATTTTAATTCTACTACAAGCATAGAATTTAAACTAACTATTTTTTTGGTTTTTCTTAAAGTTTATCAAACACACAAGAAGAAAACTAGAAAAAGAAGTTTAAACTAACATGGATAATACAATGAAAGAGTATGAGCACCGACGACTAGTGTGTGAACATGAATGTAAAGTCGGTGAGAAATACGTACTCCCCCAAACTTAGGCTTTTGGCCTAAGTTGGTCTAGTACCAAGGACCGCCGCTACTCTCCCCGTTGTAATGGGAGGTGTAATCAGGATACCACTGGCTAGTCATC
Source organism: Triticum dicoccoides (assembly GCF_002162155.2). Classification (NCBI taxonomy): domain Eukaryota; kingdom Viridiplantae; phylum Streptophyta; class Magnoliopsida; order Poales; family Poaceae; genus Triticum; species Triticum dicoccoides. The sequence goes on from NC_041393.1 coordinate 248,651,623, forward strand.
TCCGGATCCCACTGGACAGATGATGCATGATAAGGGTCCAGTTCAGGTTCCGGCTCAGGTTCAGGCTCTGGAGTGAAAGCTTGTGCTCGATGATTGTTCACCGCTTCCAGGGTAATAAGAAAATTTTCTGCAAGCAAATCAAACAACAGAGGCACAGGCAAAATAATAATCTCAATGTGTTTCTTATTAAATCTAAGTTTATACAAGAGCATCTTCTCTTCGTTGTCAACAATAAACTTGTGTGATACCATGCTCTTGTAATCTAAAATGTGGGGAGGCAATTTTGTCTCCTCCTCATGGTGCCTAATGGGTATCTGAAAATGTTTAGCAAGACGTGCATCATAGATACCTCCAAATATGGGGCCTTTTGTACGATTCAGGGCTAGTCGTTTAGCAACGACGACACACATACTAAAAGTATTGTCCCCAAGCAAAGCATGTTGAAGAATGGTAATATCAGGAACGCTCAAGTTTCCAGTATTTCCTCGACCAATTAAGAATCTACTAGCAAATATAGCAAATATAGCAAAATTGCGTAAAATAGGAAAGTGTATGCTAGAGACTTTCGCCTCGGAACCCTTCTTTGGCTCCTCTACAACTATAGTTTTAACAAAGCCATCGACATCTTCATGATGGGGTTCCTCTAATTCTCCCTCATAAGGTATCCTATGACATAAAGACATTTCTTTGAACTCATCATATAAATGAAATGATACTGCAGGCGGTGACTTCTTAGGATAATAATAAAAGTTTTGCACGAAAGTATTGGTAAGTAAGAGATACTGATCGATTCGGTCGTTGATGAAACCGGTGAGGCCTGCAGTCTCGATTAAAGCATAAAAGTCTTCATGAATTCCTGCTTCTTTCAAGAAATCCTCGCATGGCCATTCACACGATCGTACTTCTGCTAAGCGAGGAAGATTATATTTGGCTTTTTCCTTCTCTTTGGCTTGTTTTTCCTGAGAGCTTTGGCTAGAAGAGCCTTTAAAGGGCCACCTTAACATTTTCTGAAAGTTTCTGAAATTTTAGTAACTTCAAAATAAAAGTGAAAAAACTAAACAAAACTGATAGCAACTACTCCTACAAGTGCCTAGAGCCTATATAATGCATTGGAATTGCCTGGGACCTCAAAATTTTAACATGCAAGCTCAAGAACATGGTCACCTAAGCAGAAAAAATTGCAATGAATAAAGCACTAGAACAAAAACTAATTGGACCAATGGAGGAGTCACATACCAAGCAACAATCTCCCAAAGCAGTTTTGTGAATGGAGCTTTGAGCTAAGAGATTGAAAATCGCAGCAAAATGAGCTAGAACTCGTGCTTGAGCTGGATGGGGATTTTTTTGGCTAGAAGATGAAGTGTGTGGGTGCTGGCATAAGTGGAGGGGGGCCACTAGGGGCCCACGAGATAGGGGGGGCTCCTCTCTCGTGGCCCGGTGCTTGCCCCTCCTGCAGTGTTTTCAGTGCCTAAAATCCTCAATTATTCCAGAAAAAATCATACTAAATTTGCAGGGCATTTGGAGCACTTTTATTTTTGGACTATTTTTTTATGCACAGATAATTCAGAAAACAGATAGGTAATACTATTTTTTCTTTATTTATTCTAAATAACAGAAAGTAAAAAGAGGGTACAGAATGTTGTGCCTTCTAGTTTCATCCATCTCGTGATCATCAAAATGAACCCATTAACAAGGTTGATCAAGTCTTGTTAACAAACTCATTCCGAATAACACGGAACCAGAGAAATTTCGAATAACACTAAGTTACCTCAACGGGGATATGAAAATCTCCAACAATAAGAATATCATACTTCTTCTTGACAGTAGGGAGAGGAAATTCAAAACCCCCAAAAATGATAGTTGGAACTTTTTCAATATAATTGATGCTATGAACTTGAGATTATTTCCTCAGAAAGTGTGCCGTATGCTCATTACCATTAACATGAAAGGTGACATTGCCCTTGTCGCAATCAATAACAGCCCCTGCAGTATTAAGAAAAGATCTACCAAGGATAATAGACATACTATCGTCCTCGGGAATATCAAGAATAACAAAGTCCGTTAAGATAGTGACATTTGCAACTACAACAGGCACATCCTCACAAATACCGACAGGTATAGCAGTTGATTTATCAGCCATTTGCAAAGATATTTTAGTAGGTGTCAACTTATTCAATTCAAGTCTACGATATAAAGAGAGAGGCATAACACTAACACCGGCTCCAAGATCACATAAAGCAGTTCTAACATAATTTCTTTTAATAGAGCATGGTATAGTTGGTACCCCGGGATCTCCAAGTTTCTTTGGTATTCCACCCTTAAAAGTGTAATTAGCAAGCATGGTGGAAATTTCAGCTTCTGGTATCTTTCTTTTATTTGTAATGATATCCTTCATATACTTAGCATAAGGATTTACTTTCAGCATATCAGTTAAGCGCATACGTAAGAAAATAGGTCTAATCATTTCAGCAAAGCGCTCAAAATCCTCATCATCCTTTGACTTGGATGGTTTAGGAGGAAAGGGCATGGGTTTCTGAACCCATGGTTCTCTTTCTTTACCGTGCTTCCTAGCAACAAAATCTCTCTTATCATAACGTTGATTCTTTGATTGTGGGTTATCAAGATCAACAACAGGTTCAATCTCTACATCATTGTTTTTGCTAGGTTGAACATTAACATTATCATTAACATTATCACTAGGTTCATATTCATCACCTGATTGAGTTTCAGCATCGGAAATAGAAATATCATTGGGATTCTCAGGTGTGTCTACAGTAGGTTCACTAGAAGCATGCAAAGTCCTATCGTTTTTCTTTTTCTTCTTCTTAGAGGAACTATGTGCCTCTAAATTATTTCTCTAAGAATCTTTGCTCGATTCTCTTAGGGTGGCCTTCAGGATACAAAGGTTCCTGAGTCATTCTACCAGTTCTAGTAGCCACTCTAATAGCAAAGTCATTTTTATTATTTAATTCATCAAGCAAATCATTTTGAGCTTTAAGTACTTGCTCAGCTTGAGTAGCAACCATAGAAGTATATTTGCTAATGCGGTGAAGTTCATCTTTGACTCTAGCCAGATTATCGCTTACGCGTCCTATCTCGAAAGCATTATTCTTTAACTCTCTACCAACATAAGCATTAAAAGTTTCTTGTCTAGCCATGGAGTCATCAAATTCATCTAAGCATGGGCTATGAAATTTAGTAGAGGGTATTTCAACTTTATCATATCTATAAAGAGAATTTACCTTTACTACCTGTGTCGGGTTATCAAGACAATGTGGTTCTTCAGGCGGTAAATTAAGACCATGTATTTCTTCAATAGGTGGTAAATTCCTAACATCTTCAGCTTTAATACCTTTTTCTTTCATTGATTTCTTTGCCTCTTGCATATCTTCAGGACTGAGAAATAAAACACCTCTCTTCTTCGGAGTGGGTTTAGGAATTGGCTCAGGAGTTGGCTCAATTGGTTCAGGAATTGCCTCTGGAACTGGCTCGGGAAGAGTCCAATTATTTTCATTAGTCCACATATTATTCTATAATATTTCAGCTTCGTCGACTGTTCTTTCCCTGAAAACACAACCAGCACAACTATCCAAGTAAACCTTGGAAGCATCGGTTAGTCCATTATAAAAGATATCAAGTATTTCATTTTTCTTAAGAGGATGATCAGTCAAAGCATTAAGTAACCGGAGAAGCCTCCCCCAAGCTTGTGGGAGACTCTCTTCTTTGGTTTGCACAAAATTATATATTTCCTGCAAGGCAGCTTGTTTCTTATGAGCAGGGAAATATTTAGCAGAGAAGTAATAAATCATATCCTGGGGACTACGCACACAACCAGGAGCAAGAGAATTATACCAAGTCTTAGCATCATCCTTTAATGAGAACGGAAATATCTTAAGGATATATAAATAGCGAGACTTCTCATCATTAGTAAATAGGGTAGCTATATCATTCAACTTGGTAAGGTGTGCCACAACAGTTTCAGATTCAAGGCCATAAAAAGGATCAGATTCAACTAAAGTAATAATCTCAGGATCAACAGAGAATTCATAATCCTTATCAGTAACACAGATAGGTGAAGTAGCAAAAGCAGGATCGGGTTTCATTCTAGCATTAAGAGACTGTTGCTTCCATTTAGCTAATAATTTCTTAAGATCATATCTATCATTGCAAGCAAAAATTTTCCTAGCTTCTTCTTCATTCATAACATAACCCTTAGGAACAACAGGTAATACATAATCATTGGGAGAACCTTCATCATCACTATCATCAATAATAGGTTCTTCGGTAATTTCATTCCCCCTAACTCTAGCAAGTTGTTCATCAAGAAATTCACCTAATGGCAAGGTAGTATCACGCACAGAAGTAGTTTCATCATGCATAGCGGAAGTGGCATCATCAATAACATGCGACATATCAGAATTCATAGTATTAGCAGGTTTAGGTGTCGCAAGCCTACTAATAACGAAAGGAGAATCTAGTGCAGAGCTAGATGGCAGTTCCTTACCTCCCCTCGTAGTTGAGGGCAAAATCTTGGTTCTAGTGTCTTTCAAGTTATTCATAGTGATCAACAGATATAAATCCCAAGTGACTCAGAGAATAGAGCTATGCTCCCCGGAAACGGCGCCAGAAATTAGTCTTGATAACCCACAAGTGTAGGGGATCGCAACAACTTTCGAGGGTAAAGTATTCATCCCAAATTTATTGATTCGACACAAGGGGAGCCAAAGAATATTCTTGAGTATTAGCAGTTGAGTTGTCGATTCGATCACACCTGGATAGCTTAGTATCTGCAGCAAAGTATTTAGTAGCAAAAGTGGTATGATAATAAAGGTAACAGTAGCAAAAGTAAAGATAAATGTTTTTGGGTTTTTGTAGTAGTTGTAACAGTAGCAACAAAAAAGTAAATAAGCGAAGAACAATATGTGAAAAGCTCGTAGGCAATGGATCAGTGATGGATAATTATGTCGGATGCGATTCCTCATGCAATAGTTATAACATAGGGTGATATAGAACTAGCTCCAATTCATCAATGTAATGTAGGCATGTATTCCGTAAATAGTCATACGTGCTTATGGAAAATAACTTGCATTACATCTTTTGTCGTACCCTCCCATGGCAGCGGGGTCCTAGCAGAAACTAAGGGATATTAAGGCCTCCTTTTAATAGAGAACCGGAACAAAGCATTAGCACATATTGAATACATGAGCTCCTCAAACTACGGTCATCACCGAGAAGTATCCCGATTATTGTCACTTCGGGGCTGTCGGATCATAACACATAATAGGTGACTATAGACTTGCAAGATAGGATCAAGAACACACATATATTCATGAAAACATAATAGGTTCAGATCTGAAATCATGGCACTCGGGCCCTAGTGACAAGCATTAAGCATAGCAAAGTCATAGAAACATCAATCTCAGAACATAGTGGATACTAGGGATCAAACCCTAACAAAACTAACTTGATTACATGGTAAATCTCATCCAACCCATCACCATCCAGCAAGCCTACAATGGAATTACTCACGCACGGCGGTGAGCATCATGAAATTGGTGATGGAGAATGGTTGATGATGACGACGGCGATGAATCCCCCTCTCCGGAGCCTCGAACAGACTCCAGATTAGCCCTATCGAGAGAGATTAAGGCTTGGCGGCGGCTCCATGTCGTAAAACGCGATGAAACTTTCTCTCTTATTTTTTCTCTCTCCGAACGTGAATATATGGAGTTGGAGTTGAGGTCGGTGGAGGTCCAGGGGGCCCACGAGATAGGAGTCCGCGCCCTTGGGGGGGGCGCCCCCTGTCTCGTAGATAGCCTGTGGGCCCCCTGGTATTGATTATTTCGCCAAAAATTCTTATTAATTCCAAAAAGTGCCTCCGTGGATTTCCAGGACATTCTGAGAACTTTTCTTTTCTACACATAAAACAACATAATGGCAGTTCTGCTGAGAACAGCGTCAGTCCGGGTTAGTTTCATTCAAATCATGCAAGTTAGAGTCCAAAACAAGGGCAAAAGTGTTTGGAAAAGTAGATACATTGGAGACGTATCACCCGCCACAGCAATACCGGCACAGGAGATGAAAACAATCCGGATGGTACCGAAGATGAATACAACCCCGATCAGCCTGCCTTCGAGCAGGCCGAACAGGAGGACGGGCAGGTCAGCCCAGACGAACAGGCGGCAGACGGATACCCGGAGGAGGACAACTACATGCCCCCTTCCGAAGATGAGATTAGCCTCGGCGACGACGAGTTCGGCGTGCCTGAGGATCCCGTAGAGCAGGAGCGCTTCAAGCGCCGGCTTATGGCTACCGCGAGGAGCCTGAAAAAGAAGCAGCAGCAGCTCCAAGCTGATCAAGACCTGCTCACAGACAGATGGACTGAAGTCCTGGTAGCCGAGGAATATGGACTCGAGCGCCACACAGCTGACCGGCCACCTCGTGGCCGGGATAAAACAGCCGTGGCCGGGATAAAACAGCGTATCTGCCCGAATACCAGCCCGCACCCCCACACCAATACACTATGGCCCGGGGCAATAGGCAGGACCTGCAAGATATACTGGAAAACAAGGCAGGACAGCCAAGACCGATCTACGAATCACAGGGGCGCGCCCCAACACGTGATGATGATCGTCATGCCGGATACACTATCAACAAGTCCGGCCGGGCCGAACACAGCCAACCAGACTCATTCGAACTGCGTAGCCACATAGCTCGGCATAGAGGCGCCTCACACCCCCTCTGCTTCACTGACAAAATGATTGATCATGAATTCCCAGAAGGGTTTAAACCCGTAAACATTGAATCATACGATGGCACAACAGACCCTGCAGTATGGATCGAAGACTTCCTTCTCCACATTCACATGGCCCGTGGTGACGATCTACACGCCATAAAGTATCTTCCACTTAAGCTAAATGGACCAGCCCGGCACTAGCTAAATAGCCTGCCGGCAAATTCCATTGACAATTGGGAAAACCTGGAGGACGCTTTCCTCGACAACTTCCAAGGCACATACATACGACCACCGGATGCTGATGACTTGAGCCACATTACCCAACAGCCCGGAGAGTCAGCAAGAAAATTCTGGACTTGGTTCCTAACTAAAAAGAACCAAATTGTCGACTGTCCGGACGCCGAAGCCCTGGCGGCCTTTAAGCATAATATCCGCGACGAGTGGCTCACCCGACACCTCGGCCAGGAAAAACTGAAATCCATGGCGGCGCTCACGACACTCATGACCCGCTTTTGTGCGGGCGAGGACAGCTGGTTGGCTCGTAGTAGCACCACGCCAATAAACTCCGGCACTTCACATGTCCGCGACAATAACGGCAAGCCACGGCACAACAGACATAAGCGTCGGAACAATGGCGACAACACTGAAGACACGACAGTCAACGCCGGATTCAGTGGCTCAAAATCCGGTCAGCGGAAAAAGCCGTTCAAAAGAAACAATCAGGGACCATCCAGTCTGGACCGCATACTCAATCACTCGTGCCAAATTCACGGCACCCCGGACAAACTAGAAAACCACACTAACAGAGACTGTTGGGTGTTCAAACAGGCTGGTAAGACAAATGCCGAGAACAAGTACAAGGGGCTGCACAGCGACGATGACGAGGAGCCCCGGCGTCCGAACACGGGGGGACAAAAGAAATTTCCTCCCCAGGTGAAAACGGTCAACATGATCTACGCCACCCACATTCCCAAACGGGAACAAAAGCGAGCACTGAGGGACGTCTATGCGATGGAGCTAGTCACACCAAAATTCAACCCATGGTCAGCTGTCCGATCACCTTTGATCGTAGGGATCACCCTACCAACATCCGTCACGGAGGTTCAGCCGCATTGGTCCTAGACCCAATTATTGACGGATTTCACCTCACACGAGTCCTTATGGACGGCGGCAGCAGCCTGGACCTGCTTTATCAGGACACAGTGCATAAAATGGGCATCGACCCTTCAAGGATCAAGCCCACCAAAACTACCTTTAAAGGTGTAATTCCAGGGGTAGAGGCCCGTTGCACAGGCTCCATAACACTGGAGGTGGTCTTTGGATCTCCGGATAACTTCCGAAGCGAGGAGTTAATCTTCGACATCGTCCATTTTCATAGTGGCTATCATGCACTGCTTGGACGAACCGCATTTGCTCGATTCAATGCAGTACCACACTATGCATACCTCAAGCTCAAGATGCCAGGACCTCGCCGGGTCATAACAGTCAACGGAAACATGGACCGCTCTCTCCGTACAGAAGAGCATACTGCAGCCCTCGCGGCAGAAGTACAAGGCAGCCTTCTCCGGCAAACCACAAATCTGGCGACAACAATTCCGAAAATCGTCAAGCGAGTCCGGAGTACCCCGCAACAGGATTGCCAGGCACGCCAAGAGCGCGACTAGCAGTCCGGCCTCCGCCCCAGCCCCACTAAGGCAGCATTCGTGCCGCGCGTACACAATTACGCACTCAAAATACCATGGGCATAGGTGGAGGCACAATAGTGACGCTGTCAATAATGCGGTTCAGCCACAACATACTTTAATAACCCCCTTTATCTTTCAGGACCCTACTTTCGGGCAGCCTCTCTAGATAACCGAATCATCGGACTCCTCACAGGAGGAAGAACTAAGGAGGCGAAAGGCTTCGCGCACAAAGGGAATACCCAAGTGGTATCTGTTAATGATCGCTATACCTGTTTTATATACCTACATGCGGCCCGCCCTTGGATAGGACATGTCAAATAGTCCTATTTACCTCTGCTTAACACATTCATTGTAAACATATGCTTAGACGTATTATTCATCAATGGGAGAGTATATATAGCGTCAGCATATTATTCCTATCTGCACATTTTTGCTATAAATGTCTATTTACTATTGCATCCGTACACCTTGGTACGTTCAGTTTGCCAGGGGCGTCTTACGGCGCCCCTTAGTATGACAAGATAAGTTTGAACACTTTCGATAGTGCGGCACCCCGAACTTATAACATTATATGCATCAGCTCCGAATCATGTCTTGGGTCAATAGTTGGGTTAGCCCGGCTCCCTTGTTTTGGTACCTTACGTTCCGTATATCAGCTAAGGTAGCGCAGGGAGAACTACTGTGATTGTGTCCCGGTTCTTCCGGACGAGCACCTCAGTAGAGAAAGCCGAAAACTGACCGGCATGATGCGGCGAGAGCTGGTCGCTGTTCGAGAGGTCTTAAAATCCCTAAAGATTTTTCCGCTTTAGGCGAGGAATCGGCCTCATCCGATTTAGGCGTATATAGCACCCCAATTCGGCTTTCCGAATTCTAGGGGCTTCGCCGAAATTTAAAATTGTAGACTTCTATGGCTAAGTGAAAGTTATAAAGCCGCATAGTCCAATTGCCTTGTTCGCTGCGCCAAACACCTCCTTCAGGGACCAAAAATTTGGATAAAGAGTGTCTGGGTTTTCCATGAACACCCCAATACTAGTTATGCGGGGGTAGAAGCCGACGACTGGCCTACTTTCAGAATTTTATAAACAACCGCACAGAAGGTAATATTTTAAATCAACAAAGCGCTATATAGCGCGAATAACTTCGTTTTCATATTACAAAAAATGATAGGAATACATTCACTCAGAGATCGTGTCCTTGGTACATTCATCGGCCATGAGGCGAGCACCTTTCATAATGCCATCATAATATTTCTCGGGATAGCGATGCGCCTTGCCCTCCGGTGGTCCATCCTTCACCAGCTTCTCCGCATCCAGCTTGCCCCAATGCACCTTCGCACGGGCAAAGGCCCGGCGGGCACCCTCAATGCAAACGGATCGCTTAATCACTTCAAGCCGCGGACAAGCATTCACCATCTGCTTTCTCAGGCCGAAGTAGCTGGCAGACAGGGGCTCACCAGGCCACATCCGGACTATGAAATCCTTCATAGCCACTTCGGCGCCCTATGGAGTTTTACCAGTTGCTTCAATTGGTCACTCAGAGGCATCGGGTGTTCGGCTCCAGCATACTGGGACCAGAACAGCTTCTCCGTTGAGCTCCCCTCTTCAGCACGGTAGAACTCCGCGGCCTACGATATGCTGCATGGAAGATCTGCGAATGCCCCTGGGGAGCTCTAAATTCAGGTAAGTAAAAGAAACGCCTCCTCCACATGCTTGCTTTGCATAAAGAATGTCTTACCCGCCGCTATCTTCTTGGCCGCTTGGATTTCCTGTTGGGCCTTTTTGGCTTCGTCCTTGGCATCTTTCATGCTCAAAAGGGCCTTCGCAAGTTCAAACTCCTTCGTCTTGAAGTCACGCTCCAAAGACTCGAACTTCTTGCTGAGCTCCTGGAGCTCTTGCTGTACCTCGCCCACCCTAGCATTTTTCTTTTCACACTCAATGCGCTCCATGGCCGCTTTGTTTTCAGCCTCGAATAGCGCTTTCTTCAGGGACGCCACTCCGGTCGTGGCCCCTATTGCAAAATCATGACATTTTTTTAACATCACCAATTTTTTATTCTTTGTGATATGTGAACGGGGTATCACTCACCTTTGTTCTCTTCAAGCTGCCTCTTCATGAGGCTGAGCTCTCCTTGGGTCTGCTCCAGGTCCCGTTTGAGTCCGGAGACCTGCCCTGTGCGGGAAGCAGCGGTAAGCAGCACTGCCTGCTTATTCACATAGACACCTAATATTAGACTCCCGCGGATTAAAATTGACCCTTCGTTTGGCTTTTCTTTCCGAACACCAAACGAAGTATCAGGGGCTACTGTCTATCGGGTGACAATTTCACACACTTTTGATTACTTACCTCAAAGCCTGTCAGGAGGCTGGTGCAGGCTTCGGTCAATCCGCTTTTGGCGGACCGAACCTTCTGGATCACCGCACTCATAAGAGTACGGTGCTCTTCATCCATGGAAGTGATGTGAAGCGCTTCCAGCAGACTATCTGACTCCTTGGCGTAACGGAAGCCATAGGCACAGACGGCCCACCTTCCTTAGCGAGGGGCTACCTGCCCAAATCCGGAACCTTTGGAGGTTCCGATATAGTGTCCGGCTGGGAGCCCGACTTGCTGCGGCTCCCGTCAGCACAATCTGCGGGGATCTTGCGCCCCGTGTGCCCGGCATCTGGAATTTTGCCTTGGAGCATCTCCAGAGTCGCCTCCCCTTACTCAGGGAGCCTTTGGGACAATACCTCCGAGTCATCCACAGGCCGAGGGGAAGTGGCCGTTGGGAGCGAATTCATCGCCGAATTGCTCAAAGACCCATCTGAAGAGGATACCTTGGGATGGGCCCTGACCGGACTGCATATGCATGTTCGGCGTTATAACAGACTAAGAACCGAAGTCGCACTAAAGTACAACGTAAGTGCGGATACTTACGATCTTACTAAGGGCTTCCCCCTGGGCAGCCACTCCTCCTCGCTGTAGGCCGCCGTGGTGGAGTAATCCGGAAGGGACGCCTTTCCCTTCTTGGGCGTCCTAGCCTCCCCCTCCGGGGCGGCTTTCCTTTTCTTCTCCTCCCCAGTGCGGGGAGGTGGAATTTCTTCATGACCCCCCGCCTCCGCGGGAGGAATCTGCCTCGTCGTCCTCGGACGACGAGCCTATGACGGCCTTGCACCGGGGACCTTTCCTGGTCCCCTGGGCCGCCCTCTTAGGCCCTTCGGCCTCCCCGGATGGGGAGGCCCTTTCCTTCTCCTTCTCCTCCTCCCCTTCGTGGGAGGAGTGTGCCTCGTCGTCTTCGGACGAGGCGTCCGGTACGACCTTACGCCGGAGACCCTTCCTGGTCCCTGGGGCCTTCTTTTCGGCCTTCTTTTCCGGCGCCTTGTAGGGCGCCGGGACTAGCATCTCTATCAGGAGAGCGGTCACCAGACCTTCTGGCAATGGAGCCGGACAGTCGATCCACTCCGCCGTCTCCGCGTACTCCTGATTAAGTACACACGATGACTTAAAATCCTCCCATGGGTATGCTGGGAAAACTACATCTGGTGATGGTTAGAAAACTCACCGGATGGGGAGGGGGGCGCGGCGTGGAGTCCGCGGTCCTCGGATGTGGGAGGAGGTATTTTGGAGGCCTTGAACAGCACCTTCCATGCGTCCTTGTTGTCGTGCCGTAGAGCTCTTGAAGTGTCTAGTATTCGGCCGGGATGAACTCCCACAGATTAAAAGCCCGTCTTTGGCACGGAAGGATTCGGCGGACGAGCATGACCTGGACCATGTTGACAAGCTTGATTTTCTTGTCAATCATATTCTTGATGAAGTTTTGAAGTCCGGTCAGCTCCGCAGGCTCGCCCCAGGCCAGGCCCTTCTTTTCCCAGGAGGTGAGCCGCATGGGAATTCCGGATCGGAATTTGGGGGCCGCCTCCCAGTTGGTGTCGCGCGGCTCGGTGATGTAGAACCACCCTGATTGCCACCCTTTCACGGTCTCCATGAAGGAGCCGTCAAGCCAGGTGACGTTGGGCATCTTGCCCACCATGGCGCCTCCGCACTCCGCTTGCTGGCCGCTCACGATCTTCGGCTTCACGTAGAAGATTCATAGCCATAAGCCGAAGTGAGGCTTGATGCAGAGGAAGACCTCACACATGACGATGAACGCCGGGATGTTGAGGACGAAGTTTGGGGCTAGATCATGGAAGCCCAGCCCATAGTAAAACATAAGCCCGCGGACGAAGGGATGAAGTGGAAATCCCAGTCCACGGATGAAGTGGGCAAGGAACACGACCCTCTCATGGGGTCCCGGAGTAGGAATGATCTGCCCTGCGTCCGGCAGCCGGTGCGCAATATCTATGGCCAAGTATCCGGCCGCTCGGAGCTTCGTGATATGCTCCTCCTTCATGGTGGAGGCCACCCACTTGCCCCCTGCTCCGAACATGTTTGCCTGTGCAGAGAAGGTGTGAACTAGGGCGCTGGAGCTCGAGGGTGCGAGAATGGATAAGAAGAGGAGGAAGAAGGCATGGGTAAAAATGGGGAAATCCTTATCCCTTTATAGAGGCGGTGCGCCTCCCCACTTGCCCGTTGAAGATCGCTTATTTCCCAAGTGCCGCGATTGATGGTGCGGTTGGGTTACCCATACCCGTATTGATGGGAATCCCGTGATAAGGGGACATGATCTCTTCTTCGACAAGACGTGCCGAGGAAACCGCCTCACAATATGCAATGTGGCTGGTTGTGGGAAAACGGTCCGAATACTCGACCGTAGTGTCATGTCACGTTGTCTAAAGTTGTCAGTAGATTACATTTGTGGAATATCGTTCTCTCTAAGGTGGTATGTGAAGATCATCTTGCGGATCCGGACACGATTTAAGTGTTCGATAATTACTTTGGAGTATTCGGAGATGGAACCTGCCTTGCAATGCTGAAGACAAAACTGTGCACCGGACTCATCATCATTGAAGCCTGGTTCAGGGGCTACTAAGGGAGTCCTAGATTAGGGGGTATCCAGATAGCCGGACTATATGCTTTGGCCGGACTGTTGGACCGTGAAGATACAAGACTCAAGACTTCGTCTCGTGTCCGGATGGGACTCTCCTTTGCATGGAAGACAAGCTTGGCGATCCGGATATTAGATTTCCTTCTTTGTAACCGACTCTATGTAAACCCTAGCCCCTCTGGTGTCTATATAAACCGGAGGGTTTGGTCCATATAGGGACGAACATAACCTTCATAATCATCATAGTCTAGCTTCTAGGGTTTAGCCTCTACGATCTCGTGGTAGATCAACTCTTGTAATACTCATATCATCAAGATCAATCAAGCAGGAAGTAGAGTTTTACCTCCATCGAGAGGGCCCGAACCTGGGTAAAACATCGTGTCCCTTGCCTCCTGTTACCATTAGCCTTAGACGCACAGATCGGGACCCCCTACCTGAGATCCGCCGGTTTTAACACCGATAGTCACCGCGTGAACTTTGGCATCGTGCCACGCCGTGCATTAATTTCATGGCTGGCATGTAGTCCTTGATGGTTTGGGTTGCGCTAATGCTCCGAGTTGATCACAAGTGAGCTGTGCGAGTGGGTTTCTTCCTGACAAGTTTCTGGACAGAAACTTGTGAGGTTAACTAAGAGAGATCTAGGAGGAGTTTAGGGATGATCTTTGGGGGTTAGTAGTTTCTTAGGAGGGTAATGAAGCCCTAAAAATTTCTGCTTCATTGGATCAAAGAAAAATGCACTTCCTGTAGAAACTGCATTTTCTTACCAGAACAAAAATGATTTTCTGTAGCAAACATATTCCAAAAACCTATGTAATATTTTTTCTCAGGAAGGTGTGCCAAGGTTCAAAGAATATTTGGGAATTTCCTTAGATTTTTGTGGGCTATAAAAATGAGGGTTGCTTTGGAGCATATGTTGCTGAAGTGAGGTTTTGAAGGGAAAATGAATATTTTTCATTTACGAAAAATATTCCTAGGGCCAATTTGGGATATTTCAGAGAGGGAATGATGGTTTTGAGAGAGATGGGTCACTTGGGTGAAAATCAAGAATATGCCCAAGTGTTTAAGTCCAACTGAGTTGATTAAAAAAATCAAATCAAAAGGCAAGAAACTTCAGAAAAAGAAGGAGGGCAAAAACCAGGCTATCACAGTCATGCTTGTCGAGTCCTTAGGATTCAACCTCATGTCTGTCTTAATGCTTTGTGATCTTGATATGTTTTTTGTCTTTGGCAAGTGTTGTTGTGTTGTGATCATGGAAGCTAACAATTCCAAAGTCTTCGAAGGCTTTAGTAGATGAGACTTGTATATTGTTGATTTCTCTACAGGACCACAGCCTGCCACATGTCTACTTGCAAAAGCTTCAGAAGGCTGGTTATGGCATCGACGACTAGGTCATGCTGGCATGAGGAACTTACACACACTCGCGAAGAAGAAGCATGTCATTGGCATCGAGGGTGTCAAATTCCTCAAGGACAATCTATGTGGAGCTTGCGAGGCTAGAAAGATGACCAAGTCCAAGCATCCCTCGAAGACTATCATGACTACCAGTCGTCCATTTGAATTGCTTCACATGGATCTCTTAGGCCCTACTCACTATGCCACATTCACTAATGCTACATCTTTATATGGCTTTGTTATTGTTGATGACTATTCTCGTTACACATGGGTGCATATCATCAGTTACAAAACTGAAGTGCAGGAAGTCTTCAAACGATTTTCCTCGAGGGCTTCAACAAACTTTGGTGTGAAGATCAAGCACATTAGGAGTGACAACGGGACCGAGTTCAAGAATACTGGTCTTGATGACTATCTTGATGAACTTGGTATTACTCACAAGTTATCTGCTCCTTATACTCCTTAGCAAAATGGTGTCATGGAGCACAAGAACATGACTCTTGTTGAGATGGCTCGCACTATGCTTTATGAATACAAGACACCTCCTTGCTTCTAGCCTGAGGCAATTGATACTGCATGACACATCATCAACAGGGTATATCTTCACAAATTCTTCAAAAAGACCTCATATGAACTCCTCACTGACAAGAAACCAAATGTGAGCTACTTCAAAGTCTTTGGTGCTAAATGTTGGATTAGAGATCCTCATCACAATTCTATAAATTTGCACCAAAAGAACATGAAGGTTTTATGCTTGGTTATGGAAAGGACCCGCACACCTACAGAGTCTTCACACCTTTCACCACAAGGTTGTTGAAACTGTAGATGTGCGGTTCGATGAAACTAATGACTCGCAAAGAGAGCACCTACCTCATGTGCTAGATGCAATGTCACCTCAGGAATCCGTCAAGTTCAAGGCCACTGAGGATGTCATACCTACCGAAGAATCTGCTGAATAAGTCATTCCAGATCATGAAGAACATCATGCTGGTGCACCTGGGGAAAATGGATCTAAAGAAAATGTTGAGCCCACTCAACGTCGTCAACACACTCATCCTCGCGTTGCAAATGAAGTGCAAATCGAGAAAATCATCGACAACATCAACGCACTAGGTCCTCTCACACGCTCAAGGGATTCTCATTTGTCTAACTTTTGTGGGAACTTTGCTTTTGTCTCTATCACAGAGCCCACCAAAGTTGAGGAGGCATTGAGGGAGTCTTGGATTGGGGGTATCCGGACAGCCAGACTATATACATTGTCCGGACTATCGAAGCGTGAAGATACAAGACTCAAGACTTCGGCCCGTGTCCGGATGGGACTCTCCTTTGCGTGGAAGACAAGCTTGGCAATCCGGATATTAGATTTCCTTCCTTGTAACCGACTCCATGTAAACCCTTGCCCTCCCCGGTGTCTATATAAACCGGAGAGGATGGTCCTTAGAAGGCCGATCACAATTACAATCATACCATCATAGGCTAGCTCTTAGGGTTTAGCCTCTACGATCTTGTGGTAGATCTACTCTTGTACTACTCATATCTTCAATATTAATCAAGCAGGAAGTAGGGTTTTACCTCCATCGAGAGGGCCCAAACCTGGGTAAACATTGTGTCCCTTGCTTCCTATTACCATCAGCCTAAGACATACAGATCGGGACCCCCTACCCGAGATCCGCCGGTTTTGACAACGACATTGGTGCTTTCATTGAGAGTTCCTTTATGCCGTCGCTTCAAGGCTTGATGGCATCTTCAATCATCAACAACACGGTCCAGGGTGAGACTTTTCTCCCTAGACAGATCTTTGTGTTCGGCGGCTTCGCACTGTGGGCCAATTCGCTTGGCCATCTGGAGCAGATCGACAGCTACGCCCCTGGCCACCAGATCAGGTTTGGAAACTTGAACTACACGGTGGATATTCGCGGAGACTTGATCTTCGATGGATCCGGCCCTGTGCCCGGAGCGCCGGCAATCACGACGGGCACGTCCTAGACCTGCTAGCGGACAATGCTCGGAACGTCATCCCTGCAATAGCCCCGGATCTAAATCCGGAACAAGTTGCGTTGCCCAAGGACGGAGGGGTGGACCCCGCCCCGCAGGCCGCATACTCATCGGCGTTGGAGCCGAACACAAGTCTCACCTCTGTGGAGACCTATAACCCCGGACCCCCGGACTCATATCCGGTCGTTGGTTCCGGTCCGCGCACCGTCGAGCCAGCCGAGCCAGGTTGGGCTTCGGTAATGGAGTTTACCGCTGCGGACATCTTTCAACACTCGCCCTTTGGTGATGTGCTTAACTCATTGATGACTCTCTCTCTGTCAGGAGACTCTGGGCCGAACTATGTCCGGCTTGAGTGGGATGCAAGCGACAAAGGAATTCGCTGCCCACCCACCACCCACTTGATTGCCACGATCGATGATTTAACCAACTATCTTGACTTCAGCTCCGAAGACATCGACGGTATGGACGAAGATGCAGGAGAAGCTCCAGAATCTCTGGGGCGTGGGATCACTACCTTGTCACATGATATATACATGGTGGATATGCCCAAGAAGGACGACAACAATAAACTGGATGATAAAACACCCGGACAAAAGCCAAAACGGCGGCGTAGACGCCGCTCAAAGTCCAACAATAGTGAAAACTGCGACAAGAGCGCAAGAAGGGCTGACATACCAGAAGGCAGTAATGACCACATGGACCCAGCGATGGAGCAAGATGAGCCAGGTCACGCCAAACCAAGTTCGGAGCAAATATCCGATCACGATGATCCTGAGGGACGAGCTCACGAAACCGCCCCAGAACAGGAACGCAGTCCGGACGACGATGCATTCATCATCCCGGACGAACAAGTGGAACGAGATAAACTCCACCGAAAGCTTCTGGCCACAGCAAGAAGTCTAAAGAAGCAGAAACAATGGCTTAAGGCCGCACAGGAAAAGCTCAGTCGCAGATGGAATAAAGTGCTAGACACTGAAGAAAAATATGGCGAGAATCGCCATACCAAAAGCTACCCAAAGCGCAAGCTATTGCCAGAATTCAATGACGAGGCCGTTCCACCAAAGAATAATACAACCAGGAGACCAGACGTACCGCGTCACCACCACAACAGAGCAGCTACTGACGCCGCGCACGATCCACGTGAGAAGCTGGATAAGAAGGCCGGCGCACCCAGGTCCATCTACGGATCTAAAGGACACACCCCGGCGAGGGACTATGGTCACCCAAATGCTAATACAAGACAAATACCAGTTCGGAATAAACTCCGGACTCAACAACAGCCGACTACATGCCACGACGCGTCCAGACATAGAGGGGCTGCACACCCCCTGTGCTTCACCGAAGAAGTACTGGACTATGAATTCCCACAAGGTTTCAAACCTGTGAACATAGAGGCATATGACGGAACGACAGACCCAGGGGCCTGGATCGAGGATTTTATCCTGCATATTCACATGGCTCGTGGGGATGACCTCCACGCCATCAAATACCTTCCCCTCAAGCTGAAGGGACCAACTCGACACTGGTTAAAAAGCCTCCCCGAGAACTCAATTGGGAGTTGGGAGGAACTAGAAGACGCTTTCAGGGCCAATTTTCAAGGGACTTATGTCCGGCCTCCGGATGCAGACAACCTAAGTCACATAATCCAACAGCCCGGAGAGTCCGCCCGCAAGCTTTGGAACAGATTCCTCACTAAGAAGAATCAAATTGTCGACTGTCCGGACGTTGAAGCCTTAGCGGCATTCAAACACAGCATCTGCGACGAATGGCTTGCCAGACACCTCGGCCAGGAAAAGCCAAGGACAATGGCAGCCTTAACAAGCCTTATGACCCGCTTTTGCGTGGGTGAATATAGCTGGCTAGCCCGTAAAGGCACCAGCGACCCCAGCACATCCGAAATAAGGGACGGAAACGGGAAGCCTCGGCATAATAAACACAAACGCCAAAGCAAGGAAGGGAGCCCGAATAACATAACGGTCAATGCCGGATTCAGGGGCTCTCAGCAAAAGAAGCCATTTAAGGGAAGTAAAGAGGGACCGTCCGGTCTGAACAGAGTCCTGGACAGACTATGCCAAATTCATGGCACCCCAGAAAAACCTGCGAACCACACCCATAGAGAGTGCTGGGTCTTCAAGCAGGCCGGCAAACTAAATGCCGAACACAAAGGGCGGGAAACACCAAGTGAAGACAAGGACGAACCTCGCTAGCCGAACACTGGGGGACAGAAAAAATTCCCGCCAGAGGTTAAAATAGTAAACATGATCCACGCGACTCACACATTCACAAGAAGGCAAGGATGCGCGCTCAAAGACGCGCACGACGTAGAACCTATCGTACCAACATCTGACTACTTGATGTCTCGTCCGATCACTTTCGATCACATGGACGGCCGAACTAGTATTCGGCGCAAAGGATCACAGGCCTTGGTGCTTGACCCAATAATCGACGGATACCATCTCACCTGTGTCCTCATGGACGGTGGCAGTAGTCTCAATTTAGTATACGAGGACACTGTCCGTAGGATGGGGATAAACCTATCCAGAATTAGCCGAAGCAACACCACCTTTGAAGGGGTGATACCAGGCATTGAAGCCTACAGCAGGGGCTCCGTCATACTGAGGGTAACATTTGTCCCCCCAGGCAACTCTAGAAGTGAGGAACTACTCTTCATCGTTGCACCCTTCCAAAGCGGCTATCATGCACTGCTCAGAAGACCGGCCTTCGCCCGCTTCAATGCATTGCCGCATTATGGCTACCTTACACTCCAGCTGCCCGGTCCACGTGGCGTCATCACTGTTAGCGGAATCACAGAGTGCTCTTCACGCGCAGAGGAACACGCGACGGCCCTGGCGGCCGGACTCTAAGCGACCTCTAATACCCTAAAACATGGCTGGTCATTAAGACCACAGACATGGTTAGACGAGTCCGGTAGCCCGGATAAAATTCAACCGGACACCGTATATGTAATCCTATAGCGGAAACTAGGGGCTATAAACATTCAATGTCGCCCCAAAGCTTGGCTCAACCTTATTCACAGGCCATCATCTTACACTTTTACTATCTGCCGCATATTTACGTTGTATTCTCCTATGAGTTTTCCTTTTTTTCACAGACAACATTTGCGCGATACCTTTCCAGGATACGGCACAACAGAGACAAAGGCGAAGACATGCAGCAGGGCCCCGTTCAACAGGTTTCTTTTTAGATTAAGCCCCTGTGTAGACCTTTTCTATTGCCTCTTGTTGTTTAAACTGTCCCATGGGTTCCATACCCACAGAGGACACTGTCGTTATTGGCATTTCGCCACGACAGGTCACCGCACGTACCTGGAAACACAGGGTTCATATTAAATGGGCATTCTTGAGCCCATCTTCTGTTATAAAGTCCGAACACCTTCGGGAGTGTTCGGCGTCACGGGTTTGGCCTTATATGCATCAGCTCCGAATCATGTCTTGGGTCAAATGTTGGGTTCGCCCGGCTCTTGGGTTTGCCGCCTTATGTTCCGTTATTATCGGCTAAGGCAGGCCAAAGGAGAACTACTGTGATTGTGCCCTGGTTATTCCGGATGAGCGCCTCAGTAGAGAAAGCCGAAAACTGACCGTCATGATACAGCGAGAGACTGTTCAACCACTCGAAGACTCACCGGAATCCCTAGGATTCCTCCGCATTAATGAAGGGCCGTTTACCGGCCATGTACACACGTGCCCATATTCGGATGCCCGCGAAGGTACCAGGGGCTACATAGTAGCCCCACCATTATATCCCCATGGCTAAGCGGAAGTGTTAAAGCTATATAGTCCGGTTGCCTAGTTCGACGTGCGATCACCTCCTTAATGGACCAAGACGTTGGATCAAGTGTGATTAAGCATATTCTTCGCGAACACCCCACATTGTATGTGTGGGGGTTGAAGCCGACGGCTGCTATCTTTCAGACTACTTATACATATAAGAATAGCCGTATAGGGGACACAGTCATATTTTCAGGCAAAGAATATAAGTATAGCCTCATAATCAAAATAAACATTGTTTTTACAATAATTCGACTTATTACTCAAACAAAAAATTCTTCGAGCACTGCGCCTCTATTAGGCGAGCACCCTCTATGACCTGCACCAAGTAGTGCTCAGCCGGATATTGGCCTCCCGCCGGATCCTGGGTCGCTACAATGGTGGCCTCAATATCCGTCCAATAGGATTTAACGCGGGCAAGAGCCATCCGCGCACCCTCTATGCACGCCGACCTCCTCACGGCGTCGATCCGAGTCACGGCCCCAAGGAATTGTTGCACCAAACCAAAATAACTGTCCGGCTTGGGCCCCTTCGGCCAAAGATGGTCTATTACAGACCGCATTGCCAGCCCGGACAGCCTATGAAGCTCCACCACAGCAGCCACCTTCTCATTCAACAACAGCGAGCGGTTGGGAGCATTGAACTGTGACAAAAAAAGCTTCTCCACTTCCTTATCACCTTGATCCTCGAAGAACTTGGCAGCGTCAGCTGTACTTTTCGTCAAGTCTGCATATGCGTCTGCATGACTCCAACGCCCAGCTAGGGGAGCATACTTTGGATCCAAAAACTTGGTCCGCAGTAGGTAGGAGCCCCCGGCCACAATTTTGTCGGCCTGTTGGATCTCCTCCCGCATACCTCGGATCTCGGTCCGCATCTCCTTGGCGGCATTAAGCGCCTTGTCCAGCTCATCCGAACTAGCCTTATTCTCCTTTTCAAGGAGCACATACCGGTCGGCGGCATTTTTCAACTCTTCAGCCACCTCGGCTATCTTCTCCTCGCTTCGGCGATTAGCAGCCTGTTCGGCTCTCAACTTCTCGGCCGCCTTTAGGGCAGCCGCATTGCTAGCCCGAGCTTGTTCCTTGGCTTGAGCGAGCTCGGCCCTTAGGGCCTCCACGGCAGCAGCACCATCTGCAGTGCATACACAGGGCATTAACATCATGCCATTCTCGCATCTTCCTATACAATATAATAAGGGAAGCAGAGTACATACCCTAGGATTCTTCCAGCCGTCTGTTCACCAGCGTGATATCGACATCAATAGATCCGATTTGCCTTCTCAGTTCGGCAACTTCAACAGACTGGTCGGCTGTCGGATCCTTGTATACCTGCACATATATACAGTGCAGCCATTAATGATTGATCCCCCGTTTGCCGCCTATGGCGGGCAACCAGAGTCTCAGGGGCTACTATCCATAGGGAGCATACCTAGCGCATGCTTCTTAACAAAAAATATAGTGCATTTTTTTCACCGCATACCTCGAAGCCTTTGAGCAGGCTTGTGAATGCCTCATTCAAACCGCTGGTAGTGGATGAAATCTTCGTGAGCACCGTGCTCATTAAAGAGCGGTGCTCCTCCGAGAGCAGGCTCGCTCCAGAAGGCCTATCAGTATGTCCGGCTGGACATAGAACTGAGCCGGACCCTTCCCTTCACCCCCCGTGGGAGCCAAATGCTCCAGGCTCAGGGTGACTAACGTGTTCGCTTCCGGCTTCGGCAGATCCGAACTCCTCCATGGCGACACCTATGTGTCGCCCGCTTCATGAAGGGAGAGTTGGGCGGAGTCTTACTCTCCATCATCTCCGGACAAAGGTCCCCCAAAGACGAACTCTGTTGAGAAGAGCTGCTCGCCGGACTACAAAAGACGAAGTCTCGATTATAGATCTCGGAGTCACGCCATACCTTCGAATTAATGATTAACTTACAGCTCTGTGGAGGGCTGGCCCATTGGTGGGCACGACGTGGTAGGGGTGCCCGTCGTGGCAGAGCCCCCTAGTGAAACCTTCTTCCCTTTCTTGGGCGTCTCCGCCTCCAAGTCTTTGGGGGCCGCCCTCTTCTTCCCGCGTGGGGAGGAGGCTTTAACCTCCCCTTCCTGGCTATCCTCCATAGTAGAGGTAGCGACTCCTCTGGTCTGGATGCACGGTGCGGTTTCACTGCCCTCTCCTTCACCTTTCCTTGAGGGGATTTTGCTGAGCGCCCGGTCAAGCATCTTTGCGATGGTTGGACCAGGCGAGCCTTCAGGAAGTGGTGCCGGACACCTGATTCTCTCCGCCTTATTGAGCCATTCCTAGCCACGGAGGGATTTTCAGAATTACAATCATGATAAATATAAATGAAGTGTCCGACTTTAAGATTACTTACTTGGGCGTCTAGGCGATTGCAGCTTAGGCCTACATCCTCGGTGGTGTCCGGACACTTTACTTGTGGTCCGAAGAATAATTTACACATTCCTTCAAGCTTCAGGCCGAAGAAGTGCTTAATAGTCCGCGGACCCTCCGGATTAAACTCCCACATCCGGAGAGGCCGACGTTTGCACGGCAGCGTCCGCCAGATTAGCATCACTTGCATTATGCTGACAAGATTTATGTCTCTCTCTATGAGCTCCCGGATACGATTCTGCAGTTCTGGTACATCGCCAGCAGGCCCGTAACTCCGTCCTACATCGGTCCAAGACGCTGACTGTGATAGAGGGCCCGAGCGGAACTCGGGGGCGGCTACCCACTTTGTGCCTCTGGGAGCCATGACATAAAACCACCTCCGTTGCCACACATCGAACACTTCTAGATAGGAGCCCTCTGGCCACGGGGCATCGGCGTTCTTGCTTATTACGGTGCCTCCGCACTCCGCATGTCGCCCCTCGATCATCTTCGGCATCACATTGAAGGTCTTGAGCCATAAGCCGAAGTGTGGGTTGATGTGGAGAAAAGCCTCACACACAATAATAAACGACGAGATGTGGAGGATGGCGTCTGGAGCCAGATCATGAAAATCTAAGCCGTAGTAGAACATGAGCCCCCTCACAAAGGGGTCGAGGGTGAGGCCTAGACCTCGAAGGAAGTGAGGAACAAACCCGACGCTCTCATTGGGCTCCGGCGTGGGGATAACCTGCCCTGGAGCAGGAAGCCTATGCTGGATGTTGGCGGTCAGGTAACCGACCTCCCTAAGCTTAGTTATATCCTCCTCCTAGATTGAGGAGGCCACCCACCGGCCTTTGGCGTCGGATCCGGACATACTGGAGAATCTGGGGTGTTGAGGCTTAGGTTTTGAGTGCTGGAGCTCGAGGTGCGAGAAGGGACATGAGAGGTGGAAAAGAGGCGTAAGCCTCATCCCCTTTATTAAGAGGATGAATATCAAGAGTCCTCGACGTGACCGCTTGGGACTTATCTAAAATACACGGAGTCATACCAACGGTCGCCGTGCGGTCACACACGCCCATATTGATGAGAGATCCCGCGATAAGAGGAACACGATATCTGCTTTGGCAGGGCGTGCCAATAAAGCTGCCTCACAACGCGAGTCAAGGTGGAGCAGGAAATGCCAGTTCATATTGTACAAGGCCACGATGCAGGACCACGACATACAAAGACTGCCAGCAGAACGAATTTACCATCTTGCAGATCCGGACACGATCTACGTGTTCGATAAATAACCTTGGAGTATTCGGAGAAGGAACCCGCCTTGCAATGCCGAAGACAAGACTGCACGCCGGACTCATCGTCATTGAAGCCTGGTTCAGGGGCTACTGAGGGAATCCTGGATTAGGGGGTATCCGGACAGCCGGACTATATACATTGTCCGGACTATCGAAGCGTGAAGATACAAGACTCAAGACTTCGACCCGTGTCCGGATGTGACTCTCCTTTGCGTGGAAGACAAGCTTGGCGATCCGTATATTCGATTTCCTTCCTTGTAACCGACTCCATGTAAACCCTAGCCCTCCCAGGTGTCTATATAAACTGGAGAGGATGGTCCTTAGAAGGCTGATCACAATTACAATCATACCATCATAGGCTAGCTCTTAGGGTTTAGCCTCTACGATCTCGTGGTAGATCTACTCTTGTACTACTCATATCTTCAATATTAATCAAGCAAGAAGTAGGGTTTTACCTCCATCGAGAGGGCCCAAACCTGGGTAAACATTGTGTCCCTTGCTTCCTGTTACCATCAGCCTAAGACATATAGATCGGGACCCCCTACCCGAGATCCGCCGGTTTTGACACCGACAGGCATTTCTAGAGCCTGAGTGGATTCAGGCGATGCAAGAGGAATTGCATAAATTCGAGCTCAACAATGTCTGGGAACTTGTCAAGCGACCAGACCCACGCAAGCACAATATCATTTGTACCAAATGGATCTACCATAACAAGCAAGATGAAAATGGCCTTGTGGTGAGGAATAAGGCTCGTTTTGTAGCTCAAGGCTACACACAGGTTGAATGAATTGATTTCAATGAAACTTTTGCACCTGTTGCTAAACTTGAGGCTATTCGCATATTGCTTGCTTATGCTAACCATCATAATATCATCTTATATCAAATGGATGTGAAAAGTGCATTCCTCAATGGTAAGCTTGAGGAAGAAGTATATGTCACTCAACCCCCAGGTTTTTAAGATCCTAAGCATCCTGACAAAGTCTTCAGACTCAATAAGGCCCTCTATGGCCTCAAGCAGGCCCCTCGAGCGTGGTATGATACCTTGAAGGAATTCCTCATGAAGAAAGGCTTCAAACCCGGTTCACTTGACCCAACTCTATTCACCAAAAGCTTATGATGATGAATTATTCGTGTGCCAAATATATGTTGATGATATTATCTTTGGTTGTACTAACCAACGTTACAGTGACAAATTTGCCTATATGATGAGTGAGGAATATCAAATGTCTATGATGGGAGAATTGAAATTCTTCTTAGGTCTTCAAATTCGTCAACAGCGGATCGACATCTTCATATGTCAGGAGTAATACCTCAAGCATGTGTTGAGGAAATTCGGCATGCAAGATTGCAAAGGCATCAAAATCCTTACGCCTACAAATCGCCATCTATGCACTGATGAAAATGGTATAGACTTCGATCAAAAGGTATACCGCTCCATGATTGGCCCTTTATTGTATCTATGTGAATCTAGGCCAGATATTATACTTAGTGTTTGCATGTGTGCCTGTTTTCAAGCTAAACCAAAGGAATCACACCATAAGGCTATGAACCATATTCTTCGATATCTAGCTCACACTCCAACACTTGGATTATGGTATCCCAAGGGCTCGGCTTTTGATCTTATTGGATATTCTAACTCTGACTATGTTGGTTATGATGTGGATCGTCAGTCTACATCAGGAACATGCCATTTCCTTGAATAATCCTTGTATGTTGGTCCTTGAAGAAGCAGAACTGCGTATCACTCTCTACTGCTGAAGCTGAGTACATTGCTACTGGTTCGTGTTGTGCTCAATTACTATGGATGAAGCAAACCCTCAAGGACTACGACATCAATGTGAAGAATGTGCCTCTCTTCTATGATAGTGAGAGTGCCATGAAGATTGATCATAACCCAGTTCAACACTCGAAGACAAAGCACATCCAGATTCGTCATCATTTTTCTTCGAGATCATGTGTTGAAGGGCGACATCTCTATCGAGCACGTGAAGACTGAAGAACAACTAGCCGATATCTTCACAAATCCCTTGGATGAGAAGAGATTTTTAGCAAGTTGCGATGTGAGCTAAATATCTTATAATCTTCAAATGTTCTTTGAATAGGACACACATCCTAACAGTTATGCAAAATTGATGACTTAGATGTGCAACACATGAAGTAACGTTTTTCTTCAATCAATGAAGACTAACCCTCTAAGTGTGAAGAAATTAACGAAGAATTAGATTCTCAGATCCCTACGGCAATTGTACGCGGCGTCTGAAATCATCATTCTTATACGGTGGGTCACGCCACCAACAAAAGTTGAAAATCTTCAATTTGAGTTTTTCTTCATTTTTGAAATTCCTCATTTGTTCAAATTCTTCAACTTTGCAAAGTCTTCACTCTTTCCGACTGTGTTTTTCATTGACTATATATCTATATATATATATATATATATATATTTGAGTTTTCAAGTCCTCTACAACATTCACTTATTGCTAATTCTTCAAGTTGACTTTTTGCCTAAGTGAATGTGATCGGGCCCGTCCCCCTCTATGCTAAACTCAATCCAATCTATTCACAATTTCTTCATGAACATTCTACTTGAAACCCGTTGATAACCCACAAGTATAGGGGATCGCAACAGCTTTCGAGGGTAAAGTATTCAACCCAAATTTATTGATTCGACACAAGGGGAGCCAAAGAATACTCTTGAGTATTAGTAGTTGAGTTGTCAATTCAACCACACCTGGATAACTTAGTATCTTCAGCAAAGTGTTTAGTAGCAAAAGTTGTATGATAATAATAGTAACAGTAGCAAAAGTAAAGATAAATGTTTTTGGGTTTTTGTAGTAGTTGTAACAGTAACAACGGAAAAGTCAATAAGCGAAGAACAATATATGAAAAGATCATAGGCAATGGATCAATGATGGATAATTATGTCGGATGCGATTCCTCATGCAATAGTTATAACATAGGGTGATATAGAACTAGCTCCAATTCATTAATGTAATGTAGGCATGTATTCCGTAAATAGTCATACGTGCTTATGGAAAAGAACTTGCATGACATCTTTTGTCCTACACTCCCGTTGCAGCGGGGTCCTTACGGAAACTAAGGGATATTAAGGCCTCCTTTTAATAGAGAACCGGAACAAAGCATTAGCATATAGTGAATACATGAACTTCTCAAACTACGGTCATCACTGAGAAGTATCTCGATTATTGTCACTTCGGGGTTGTCGGATCATAACACATAATAGGTGACTATAGACTTGCAAGATAGGATCAAGAACACTCATATATTCATGAAAACAAAATAGGTTCAGATCTGAAATCATGGCACTCGGGCCCTAGTGACAAGCATTAAGCATAGCAAAGTCATAGCAACATCAATCTCAGAACATAGTGGATACTAGGGATCAAACCCTAACAAAACTAACTTGATTACATGGTAAATCTCATCCAACCCATCACCGTCCAGCAAGCCTACGATGGAATTACTCACGCACGGCGGTGAGCATCATGAAATTGGTGATGGAGGATGGTTGATGATGACGACGGCGACGAATCCCCCTCTCCGGAGCCCCGAACGGACTCCAGATCAGCCCTCCCGAGAGAGATTAGGGCTTGGCAGCGGCTCCGTGTCGTAAAACGCGATGAAACTTTCTCCTTGATTTTTTTCTCCCCGAACGTGAATATATGGAGTTGGAGTTGAGGTCGGTGGAGGTCCAGGGGGCCCACGATATAGGAGGCCACGCCCTACAGGGGGGGCGCGCCCCCGTGTCTCGTGGACAGGCCCTGGGCCCCCTGGCATTAATTCTTTCGCCAAAAATTCTTATTATTTCCAAAAAGTGCCTCCGTGGATTTCTAGGACATTTCGAGAACTTTTCTTTTCTACACATAAAACAACATCATGGTAGTTCTGCTGAAAACAGCGTCAGTCCGGGTTAGTTTCATTCAGATAATGCAAGTTAGAGTCCAAAACAAGGGCAAAAGTGTTTGGAAAAGTAGATACGTTGGAGACGTATCAACTCCCCCAAGCTTAAACCTTTGCTTGTCCTCAAGCAATTCAGTTGATAAACTGAAAGTGATAAAGAAAAACTTTTACAAACTCTGTTTGCTCTTGTTGTTGTAACATGAAAAGCCAACATTCAAGTTTCAGCAAATATTATGAACTAACCATACTCACAATAACACTTAGCTCTCACAATTACTCATATCAATAGCATAATCAGCTAGCGAGCCATAATAATAAAACTCGGATGACAACACTTTCTCAAAATAATCATAACATGCTATAACAAAATGGTATATCGCTAGCCCTTTCTGAGACCGCAAAACATAAATGCAGAGCACCTTTAAAGATCAAGGACTGACTAAACATTGTAATTCATGGTAAAAGAGATCCAGTCAAGTCATACCCAATATAAACCAATAATAATGAATGCAAATGACAGTGTGCTCTCCAGCGGGTGCTTTTTAATAATAAGGGTGATGACTCAACATAAAAGTAAATAGATAGGCCCTTCGCAGAGGGAAGCTGGGATTTGTAGAAGTGCCAGAGCTCGATTTTAAAATAGAGATTGAATAACATTTTGAGCGGCATACTTTCACTGTCAACGCAACAACTATGAGATGGATGTATCTTCCATACTACATGCATTATAGGCAGTTCCCAAATAGAATGGTAAAGGTTTATACTCCCCTAACCACCAACAAGCATCAATCCATGGCTTGCTCGAAACAACGAGTGCCTCCAACATACAACAGCCGTGGGGGAGTTTTGTTTAATTATTTTGATTTGCTTTGATCGTTTTGGATCATGGGACTGGGCATCCCGGTTACCGGCCCTTTCTCGTGAATGAGGAGCGGAGTCCACTCCTCTTGAGAATAACCCACCTAGCATGGAAGATATAGGCAGCCCTAGTTGTAACATGAGCTACTCGAGCATACAAAACAGAATTTCATTTGAAGGTTTGGAGTTTGGCACATACAAATTTACTTGGAATGGCAAGTAAATACCACATATAGGTAGGTATAGTGGACTCATATGGAACAACTTTGGGGTTTAAGGAGTTTGGATGCACAAGCAGTATTCCCGCTTAGTAGAGGTGAAGGCTAGCAAAAGACTGGGAAGCGACCAACTGAGAGAGAGACAACAATCGTAAACATGCATTAAAATTAATTTACACCGAGTACAAGCATGAGTAGGATATAATCCACCATGAACATAAATATCGTGTAGGCTATGTTGATTTGTTTCAACTACATGCGTGAACATGTGCCAAGTCGAGTCACTCAATTCATTTAAAGGAGGATACCATCCCATCATACCACATCATAATTATTCTAATAGCATGGTGGCACACAAGGTAAACCTTTATAACTCATAGCTAATCAAGAATGGCACAAGCAACTATAATCTCTAAATGTCATTGCAAATATGTTTACTTCATAATTGCTGACTTAGAAACGATGAACTCATCATATTTACAAAAACAAGAGAGGCCGAGTTCATACCAGCTTTTCTCATCCCAATAAGTCCATCATGTATCGTCATTATTGCCTTTCACTTGCACGACCGAACGATGTGTATAATAATAAGAGTGTACGTGCATTGGACTAAGCTGGAATCTGCAAGCATTCAACTCAAGAGAGAAGACAAGTAACATAGGCTCTAAGTTAAATAAACAATCATGCATATAAGAGCCACTAAACATTTTCAATATAGTCTTCTCGATCCCCAAAGGAAAGAAAAGAAAATAAAACTATTTACACGGGAAATCTCCCAACAAGTAAGAAGAAGAATCTAGAAATCTTTTTGGGTTTCATTTTAATTCTACTACAAGCATGGAAATTAAACTAACTATTTTTTTTGGTTTTTCTCAAGGTTTATCAAACACACAAGAAGAAGACTAGAAAAAGAAATTTAAACTAGCATGGATAATACAATGAAAGAGTATGAGCACCAACGACTAGTGTGTGAACATGAATGTAAAGTCGGTGAGAAATACGTACTCCCCCAAGCTTAGGCTTTTGGCCTAAGTTGGTCTAGTACCAAGGACCGCCTGGCTGATATCCATAAGTGAAACTGGGGTTGTACTGAGATGCATAGGCAACAACCTCCTGAGCAGCAGCGTGTTGGCGAGCTGCCTCCATTCCCCTCTCGTATTCAGCTGCTTCTTCCCTGGTGATAACATATCTTCCTCTTGCCTGATAATCCAAAAGGTAGGGGGCAGGAAGAGTAACAAGGACGACGTAGCGTCTATCATAGATTAGTCGATAATGGAGGAATT
Source organism: Triticum dicoccoides (assembly GCF_002162155.2). Taxonomy (NCBI): domain Eukaryota; kingdom Viridiplantae; phylum Streptophyta; class Magnoliopsida; order Poales; family Poaceae; genus Triticum; species Triticum dicoccoides. Next base: position 248,682,102 of record NC_041393.1, read on the forward strand.
GTTCATTCCTCTCAAGAAAATGATGATTAAACATAGCTTCTTTATACAAATAAACAGGAGGTAAAATCATATCCCCCTCTCGTGGAGATATATTAAGAAAATTAGCCAGACGGGTTGCATAAATTCCTCCAAATAAATCTCCCCTTCTACTATTATTTTGCAACCTACGTGCAACTATTGCCCCCAAGTTATAACCTTTATAACCTGACACAACACTCTTGAGGACACAAAGATCAGGGACACACATGTGACATACTTCATCCTTACCATTAATGCATCTACCAATAAAGAGAGCAAAATAATGTATAGAAGGAAAATGAATGCTCCCTATGGTAGCTTGTGCTATGTCCCTAGATTCTCCCACAGTAATACTAGCAAGAAAATCTCTAAATTCAGATTTGCAAGGATCATTGATATTACCCCACTGCGGAAGTTTGCAAGCAGTTGTGAAATCCTCTAAATCCATGGTATAAGATGTATCATAAATATCAAACATGACACTAGGAGTATTACGCGTACAGTTATATTGGAACCTCCGCACAAAGGAATCAGTCAATTGATAGTATTGAGGACACTTATCTTGTAAGAAGTCCTCCAGCTCGGCATTACGCACATACGCGTCAAATTCCTCCTTGAAGCCTGCTTTGACCATAAAATCATCGGATGGCCACTCACAAGCCCGCACATTTGCGTCCCTCGGCAATTCAACATCTTGCTCACGTATAGCAATCCTTGGCCCTTTCTTCGCCGAGGAACCACCTTGGTATGATCTTCTAAGCATAATTATTTTTCTGAAAATTTCTGAAATTTCAGTAACTTCAAAATAAAAGTGAATAAAACTAAACAACATTGATAGCAACTACTCCTACAAGTGCCTAGAGCCTATATCTTGCATTGGAATTGCTTGGGACCTCAAAAATTTAACATGCGAGCTCAAGAACATGGCCACCTAAGCAGCAAAAATTTGCAATGAATAAAGCACTAGAACAAAAACTAATTGGACCAATGGAGGAGTTAAATTTCAAGCAACAATCTCCCAAAGCAGTTTTGTGAATGGAGCTTTGAGCTAAGAGATCAAAAATCACAGCAAAACGAGCTAGAACTCGTGCTTGAGCTGGATGGGGATTTTTCTGGGTAGAAGATGAAGTGTGTGGGTGCTGACATAAGTGGAGGGGAGCCACCAGGGGCCCACGAGACAGGGGGCGCGCCTTAGAGGGGGAGGCGCGCTCTCCTCTCTCGTGGCCTGGTGCTTGCCCCTCGTGCAGTGTTTTCAGTGCCTAAAATCCTCAAATATTCCAGAAAAAATTATACTAAATTTGCAGGGCATTTGGAGCACTTTTATTTTCGGACTATTTTTTAGTGCACGGATAATTCAGAAAATAGACAGATAATACTATTTTTGCTTTATTATTCTAAATAACAAAAAGTAAAAAGAGGATACAGAAGGTTGTGCCTTCTAGTTTCATCCATCTCGTGATCATCAAAATGAACCCGCTAACAAGGTTGATCAAGTCTTGTTAACAAACTCATTCCGAATAACACGGAACCGGAGAAATTTCGAATAACACTAAGTTCCCTCAATGGGGATATGAAAATCCCCAACAATAAGAATATCATACTTTTTCTTGACAGTAGGGAGAGGAAATTCAAAACCTCCAAAAATGATAGTTGGAAGTTTTTCAATAGAATTGATGCTATGAACTTGAGATTGTTTCCTCGGAAAGTGTACCGTATGCTCATTACCATTAACATGAAAAGTGACATTGCCTTTGTTGCAATCAATAACGGCCCCTGCAGTATTAAGAAAAGGTCTACCAAGGATAATAGACATACTATCGTACTCGGGAATATCAAGAATAACAAAGTCCATTAAGATAGTGACATTTGCAACCACAACAGGCACATCCTCACAAATACCAACATGTATAGCAGTTGATTTATCAGCCATTTGCAAATATATTTCAGTAGGTGTCAACTTATTCAATTCAAGTGTATGATATAACGAGAGAGGCATAACACTAACACTGACTCCAAGATCACATAAAGCAGTTCTAACATAATTTCTTTTAATGGAGCATGGTATAGTTGGAACACACAGATCTCCAAGTTTCTTTGATATTCCACCCTTAAAAGTGTAATTAGCAAGCGTGGTGGAAATTTCAGCTTCCGGTATCTTTCTTTTATTTGTAATGATATCCTTCATATACTTAGCATAAGGATTTACTTTCAACATATCAGTTAAGCGCATACGTAAGAAAATAGGTCTAATCATTTCAGCAAAGGCTCAAAATCCTCATCATCCTTTGACTTGGATGGTTTAGGAGGAAAGGGCATGGGTTTCTGAACCCATGGTTCTCTTTCTTTACCGTGCTTCCTAGCAACAAAATCTCTCTTATCATAACATCGATTCTTTGATTGTAGGTTATCAAGATCAACAACAGGTTCAATCTCTACATCATTGTTTTTGCTAGGTTGAGCATCAACATGAACATCATCATTAACATTATCACTAGGTTCATGTTCATCACCTGATTGAGTTTCAGCATCAGAAATAGAAATATCATTGGGATTCTCAGGTGTGTCTACGACAGGTTCACTAGAAGCATGCAAAGTTCTATCGTTTTTCTTTTTCTTCTTCTTAGAAGAACTAGGTGCCTCTAAATTATTTCTCTGAGAATCTTGCTCGATTCTCTAGGGTGGCCTTCAGGATACAAAGGTTCCTGAGTCATTCTACTTGTTCTAGTAGCCACTCTAACATCAAAGTCATTTTTATTATTTAATTCCTCAAGCAAATCATTTTGAGCTTTAAGTACTTGCTCAGCTTGAGTAGCAACCATAGAAGCATATTTGCTAACGCAGTGAAGTTCATCTTTAACTCTAGCCAGATTATCACTTACGCGTCCTATCTCGAAAGCATTATTCTTTAACTCTCTACCAACATAAGCATTAAAAGTTTCTTGTCTAGCCATAAAGTCATCAAATTCATCTAAGCATGGGCTATGAAATTTAGTAGAGGGTATTTCAAATTTATCATATCTATAAAGAGAATTTACCTTTACTACCTGTGTCGGGTTATCAAGACAATGTGGTTCTTCAGGCGGTAAATTAAGACCATGTATTTCTTCGATAGGTGGTAAATTCCTAACATCTTCAGCTTTAATACCTTTTTCTTTCATTGATTTCTTTGCCTCTTGCATATCTTCAGGACTGAGAAATAAAACACATCTCTTCTTCGGAGTGGGTTTAGGAATTGGCTCAGGAGTTGGCTCAATTGGTTCAGGAATTGCCTCTGGAACTGGCTCGGGAAGAGTCCAATTATTTTCATTAGTCCACATATTATTCTATAATATTTCAGCTTCGTCGACTGTTCTTTCCCTGAAAACACAACCATCACAACTATCCAAGTAATCCTTGGAAGCATCAGTTAGTCCATTATAAAAGATATCAAGTATTTCATTTTTCTTAAGAGGATGATCAGTCAAAGCATTAAGTAACCGGAGAAGCCTCCCCCAAGCTTGTGGGAGACTCTCTTCTTTGGTTTGCACAAAATTATATATTTCCCGCAAGGCAGCTTGTTTCTTATGAGCAGGGAAATATTTAGCAGAGAAGTAATAAATCATATCCCGGGGACTACGCACACAACCAGGAGCAAGAGAATTATACCAAGTCTTAGCATCATCCTTTAATGAGAACGGAAATATCTTAAGGATATATAAATAGCGAGACTTCTCATCATTAGTAAATAGGGTAGCTATATCATTCAACTTGGTAAGGTGTGCCACAACAGTTTCAGATTCAAGGCCATAAAAAGGATCAGATTCAACTAAAGTAATAATCTCAGGATCAACAGAGAATTCATAATCCTTATCAGTAACACAGATAGGTGAAGTATCAAAAGCAGGATCTGGTTTCATTCTAGCATTAAGAGACTGCTGCTTCCATTTAGCTAATAATTTGTTAAGATCATTTCTATCATTGCAAGCAAAAATTTCCTTAGCAACTTCTTCATTCATAACATAACCCTTAGGAACAACAGGTAATACACAATCACTGGGGGAACCTTCATCATCACTCTCATCAATAATAGGTTCTTCAATATTTTCATTCCCCCTAACTCTAGCAAGTTGTTCATCAAGAAATTCACCTAATGGCAAAGTAGTATCACACGCAGAAGTAGTTTCATCATGCATAGCAGAAGTGGCATCATCAATAACATGCAACATATCAGAATTCATAGCAGTAGCAGGTTTAGGTGTCGCAAGCCTACTAATAACGGAAGGAGAATCTAGTGCAGAGCTAGATGGTAGTTCCGTACCTCCCCTCGTAGTTGAGGGAAAAATCTTGGTCTTAGCGTCTTTAAAGTTCTTCATAGTGATCAACAGATATAAATCCCAAGGGACTCAGAGAATAGAGCTATGCTCCCCGACAACGGCGCCATAAATTAGTCTTGATAACCCACAAGTATAGGAGACCGCAACAACTTTTGAGGGTAAAGTATTCAACCCAAATTTATTGATTCGACACAAGGGGAGCCAAAGAATATTCTTGAGTATTAGCAGTTGAGTTGTCAATTCAACCACACCTAGATAACTTAGTATCTGCAGCAAAGTGTTTAGTAGCAAAAGTGGTATGATAATAATAGTAACGGTAGCAAAAGTAAAGATAAATGTTTTTTGGTTTTTGTAGTAGTTGTAACAGTAGCAACGGAAAAGTAAATAAGCGAAGAACAATATATGAAAAGCTTGTAGGCAATGGATCAGTGATGGATAATTATGTCGGATGCGATTCCTCATGCAATAGTTATAACATAGGGTGATATAGAACTAGCTCCAATTCATCAATGTAATGTAGGCATGTATTTCGTAAATAGTCATACGTGCTTATGGAAAAGAACTTGCATGACATCTTTTGTCCTACCCTCCCGTTGCAGCGGGGTCCTTACGGAAACTAAGGGATATTAAGGCCTGCTTTTAATAGAGAACTAGAACAAAGCATTAGCACATAGTGAATACATGAACTCCTCAAACTACGGTCATCACCGAGAAGTATCCTGATTATTGTCACTTCGGGGTTGTCGGATCATAACACATAATAGGTGACTATAGACTTGCAAGATAGGATCAAGAACACACATATATTCATGAAAACATAATAGGTTCAGATCTAAAATCATGGCACTCGGGCCCTAGTGACAAGCATTAAGCATAGCAAAGTCATAGCAACATCAATCTCAGAACATAGTGGATACTAGGGATCAAACCCTAACAAAACTAACTTGATTAGATGGTAAATCTCATCCAACCCATCACCGTCCAGCAAGCCTGCGATGGAATTACTCACGCACAGCCACTACTAGGGAAAACCTTATACACAGAACTTTAGCAGTAGCGTGGGTCAAAGAAGCACGCTGGTGCTAAATAGCAGCAGCGTGCCTGCCAAAACCGCGCTGCAGATAGTGTAGTAGCAGTAGCGCGTCTCGGTGAATACACGTTACTACTAAAATTCTCACGGCTTAGCCGATATGGTACACATAGTAGTAGCGATCTATATGGAACCGCGCTACTGCTACTTTCTTTGTAGCAGCGCGTTTTGCTCTAAACTCGCTACTACTAAAGGATATAAAATTAAATGAAAAGCAAATAGAAAGGTAATTGAAAATGAAAGAAATAGAAGAAGGTGAAAGGAAAAAATAAAATGTGAAGAAAAATAAATGAAAAAGGGAAAAAGGAGAAAGTAGTAGCAGTAGCGCGTATCCCAGAACGCGCTGTAGCTAACGTAGCAGCAGCGCGCTTTCAGGAAAGAGCTACTCCTACTTCTGACTTAACCACCGCATTCGTCCTTCCCCGCGGCCACTTCCCCCAAATCGAACTCCTCCGCTCTCGCCGCCGCCGTCGCCCGTCGGTCGCCGCGCGCTCTCTGCACACCCTCTACACCGCACCGACCCCGGATTCAACGCCGCCCCCGCCCCCGACCTCAACGCCGCCCCGGACGCCGCCCTCGACCTCAACGCCGCCCCGGACGCCACCCCGCCCCAAGCCCGACCTCGACGCCGCCTGCCCCTCTCTCGCCGCAGGCACCCGATCGAGGTAAGCACGCCTGCTCCTCCCCCTCCCCTACCTCTGCCTAGATAGGGTTCTTCAAATTTTAGTTGCATCAAATAGTTAGGGTTCATCTATGGGTGGAAATGAATTGGATACAGATGCGGCTGGGATTTTTTCTTAGGTGATGTTTTATTAGATGATGAATAAACACTAGTGTAATGCATAATAAAACGAGTAAAATTTGACCTTCTTCTATTTAGTTAGTAAGAACTAGTTAGTAAGAACTAGGTACTAATTAGGTGATTTTTTAGTTAAAGCAATTTTTCCCGCCTCGACGTGGACGATGCCTATCCCGCATCCTCGTCGTCGAGTCTGCGGAGGACGACACCTGCTTGACCAGATCGGCCATGTCCAGGACTGGGCTCCGCCGGGGTGGTACTGGGAGGCACTACCTACCGGGGGGCGCAGGTTGGTGAGGAGCCAGCCTGTCATTGACCCGAACCTTCTTTGGTGGCGGTCGCGTGGGCCAGTGATGATCCAGAGGCTCGAGGACTCCGCGGAGGTGGTGCGCACTGTGTCAGTGAGGAGGACGCGCACGTCCGTCGCTACTTGTTTGCGTTGGAGCACAAGTCGTTCTCCAATACCTGGAAGGTTCTCCGGGGATCTCACTGGAGCTATTATCCCGTGATGGTGCCTTCTCTGTGGGTGTCCACCACCCGCGCCGATACCCGTCGTGTTCTAGAGTTTTAGTTGTATTACTGATGTTATATGTATGACACTATTCGTGATGTATTAGTGATAATATTCGACGATGTACTGACGCATGAGATGATTTACTTTTGCTTATTGAATGCATGCTAATTTGAGTCCTATAAGATATTTTGAAATGTATATCTTGTGTTGCTCAATATCCAAGTGGCCGGTCATGTTTGCAGGTTACACCTTCGAGTGGCCTATGTTTTGCCGGAGTGTTGATTCATTTCCGTTCCGGCAAATTTCAGGCGCTCGATATGTCCTATTTTAGCAAAGTTCATGCCGGATTTTTCCGTGAATTTTGGCATGACTTGTGCTAGAATATGTAGGAAATATCGAGTGCCCCGGATTTGTGTGTTGAGTATCTTGGTAGTTGTCTTCGATCAATTTTCAATTAATGTTTTAACTATGAACATAGGAAATGTCTGACGACGAGAAGGATTTCGGTATTTGCAAATACTGCGAAGACGAGCGCGGCCTGTGCGACGGAATCTTCCTAGATGATGATAGGTGCTTCAGCATCAAGCTGGACGAGAACTTTGAAGTGGATACAGTAAGTCACAACGACAAGTCTTTTTTCGTAATTAAGCATGACATCTGCTTCATTTGCTTCAACTTATTTTTTTATTATTCTACTAGCATATCCCCTGCCATGCAAGAGTTTTTGTATTGGATAAGATAGGTTTCAGTCATAGTATGGAGGAAAAGAAAGTTTACTTGAAGACCGAACATGGTTATATTTTCCATGCAAAGTTATACAATTCAGACGACTACACCTATTTTGGATGCAAAACATGGCGAGCACTATGCAAGACTTATGCATTTGAGCCTGATATGGTTATCACCTTTGATATTCGTCCGGAAGATGATACTGAAGGTAATACCGACATCTGGGTCGATGTGCAAATGCCTCAAGTTATACCATTATGTAAGTTTCTCAACCATATTTATGTCTTTGATATTGTTTATTCAAAAATAGTTGACAACTAATTTGTATTGTCAGCTTATTTCCGTGCAAGAAAACATGTCCAATGCTTGGTAGACAGGACCGTATACTGTCCTGGGGCTGAACTCAACTCCGAGGAGCTCAGTCATTATGTTTCATGGCTTGAGGATCTTGATACTGTCAAGACAAATTTTCTTCCTGCATTTAGAAATGTTAGTACTGAAAATGTGCGACCAATAGTGTTCGTAATGAACTACGGTCACATCTATTTAGGAAGGATGGTAAGATTTTTACTCTTTGTCATCGGTGCATCTTTTCCATACATTATTTTTGAAGCTAAACTTCATTGCTAAGTATGTTATCGTACGATGTTCTTCAACAGGGACTCCCGATGAATGTTGTGCCTTATGGGATCGAGACTAAAGGTACCATGAGTATTATCAGCTTACGGACAAGATATCCTACAGATTACTTTAGTGCATTCAAGATTAGCGACGGATGCTTAATAGTGCAAGACTGGACCAAATATGTGATGGGGGAGCGCAGAGAAGTACTAGGGGGCAGCAAACAGATGCGCTACCCATGATTAGGAGACAGGTTCATCTGCATGCTCCAGTTTGATCGAGGAGGAGAGCTATATATGTTTTATGTTATTTTACCTAAGAGAGAGCAGCAGGAGTGATTAGCTAGCTAGAAATGAGTTTGAGGATGATGATGTGCTACACTATTACTATGATGATAAAATAGCTAGTGTTGGTGGTAATGACTATGATGATTATTATTAGCTAGTGTTAGTGCTGATTAAATAAATATTGTTGGTGGTAATGACTATGATGATGATTAAATAGCTTGTGCTGGCGGATTAGATTCAAGTGGAGGCAACATGTGGTGCACATCGAAAGTACTACTAGTCCAAACTAGATCAAGTTTGGATTAGTAGTATACTTTTGACATGCACCACATATTGCCTCCACTTGAACCTAATCCACCTTCATTTAATACACTGTTATGGACATAATGATGTAAACCTCATAATAGCTGGTATTGTACCAATATTTGTATGATGGCGCATAAATACACTAAAAATAAAAAATAAAAAATAAAATACTAGTAGCGATGGAAAGAAAACACGCTGCAAGTAGATACCTTAGCAGTAGCGTGGTACTGAACAAACGCTGCAGCTATTTGTCCTAGCAGTAGCGCGTGCTGGCACGTGTTACTGCTAAGAAATAGTTGTAGCGCCTTATTAGTAGTGCGGCCACCCGCGCTACTAGTGGGAACAAAACACGCGCTACTGCTAGGGTTTTCCCTAGTAGTGAGCGGTGAGCATCATGAAATTGGTGATGGAGGATGGTTGATGATGACGACGGCGAGGAATCCCCCTCCCCGGAGCCCCAAATGGACTCCAGATCAGCCCTCCCGAGAGAGATTAGGGCTTGGCGTGGCTCCGTGTCGTAAAACGCGATGAAACTTTCTCCTTGATTTTTTTTCTTCCCGAACGTGAATATATGGAGTTGGAGTTGAGGTCGGTGGTGGTCTAGGGGGCCCACGAGATAGGAGGCCACACCCTATAGGGGGGGCGCGCCCCTTCTCGTGGACAGGCCCTGGGCCCCCTGGCATTAATTCTTTCGCCAAAAATTCTTATTTATTCCAAAAAGTGCCTCCGTGGATTTCCAGGACATTTCGAGAACTTTTCTTTTCTACACATAAAACAACATCATGGTAGTTCTGCTGAAAACAACATCAGTCCGGGTTAGTTTCATTCAAATCATGCAAGTTAGAGTCCAAAACAAGGGCAAAAGTGTTTGGAAAAGTCCAACGTATCACCCATTCAAAATCTTCACTGTGTCCTTGTCAGTTGAAGAATTTGCGAACAAAACTTTAAAAATATTCTTATCTGAATTTTCGGCTTTTAGCGCTCAAACCGTTCCCGCATCCCACGATAAGATTAAAATAGTCACCCACGACCTAATGCGATCTCCACTTCACAGTACGTGGGTGACACATGTCGCTAGGATGAGAAGGGTCAGGGGCACGTTTGTCCATTTTCCTTGGACGAACAGTTTTTCACCTCGGCTATAAATACCCCTCGCCCTCCTCAGACCTCATTTACTCCGCTTGATCTCACTCCCCTCGCTCGAGCTCTCTAACCTAGCATCGCCGCTACCTTCCATCATCACCGGTGAGGATGAGCTACACTGTCTCGACCTCTTCGCCGTCGTACTTGCGCCGGCCACATAAATCTTCAGTCTACCGCCGCCGTAGTTGTCTTCCGCCATCAAGTTAGGGCGTGGAAGATCTGAACGAATGAGCTTCTCAACTTCTACTCTTAGTTCGTCGTGTTCTTCATCAAGGGTAAATAAAATCTATTTTTACTGCCCTTGTTGACTCTGATGATTTCCACAAAATCTTCAAAAGGTGTTTATTCTTCAACTTTCATGTCCTTAAACACCAACTTGCATCTGTTCTTGATTTATTTCTCTAAGCAACATTTTTCCTCAAGATTCCTCAATTGTGTGGATTTTCGATCTATACAACTTTGGAACCTAAGTCAAGAACGCTTAGTGAAATTCCTCAATACACCCCTGGTTAAATTCCCCAAACTTGATTCTTTTGAAAAACTTCTGAGAACGCATCTGACCTTTCCAAATTCTTCGCACCTATACTATGTTCACAGGTACACATGTCCGCTGCTGAATCTTTACGTTCTCATCAACTTAACTCATTTGCAGCTTTCCTTGAAGACAAATTGCATACTTCATTAGAAAATTCGATTGTTCAAAATCCTCACTACAAAAAAGACACATCCGTGACAATTTGGGTCGAATGAATTTTTTTCCTGTCATACTTATGACACTTCTATGACGACAATTGTGACAAAACCCGGTATCATCATAGATGTGATGGGATCCTACTTCTATGACAAAAAATCATGACAAAAAATGGGCTTTTCGTCCTGGGCGGGCCGGGGACGCAACTGCATTACATTCTTTGGGCCGTCCATGACGGAAAAAACCGTGGTAGAAGCGAGGGCGAAGAAAATTTCGGCGAGTTCCCGATTATGGTGGGAGGTTGGGGGCCGAGCGATGCGCGTTTCTCTCGTACACATACGCGCGTGTGTGCGAGGTGAAAGTCCAACTATCCCTCGGTGGTTTTGGTAATTCCTAACAACATATATCTCATTGAGCTAATGCTATTTCAAGATAAGTATTTCAGGAAAGCTCAATTATTGGCATGGTATGGATGAGAAATGTGGATCCCTCAAAATGCTAAGGACTAAAGGATTGGCTCAAGCTCAAAGCTCAAGACTCTACATTTTCTATTTTACTGATCCAAGATCACATTGAGTCTATAGGAAAAGCCAATACTATCAAGGTGGGATGAGGTGTTGCTTAATGGCTTTCTTGCTCAAAATGCTTAGTGATATGCTCCAAAGCCCTCAACTACTTTCTCACATCCACATATGACCCAAACCAAAAGTCAAACTCGGCCCCACCGATTCTTTCTATCCGACGCCACCGAGTTCAGATGTCATAGCCACTGCCACAAACCCTAGTCTTTTCGGTCTCACCGATAGGGATCTCAGTCTCACCGAGATGTGATTGTAATCTCTCTGCTTCCCTTCATAATGTTTCGGTCCAACTGAGGTGAGCGAACGGTCCCATCGAGATTGCAATGCAAACTCTCTATTTCCCTTTCGTAATGTTTCAGTCTCATCGAGATGAGCGAATTGGTCCCACCGAGTTTGCCTGACCAACTCTCTGGTTAGCTATATATACCCCTCCACCCACTCTTCATTCGTAAGTTGCATGTAACGGTTCGATTTTGTGTGGAGGCTATATATACCCCTCCACCCACTCTTCATTCGTGGAGAGAGCCATCAGAACATGCCTACACTTCCAACAGACATTTCTGAGAGAGAACCACCTACACTTGTGTAGAGGTCAAGATATTCCATTCCTACCATATGAATCTTGATCTCTAGCCTTCCCCAAGTTACTTTCCACTGAAGTCTTCTTTCCACCAAATCCAAATCCTGTGAGAGAGAGTTGAGTGTTGGGGACACTATCATTTGAAGCACAAGAGCAAGGAGTTCATCATCAACACACCATTTGTTACTTCTTGGAGAGTGGTGTCTCCTAGATTGGCTAGGCGTCACTTGGGAGCCTCCGACAAGATTGTGGAGTTGAACCAAGGAGTTTGTAAGGGCAAGGAGATCGCCTACTTCATGAAGATCTACCCTAGTGAGGCAAGTCCTTCGTGGGAGACGGCCATGGTGGGATAGACAAGGTTGCTTCTTCGTGGACCCTTCGTGGGTGGAGCCCTCCGTGGACTCACGCAGCCGTTACCCTTCGTGGGTTGAAGTCTCCATCAACGTGGATGTACGATAGCACCACCCATCAGAACCACGACAAAAACATCCGCGTCTCCAATTGCGTTTGCCTTCTCAAACTCCTCCCCTTTACCTTCATATGCAATTGTTTTACATTCCGCTGCTATACTCTTAGAATTGCATGTGTAGGTTGATTGCTTGACTTGTGCTAAGTTGCTAAAATCTGCCAAGAACTAAAATTGGGAAAAGGCTAGATTTTTATTTGGTCAAGTAGTCTAATCACCCTCCCTCTAGACATACTTTCGATCCTACAAGTGGTATTAGAGCCAGGTTTCCATTTGCTTTGATTTCCTAGCTTTTGGTAGTCATAGCCTTGGTTTCACAACCTAGGAGAGTATGGCGTCTAGCGAGGGAAATTACCACCGTAGAGGTCCTTACTTTGATGGTACTAATTTTGCTAGTTGGAAGCATAAGATGAAAATGCATATTCTTGGACATAACCCCACTGTTTGGGCTATTGTGTGTATTGGCTTGCAAGGTGAATTCTTTGATGGGAGGGAACCGAACCGTGAAGCTACCGCGGAAGAGTTGAATATGCTGCAATAAAATGCTCAAGCTTGTGATATCCTCTTCAACAGATTGTGCCCCGAAGAATTCAACAAAATCAGCCGTCTTGAGAATGCAAAGGAAATTTGGGATACTTTGATTGATATGCACGAAGTTACCGAATTCGTCAAGGAATCCAAATTGGATGTGCTTCAAAGTCAACTTGACAAGTTCAAAATGAAGGATGGTGAAGGTGTCGCTGAAATGTATTCTAGGCTTGCTCTTATCACAAATGAGATTGCCGACTTAGGAAGTTAAGAGATGATCGACAAATTCATCATCAAGAAGATCCTAAGAGCTTTGGATGGAAAATATGATACCGTGTGCACATTGATCCAAATGATGCCCAATTACAAAGATCTCAAGCCAACGAAAGTCATTGGAAGAATTGTTGCTCATGAGATGTCACTTAAGGATAAGGAGGAGCTCCACAACAGGTCAAGTGGTGCTTACAAAGCCTCATGTGAAGCTCCCACATCATCAAGTGAGAAACAAACCTTCAATGAAGAATTGAGCCTAATGGTGAAGAACTTCAACAAGTTCTACAAGAGTAGGAGCAAGAAAAGAAGTTCCAAGTCAAGATTCTACAATGACAAAAGATCTTCTAGTCGTGAGCGTAATTGCTACAATTGTGGAAGACCCGGACACTATTCCAATGAGTGTACGACTCCCTACAAAAGAAGAGAAGACTCTCCAAAAATAAGAAGTAGGAGAGAAGAATCACCATCAAGAGAAAGAAGGAATAGAGATGATCGTTATGAACGAAGAACATCCCGGAGAAGCAAGGATTCGGAAAGGAAGGACAAGTGTCGGTGTCAAAACCCGCGGATCTCGGGTAGGGGGTCCCAAACTGTGCGTCTAGGCGGATGGTAAAAGGAGACAAGGGACACGATGTTTTTACCCAGGTTCGGGCCCTCTCGGTGGAGGTAAAACCCTACTCCTGCTTGATTAATATTGATGATATGGGTAGTACAAGAGTTGATCTACCACGAGATCAGAGAGGCTAAACCCTAGAAGCTAGCCTATGGTATGATTGTTGTTCGTCCTACGGACTAAAACTCTCCGGTTTATATAGACACCGGAGAGGGCTAGGGTTACACAGAGTCGGTTACAATGGGAGGAGATCTTCATATCATATCGCCAAGCTTGCCTTCCACGCCAAGGAAAGTCCTATCCGGACACGGGACGAAGTCTTCAATCTTGTATCTTCATAGTCCGGGAGTCCGACCAAAGGTCATAGTCCGGCAATCCGGACACCCCCTAATCCAGGACTCCCTCAGTAGCCCCTGAACCAGGCTTCAATGATGACGAGTCCGACGCGCAAATTGTCTTCGGCATTGCAAGGCGGGTTCCTCCTCCGAATACTTCATAGAAGATGTTGAACACAAGGATAGTGTCCGGCTCTGCAAAATAAGTTCCACATACCACCGTAGAGAGAATAATATATGCACAAATCTAATCTGCTGATGTATTCCGCAGCGTGACATCATGCCACGCCCAAGTCTTTATTCCAATCATTTTACTGTTCCACCTCAGTGCGTTTAGCGAGGCGGTTTCCTTGGCACGTCTTGTCAAAGCAGAGATTTAGTCCCCTTATTTCGGGATTCTCATCAATACGGGTGTGGGTAACCCAACCGCGCCATTAACCGCGGCGCTTGGGAGATAAGCGAGTTTTATTAGGCTGGTGGGGACTTGTAGTTTCGGCCGCCCATATAAGGGGATAAGGATCTACCCTTTCCATTTACGCCTTCTTCCTCCTTTGCTTATCCATCCCCGCGCACTCTAGCTCCTACGCCCAAGCCCGCACTTCCCAATCATGTCCGGAGCGGGAGGTAGATGGATGGCCTCCTCCGTCACGGAGGGGCAAATCAAAAAGTTGAGGAAGGCCGGATACTTGTCTGACGACATCGCGCACCGGCTTCCAGATGAGGGGCAACTCATCCCCACCCCTAGGCCCCATGAGAGGGTTGTATTTCTCCCCCATTTCCTCCGCGGACTGGGCTTTCCTCTTCACCCGTTCGTCCGGGGGCTCATGTTCTACTATGGCCTGGACTTCCATGATCTGGCCCCGAACTTCATCCTCAACATCTCGGCGTTTATCGTCGTGTGCGAGGCCTTCCTCTGCATCCAGCCCCACTTCGGCTTATGGCTGAAGACTTTTAATGTCAAGCCGAAGGTAGTGGGCGGCCGCCAAGCGGAGTGCGGAGGTGCCATGGTGGGCCGGATGGCCAACGTCCTATGGCTCGAGGGCTCCTTTGTGGAGACAATAAAAGGGTGGCAATCGGGGTGGTTCTACATCACCGAGCCGCGCGACCCCAAATGGGCGGCGACCCCCAAATTCCGATCTGGCTTCCCCACACGGCTCACTTCCTGGAAAGAGACGGGCCTAACATGGGGAGATTCGGAAGAGTTGACCAGACTTCAAACCTGCGTCCAAAAGCTGGTGAACAAGAATCTCAAGCTCGTCAACGTAGTCCAGGTCATGCTTATCCGCCGGATCCTCCCATGCCAACAACGGGCCTTCAAATTGTGGGAGTTTGATCCGGCACAACACCAAACCTTGAGCAAGCTCTTCGACACTACGTACGAAGATGCCTGGAAGGTGTTGCTTAAGGGCGTCGAGGCCCCCGCATCCGCTACCGAAGACCGTGGATTCAGCTCGCGGCGCCAGGCCAGCGAGGTAAGCTATTCTACCCTTTACGGGACTCTTGTTTTTCATAGTCTGACTCTATGCGGGATATAAACTCCCTTACCTTTGACAGGACTGGCTAAAGAAGTCCGGGCAGGTTAACTGTCCGGCTCCCTTACCAGAAGACCCAGCGGACGCCCGATTGACGGGGCTGCTGGTTCCGGCACCCCACGTGGTGCCGGAGAAGAAGGCCAAGAAGAAGGCCATGGGGACTTGAAAGAGTTCCCAACACCTGGTGGTGTCGGATTCATCGCCTGACAACCCCGAAGCACCCTCCGCCTCTGAGGACGAGGAGGAGGAAGAAGGAGAAGCCTCTCCCCCTCCAGCGGGGGGAGGAAAGAAAAGGAAGGCCGCCCCAACTGGGGAGGCCGGAGGGCCCAAGAAGCTGAAGACCCTTCTACCGGACTACGCCTCCGATGCCAAAGACGGCGGGGAGGAATGGCCATCCAGGGTCAAGCCCCTCGCAAAATCGTAAGTGTCCGGATACCAGAATAAATTATGGCGCTCCTCTATTATTCGGTATTTTCTGACGCCGAATTCAATCATGCAGTCCGCCCAAGGCTCAACTCGGTGATTCGTCGAGCGGCTCCCTGGATTCGTCGGATGTGAATAGTGCTTCACTTCCGACGGCTTCCTCCCCGCTCCCTGCGGACGACGCCGAGGTGGAGTCCAAAAAGGGACTAAACCAGGAGGAGGTGGTCCTGGAGGCACCGCAAGGCGACCTCCCGGACTCCAGACCCGAAGGGGGTAAAGCCCCAGAGGGATCTAAGTCCGGCCCTGGGCCGGACACTGCTTCGGAACCATCAACGGTTCCAGAGACCGGTAGGCGGCACCTTCACAAGAAGGGCACGCCTATGACGCCGGCGGCCTCTGTCCAACCGGAGGCATCGGATGATTTGCTGGAGGCGCTTAACGGCGCCTCCATTGACGAGGAACACCGCACTGTTATGAGTGCGGTGATCCAGAGGGTTCAGTCCACCAAGAGCGGGCTGACAGAAGCCTGTACAAGCCTGTTAACAGGCTTTGAGGTATGTATTCAAAACATAAAAATGTTACTGCATAGACAGTAGCCCCTGATGCTCAGTTTGGTGTTCGGAAAGAAAAGCCAAGCTGAGGAGCTAAAAGATATTACGCAGGAGTCTAACATAAATATGTCAATATGGGAATGCAGGCTACGCTGCTAACCTCTGCCGCACTGACTGCGGAGGTCAATGCATTGAAGGAGAGTCTCGAGCGGTCCGAGAACGAGCTCGGCCGTGCAAAGAAGCAGCTCGAGGACAAGGACGGTATGTAATACCGTATGTAAATGTATATAGAAATACCTGGTTGTAAAAAATGATAGGACCAACGCGAATGTTGTAGGGGCCACGACCGAGGTGGCGACCCTGAAGGAAGCGGTGTCCAAGGCCGAAAACAGTGCGGCCTTGGAGCACACCGAGCGAGAGAAGTAGGAGGCGCGGGTGGCGGAGGTGCGGCAAGAGCTCCAGGCTCTCGTGGAAAAACACGAGAGTTTGGAGCGTGACTCGAAGACTCGAGAGTCCGAGCTCGCCTTGGCTCTTGAGAGTGCCAAAACCACTAAGGCCGAAGCCCAGAAGGCCCTCCAGGAGATCGAGGTGATAAAGAAAATAGCGGCGGGTAAGGCATTCTTTATGCAAAGCAAGCATTTAAAAGTGAATTATCTGTTACTTACCCGAATCCGGAGCTCTCCAGGAGCGTTCGCCGATCTGCCTTGTAGTGTGTCTGATGCTGCCACATTCTACCGAGCCGAGGAGGGGAGCTCGATAGAAAAGGTGTTCTGGTCTCAATATGCTGAGGCCGGACATCCGGTGCCCCTGAGCGACCAGCTGAAGCAGCTAGTCGAGCTCCACAAGGTGGCCGAACAGGCCATGAAGGGCCTCATAGTTCGGCTGTGGCCTAGAGAAGCCATGCCTGGGAGTTACTTTGGTCTGGTGCGGCGGCTGGAGGACGCTTGTCCATGGATGGAAGTCATCAAGCGCTCTGTCTGTATTGAGGGTGCCCGCCGGGCCCTCGCCCGTGCTAAAGTGCACTGGGGCAAGCTGGACGCTGAGAAGCTATTGACGGACGCGCCACCGCCGGGCAAGGAGTATCACACACCCGAGATGTATTATAAGGGTGTCCTGAAGGGTGCCCGCCTTATAGCGGGTGAATGCTCCAAAGATGTAATTTTTGAGTAGACTCGCATCTGTTATCCTGTACGCTGAAAACTTTGTTCATATGCGCTAAGCAACGCTTGTTAATTTAAAATATTACCTTCTGTGCGGCCATTTATTAAATCTGAGAGATGCAAGTCGTCGGCTTCTACCCCCATGCCACGAGTGCTGGGGTGTTCGGGATAAACCTGAGCGCTCTTGTTCCCATTCTTGGGTCCATCTAGGGAGGTGCTCAGCACAACGAACAAGGCCATCGGACTTATAATGCTTTATCACTCTCACTTAGCCATAGAATTCTATAATTTTAAATTTTGGCGAAGCCCCTAGTATTCGGAAGACCGAGTTCGGGGCGCTATCCACGCCTAGGACAGATAAATCCGGCTCCTCGCTCTAAGAAGCATAAGTCTTTAGGGACTCGAAAAACCTCGCGAACAGCGACTGGTCTCTCGCACTATCATGACGGTCAATTTTAGCTTTCTCTACTGAGGTGTCAACTGGGGCACAATCGCAGTAGTTCTCCTAGCGCTACCTTAGCCAACATTGCGGAACGTAAGGTACCAAAACATGGGAGCCGGGTAAACCCAACTATTGACCCAAGACATGATTTGGAGCCGATGTATATAGTGCTATAAGTTCGGGGTGCCGCACTCATGAGAGTGTTCGGTCTTCTCACACCATGTTATGGGGTGTTTAAGCCCCTGGTGTATTGGTCATACCAAAGTGTACGGTTGCATAATGTCATGACTGAACATATTTGTATAAAATAGATGAATACAATAATAGATAAGAGCTATGTATTGTTTATTAAAAAGGGCTGCTATGAAAGCAGAATGATACAAATAGTGCGATAAGCAAGGGATGGGATTATTTGACATGTCCCCCTCCAGGGGCAAGCTGCATGAATTTAAGTAAAACGGGTATTTAGCTCGTTATAGAGACCACCTGGACATTCGACGCGGCTTGTTCTCTCCCTGGCTGTTGCATCGTGTGTTCGGCGAGTGTATTGCTGGACAGGCCTTCCAAATAGTTGGGTCCTGAAAGTATATAAAAAGAAAAGGAAACGGCAGAATAGGGAGCCCCTAAGTGCGGTTGAGCCGCATACTGGGCGTGCCGTAGTTGTGCCCCTCCCCTTATGCCCATGGTATTTTCAAAGTGTAATTATGTATGCGTGGTACCAATATCACCATCTGGCGAGGGCTGGGGTTGGGGCCGCACTGCTATGCTTGCTCGGAATGTGCCAGTCGGCTTTGTTGTAAGTTGCTTCGGGCGCGCTTGACGTTGTCCGGACGTTTAACACCCGGATTGGAGAGTTGCCTTGAGAGACTGCTCTGTACTTCTGCCGCCAGGGCCGCTGTGTGCTCCTCCGTTCGGAGAGAGCGTTCGGTGTTTCCATTTACCGTAATGACTCCGCGAGGACCTGGCATCTTGAGCTTGAGATATGCGTAGTGCGGCACCGCATTGAATTTTGCAAATGCGGTTCGTCCGAGCAGGGCGTGATAGCCACTGCGGAATGGGACTATGTCGAAGATTAACTCTTCACTTCGGAAATTATCCGGGGATCCGAAGACCACTTCGAGTGTAACCGAGCCTGTACAACTGGCTTCTACACCTGGTATGACGCCTGAGGGAGTCCCGGATTAGGGGGTGTCCGGATAGCCAGACTACCATCATCAGCCAAACTATCATCGGCCGGACTATCATCATCGACCGGACTCCAAGACTATGAAGATACAAGATTGAAGACTTCGTCCCGTGTCCGGATGGGACTTTCCTTGGCGTGGAAGGCAAGCTTGGCGATACGGATATGTAGATCTCCTACCATTGTAACCGACTCTATGTAACCCTAGCCCTCTCCGGTGTCTATATAAACCGGATGGCTCTAGTCCGTAGGACAACAACAACAACAACCCTTACAATCATACCATAGGCTAGCTTCTAGGGTTTAGCCTCCTTGATCTCGTGGTAGATCCACTCTTGTAAACATCCACAATATCAATATCAATCAAGCAGGACGTATGGTTTTACCTCCATCAAGAGGGCCCGAACCTGGGTAAAACATCGTGTCCCTTGTCTCCTGTTACCATCCGCCTAGACGCACAGTTCGGGACCCCCTACCCGAGATCCGCCGGTTTTGACACCGACATTGGTGCTTTCATTGAGAGTTCCTCTGTGTCGTCCCTGATAGGATTGATGGCCTCTTCAATCTACAACGACGCAGTCCTGGGTGAGACTTTCCTCCCCGGACAGATCTTCGTATTCGGCGGCGTCGCACTGCGGGCCAACTCACTTGGCCATCTGGAGCAGATCGAAAGCTACGCCCCTGGCCGTCAGGTCAGGTTTGGAAGCCTAAACTTCACGGCCGATATCCGCGGGGACTTGATCTTTGATGGACCTGAGCCACAGCCGAGCGTGCCGCGCTGTCATGATGGGGACGACCTAACTCTATCGCCGGACAGCACCTTGGAGGACGCACATGAATCCGCTCCGACCCATAGCCCAGAGCCGATCGCTCAGATCGACGACGGATTGCTGGACACCGCCTCGGGAGCTGCAACTTCTGCGGCGATGGAGCCGAACACTTACCTTGTCCCGCATAAAGCTCATGACTCCGAGGTGCCGGACTCCCTGCCGGACTCCGAACCTCCTGCGCCCCTGCCAGTCGAATCCGATTGGGCGTCGATCATGGAATTCACCGCTGCAGACACCTTTCAGCACTCACCCTTCGGCAATATCTTAAATTCGCTGAAGCATCTCTCACTATCCGGAGAGCCCTGGCCGAACTACGGCCAGGATGGTCGGGACGCGGACAATGAAGAAATTCAGAGCCCACCCACCACCCACTTCGTAGCCACCGTCGACGATCTAACCGACGTGCTAAACTATGACTCCGAAGACATCAACGGTATGGACGACGATGCCGGAGACGATCAAGAACCAGCGCCTACAGGGCACTGGAAGGCCACCTCTTCACATGACATACATATGGTGGACACCTCAAAGGGAAGCGATAATGAGGAACAATGGGACGTGGCAGAGGATAATCCCGCCGATAAACAACAAAAACAGCGATGTAGACGCCGCCCTAAGTCCCGCCTTGATCAAAGCAGCATTCCTAACGACCCAGCGATAGAGCAGGGCAAACCAGCGGACGACGAACATACAACCAAGCAACTATCCGAACAGGACGAACCGGATAATCAACCCCTTCACGGAGCAACCAACAGTCCGGACACAACACCGGAGCATAAGAACCTACACAAAAGACTCGTCGCCACTGCAAGAAGTTTGAAGAAGGAAAAACGGAAGCTCAAAACAGCGGAAGACATACTCAGAATGAAGTGGAGCAAAGTACTCAAGACCGCAGACAAATATGGCAATGGCCATCAAACAAAGAGCTACCCGAAGCGCAAGTTGCTGCCAGAATTTGACGAGAAAGCCATAGAGCCCTCACAGTCAAAAAATAAAGAGGCCGCCTGGCCGGATAGACGGCCAGATGACAGGCCAAAAGCGACAAGCGGCACCGCATACAAGCCGACTTATGATCCTGGGAAAACGGACAGCCCAACTAGGTCCATCTACGGGCCAAAAAGGAGGGCCCCAGGAAGTAACACAACACGACAAGTGTTCGAAGACAGCGGCACACCCAAATACAGGGGCGCCGCACACCCGCTATGTTTTACCGATGAGGTGCTGGATCATGAATTTCCAGCAGGGTTCAAACCCATAAACATAGAGGCATACGACGGCACAACAGACCCAGGAGTCTGGATAGAAGATTACATACTACACATACACATGGCTAGAGGAGATGATCTCCACGCCATAAAATACCTACCCCTCAAGCTCAAAGGGCCAGCTCGGCATTGGCTCAAAAGCCTCCCAGAAAACACTGTTGGAAGTTGGGAAGAGCTTGAGGACGCGTTCAGAGCAAATTTTCAAGGGACTTATGTTCGCCCTCCGGATGTAGACGATCTGAGTCATATAACCCAACAGCCCGGAGAGTCAGCGCGCAAATTCTGGAACAAGTTCCTTACCAAAAAGAACCAAATAGTCGACTGTCCGGACACGGAAGCCTTAGCAGCTTTTAAACACAACGTTCGAGACGAATGGCTCGCCAGACACCTCGGCCAAGAGAAGCCAAGAACAATGGCCGCGCTAACAAGCCTCATGATGCGCTCTTGCGCAGGAGAAGACAACTGGCTAGCAAGATGCAGCACCAGCGACCCGAGTACATCCGAGATCAGAGATGGAAACGGAAAATCACGGCGAAGCAAAGATCAGCGCCGGAATAAAGAAAAAAGCCCAAAGGGCACAGCGGTCAACGCCGGATTCAAAAGCTTGCGACGAAACAATAAAACACTGCCTCTTAAGGACAACGGCGATGAGCTATCAAATTTAAACAAAATTTTAGATCGGATATGTCAAATCCACAGTACCTCCGGAAGGCCTGCAAACCATACCAACCGAAATTGTTGGGTTTTTCAACAGTCCAGCAGACTCAACGCCGGACACAAGGGGCTCGATGCGCCAAGCGAGGACGATGACGAACCCCACCAGCAGAGCACCGGAAGTCAAAAGACTTTCCCACAAGAAGTCAAAACAGTAAACTCACTTCACGTGATAGTACGGAAAACCAACACGGCACTCGATCCACCCCAGCGGAACACCGAGATTGGATGTAAAAACCAATCACTTTCGACCACCTGGATTAGTCCAGAAGTATCCGGAACGCAGGATAGACTGCCCTGATACTGGATCCCATAATAGACGGACTGCAATTCATGCAGGTTCTGATGGACGGCGGCAATGACTTAAACCTGCTATATCCGGACACAATCCGCAAGTTGGGATAGACCCTACTACAATTCGGCATAGCCGCACTTCCTTCAAAAGAGTGGCGCCAGGCCCTTACGCCAGCTATCAAGCACCACTGGGATGGGAAGCTTTCGTCCGCTTCAATGCAATACCACATTACGCGTCTCTTACGCTTAAAATGCCCGGTCCACATGGCATCATTTCATTAAAAGGTCGCCTGAGACCCCAGACACGGCTGGACGAGTCCGGAAAAAATAAGCTAGGGGCTACCTAGCCGCACACCCCTTCACAAGGGTTTGTACATATAAGCCATAATGAGCTAGCATAGGCTCAACTTTATTAATCTATATTTCAATTTTTTATGCACTTTCTCGCACGATTTCTTTTCAAACTAAGTTCCTCTCTTTTTACAGATGAACAGCGTGCACACTCGTCCAGGATACGGCACAACGGAGACACAGGCGCAGACGTGCAGTGGGGACCCGTTGCAAGGACTCTTTTCAGACTAAGACCCTACGTAAACCTTTTTTACTGTCTCTTGTTGCTATAATCCCCTGGTTTTTCATTATAACCAGAGTGGAGACTGGCGTTTTGGCATCGGCCGCGCCAGAGGAACTTGCCCGTACCTGGACACAAGGGGCTTAGGGCATTGTTTTGCCCGCTATTATAAAGACCGAACACCTTCGGGAGTGTTCGGCGTCTCGAGTTAGGCCTTATATGCATCAGCTCCGAATCATGTCTTTGGTCAAATGTTGGGTTTGCCCGGCTCCTGTGTTTTGCTACCTTACGTTCCGTATCATCGGCTAATGCGGCACTAGGAGAACTACTGCGATTGTGCCCCAGTTCGGCTAGGCGAACACCTCACTAGAGAAAGCCGAAAACTGATTGTCATGATACAGCGAGAGACTGGTCAACCACTCGATCGACCATGGGAATGTTTAGAATTCCTCCTCTTTGACGAAGGGTCGTTTCCCGGTCAGGCACATACGTGCCCCAAATTCGGAGAGCGCGGTGCCCCCAGGGGCTATGTCGTAGCCCCACCCTCGAACTCCATGGCTAAGTGAAAGTGATAAAGCATTATAGTCCGGTTGCCTCGTTTGCTACGCT
The DNA here is from genome assembly GCF_002162155.2 of Triticum dicoccoides. NCBI lineage: Eukaryota > Viridiplantae > Streptophyta > Magnoliopsida > Poales > Poaceae > Triticum > Triticum dicoccoides. Next base: position 248,705,563 of record NC_041393.1, read on the forward strand.
ACCACCTCCTTTACAGGACCGAGACGTCGGATTAAGTGTGAAAACGCGCTATTTTTTGCAAACACCCCCGCACCTTGTGCGTGGGGGCTGAAGCCGACGACTGCCATCTTTTAGGTTATACACACGTATACATGAACGGCCGCATAGGAGATATTCTATTACTTGAACGCACAAGTATAAAAGGCGCTTACATCATAAATATTGTTTTACATCATAAAAACGTTCATTCGAACGTAACATTTTTTGAGCACTGCGACTCTATTACACGAGCACCACGCAGCACTTCGCCAAAATAGTGCTCGGCGGGTAACCGGTTATCATCCGAACCCGGGGTCGCAACAGCGGTGGCATCCATCTCTGTCCAATGTGTCTTTACACGAGCGAGTGCCATCCGTGCACCCTCTATGCAGGCCGACCGCTTCATCGCCTTGATATGTGGCACCGCCCCAAGAAATTGCTGCAATAAGCCAAAGTAACTCTTCGGCTCGGGCCTATCCGCCCGGACATAGGTCACTATATCCTTCATAGCAAGCCCGGACAACCTATTAAGCTCAGCCCACTCGGCCAAACGGTCGGTCAGCGGAAGTGAATGCTCCGGACTATGGAATTGAGACCAAAACAACTCTTCCGTCTTGTGATCCTTCTGGCTTCGAAAATGCACAACGGCATCCGTCGCACTCGCTGCTAAGTCCATATAAGGGTCCTCTGGACCCCACAGTTGGCCCAACTGAGCATACTTTGGTTCCGTGAACCTTCGGCACAGCAGAAAAGGCTTGCCAGTTACAATTTCTCCGGCCTGGCGCATCTCTTCCTTTATAGCCTGCATTGCAGAGCGGGCATCCTTGGCTTCGGCAGTGGCCTTCTCCAGGTCTTCTTGCCCCGCTAGGCGCTCCTTCCCAAGAGCCTCATTGCGGTCGGTAGCATCTTTTAACTTCACTGCAATTTCGGCCATCTCTTCCCCGCTCCGGCAGTGTGCGGCCCTTTCTGTCGCTAACTCCTCGGCCGCCCTCGAGGCTACCGCATTACTCCTTCTGGCCTGCTCCTTGGCTTGAGCAAGTTCGGCCCGAAGACTCTCCACCGCAGCGGCACTATCTGCATTTCACGCACATGTTGTAAGGAGCTGGCTTCGACCCCCTTACCAAGTGACCCAGAAACACTTACCTTGCGACTCATCAAGTCCCTGTTGACCAGCGTGATGTCCGCATCCACAACAGCGAGTCGCCGCTTTAGTTCAGCAACTCCATCAGTCCGGCTGGCCCCCGGACGACCCGCCACCTGCATCGGCACGGCGGAAATTTAAACCTGCGATTTTGATCCTCGGCACGCTGTCGATTTCGACAACCTACCGAGTCTCAGGGGCTACTATCTATACAGGGCGCATTCTATATGCTAAACTGTTAAAAGGTGTGTCATTTTTACGCACCTCAAACCCCGCCAGCAAACTCCTGACGGCATTATGCAACCCGCCTTCGGCGGATGAAACCCTTTCAATCACCATGCTCATCAATGCGTGGTGATCTTCTGAGATAGACGCCTTCTCAAGTAGATCCTTCAGACGTACACCAGTTGGCGCCGAACTATCCGGCTTTGCCAAACCCGGGGGCTCCCTCCGTGACGACACTTCAAGCTCGTCCGCCCTATCCGATGGCGCCCCGGACGGAGACATCTCGCTCTCCATCATCTCCGGGCGAAGGTCCCCCGAAGACGAGCTCATTTGCGAAGGACGGAGATCCGAACTACAAGGTAAAAACTTTAGTTATCCTCAGAAGCACAAATAGGGATGTCCCTTATTATAAAACTCCTTTCTTTCTACTTACGGCTCGTTGGACGGCTGACTCCTTAAGGGAGATTGTGCGGCCGGGGCCTCCCCGGACGCAGGACCCTCTGGCGAAGATTTCTTCCCCCGTTTAGGGGCTTTTGCCCCCGGGTCCTCGGAGGCAGTCCTCTTCTCCCCTTGGAGGGAGGGATTCTCGATCCCCCCCTCTTTCAAGAGCCTCCTTAGGCAAGGCAGTAGCTTTCCTGCTTTCCCCTTCGTCTTCCTCTGGAGGCGCAACCTCAAGCATCCGGACCAGCACAGAATCCGGTGCGGTCTCGGGGAGGGGGGCCGGACACCATATCAATTTTGCTTCCGCTATCCACTCCTGTGTAGAAGGAAGTTGGTCATAAGGCGAATCATCGAAAGGCGAACAAACGGTATGTCCGGACTCGGAACTACTTACTTGAGTATCCGGGCGATTGCAGCTTAGGCCAGCATCCTCGGTCAATTTCGGACGCGCCTCTTGCGATCCGAAGAATAATTTGTACATCTCCAGGGGTGTCATACCCATGAAGTGTTGAAGAATCCGTGGGCCCTCCGGATTGAACTCCCATAGCCGGAGAGGGCGGCATTTGCAGGGCGGGAGATGCCTAATCAGCATAACCTGCATTACCACCACCATATCGACCTCCCTCGTTTGGAGATCTCGAATCCGGCCCTGCGGTAGTGGCACGTCCTTTGACGGCCCCCAGTTGAGCCCTTGGTTGACCCACGACATCAACCGCCGTGGAGGTCCCGGGCGGAATAAGGGCGGCGGCTTTTGTCTGCGGCCCCTCAGAACGGTGATATAGAACCACTCTTGCTGCCACGGGCCGAGCTCCTCTTGGAAGGAGCCAGCGGGCCATGGGGCATCGGCCCTCCTACTTATGGCTGCCCCGTCGCACTCTGCTTGACGCCCCCTGATCATCTTCGGCGCCACGTTGAAGGTCTTCAGCCACAGGCCGAAGTGAGGGGTGACGCGCAGGAAGGCTTCACAGACAACAATAAATGCGGAAATATGGAGGATGGACTCCGGAGCCAAATCGTGGAATTCCAACCCATAGTAAAACATGAGCCCTCTCACAAAAGGATCCATCGAGAAGCCTAAACCCCGACGGAGGTGGGATACAAAAACGACATACTCGCCGGGCTCGGGGGTTGGAATGGCCTGCCCTTCGGCAGGCAACCTGTGCAAAATCTCATAAGCCAGGTACTTGGCCTCCCGCAGCTTTAGCACGTCCTCCTTCGTAACGGAGGAGGGCATCCACCGGCCCTGGAGGTCGGAACCGGACATCGTTGAAGGTCCGAAGCGCTCGAATCCGGAGCTCTAGGTGCTGGAACTTGGAGCGGGGAGAAGATTCGATGGAGGATTGAAGAAAAGAAACGAGCCTTGGCCCCGTTATAAAGAGGGAGAATACCAAGAGCCGTCTCCGTGACCGTTTGTGACTCGCCTTCGATAGAGGGGGCGTGGCGACGGGCGCGGTTGGGTTACCCACGTCCGTATTGATGAGAATCCTGAATTAAGGGGAACACGATCTCTGCTTCGACAAGACGTGCCAAGGAAACCGCTTCGCTAAATGCGCTGAGGTGGTAGAGTAAAAAATGATTCAAGTAATGGCTTGGTAGTGGCGTGACGTCATGCCGCAAAAAACGTCAGCAGATTGAACTTGTGTATATATTATTCTCTCTATGGTGGAATGTGGAATTTATTTTGCAGAGCCGGACACTATCCTGGTGTTCACAATCTTCTATCATTCGGAGGAGGAACCCGACTTGCAATGCCAAGCAATATACGCGCCGGACTTATCGTCATTGAAGCCTGGTTCAGGGGCTACTGAGGGAGTCCCGGATTAGGGGGTGTCCGGATAGCCAGACTACCATCATCAGCCAAACTATCATCGGCCGGACTATCATCATCGACCGGACTCCAAGACTATGAAGATACAAGATTGAAGACTTCGTCCCGTGTCCGGATGGGACTTTCCTTGGCGTGGAAGGCAAGCTTGGCGATACGGATATGTAGATCTTCTACCATTGTAACCGACTCTATGTAACCCTAGCCCTCTCCGGTGTCTATATAAACCGGATGGCTCTAGTCCGTAGGACAACAACAACAACAACCCTTACAATCATACCATAGGCTAGCTTCTAGGGTTTAGCCTCCTTGATCTCGTGGTAGATCCACTCTTGTAAACATCCACAATATCAATATCAATCAAGCAGGACGTAGGGTTTTACCTCCATCAAGAGGGCCCGAACCTGGGTAAAACATCGTGTCCCTTGTCTCTTGTTACCATCCACCTAGACGCACAGTTCGGGACCCCCTACCCGAGATCCGCCGGTTTTGACACCGACAACGCCTTTAAAGGTTGTCTTTGTGGGTTTAATCCTTGACGGATCTATACCCATTTTTCGCACTGTATCCTCATAAAGCAGGTTCAGGCTGCTGCCGCCGTCCATGAGGACTCTAGTGAGGTGAAATCCGTCAATGATTGGGTCTAGGACCAATGCGGCGAATCCGCCGTGATGAATGCTAGTGGGGTGGTCCCTTCGATCAAAAGTGATCGGGCAGGAGGACCATGGGTTGAACTTTGGGGCGACTGGCTCCAATGCACAGAAGTCCTTGAGAGCATGCTTCCGCTCCCTTTTGGGGATATGGGTTGCGTATATCATGTTCACCGTCCGCACTTGCGGGGGGAAGCCCTTCTGTCCTCTGTTGTTCGGCGGCCGGGGCTCCTCCTCGTCATCGCTACGCAACCCCTTGTCTCTGGTTTCGGCACTTAACTTGCCTGCCTGCTTGAACACCCAACAATCCCTATTGGTGTGGTTGGGTGGTTGTTCGGGGGTGCCGTGTATCTGGCACGAGCGATCGAGTATCCGCTCTAAACTGGATGGGCCCGGAGGGTTTCTTTTGAATGGCTTCTTCCGCTGACCGGGTTTAGAGCCTCTGAATCCGGCGTTAACTGCCGTATCCTCAGTATTGTCGCTGTTAATGCGGCGCTTGTGCTTGTTGCAACGTGACCTGTCATTGTGGTCCTTGGTATCCGAATTGCCAGGGCTCTTGGTTATGTTATTGCTATGAGCTAGCCAGCTGTCTTCTCCCACGCAAAAGCGGGTCATGAGTGTCGTGAGGGCTGCCATAGATTTTGGCTTTTCCTGTCCTAGGTGCCGGGCAAGCCATTCGTCTCGGATGTTGTGCCTGAAGGCTGCAAGGGCCTCGGCGTCCGGATAGTCGACTATTTGATTTTTCTTGGTTAGGAACCGTGTCCAGAATTGCCTGGCCGATTCCTCTGGCTGCTGGATTATGTGGCTTAGGTCATCGGCGTCTGGTGGTCGCACATAAGTGCCCTGGAAGTTGTCGAGGAATGCGGATTCCAGGTCCTCCCAGCAACTAATTGACTCTGGTGGCAGGCTGTTAAGCCAATGCCGAGCTGGTCCTTTAGGCTTGAGCGGGAGGTATTTGATGGCGTGTAGATCATCACCACGGGCCATGTGGATATGAAGGAGATAATCCTCGATCCATACCGCGGGATCAGTTGTGCCATCGTATGATTTGATGTTTACGGGTTTAAAACCCTTAGGGATTTGATGATCCATTACTTCGTCTATGAAGCATAGTGGGTGTGCGGCGCCCCTGTACTGGGCTATATCGCGATGTAGCTTGGATGAGCTTTGTCTATTGTATTCGGCCTGGCCATATATATCATATCTGGCGTGACGATTATCGTCACGTGACGTAGGGCGCCCACGCAATCCGTAGATCAATCTTGTTTGCCTTGCCTTATCCTCCAATATGTCTCGCAGGTCTGTTGCGTTTCCCCGTGCTCTGGTATTCTTGGAGCGGTGCCGGGGTGCGGCTTGGGTTGAGGGCCGAAAGGCCTCTCTGTCGCGGCCACGGGGTGGCCGATCGGGCGCATTGTATGCTGGTGATGTAGGTTTAGTTGCTTCCTCCTCTGGTTGGGGTAGCAGCCTGCGCTTTGGGTAACTCTTGGAGGGGCATTCGAGTTTATACTCTTTGGCCGCCAGGACTTCAGTCCATCTGTCGGCTAGCAAATCTTGGTCAGCTCTAAGCTGCTGCTGTTTTTTCTTGAGGCTGCTCGCCGTGGCCATAAGCCTGTGTTTGAAACGCTCTTGTTCGACGGGATCCTCTGGCACGATGAATTCGTCGTCGTCGAGGCTTGCCTCGTCTTCGGAGGGAGGCATATAATTGTCGTCCTCGACCTCCTTGTCCGCCGCTCTCTCATGAGGGCTGGCTTCTTCGTCCTCCTGCGCTGAATCTTGCTGGAGGGGGTTGTCTTCGGCACTGTCTGGAGTGTTGTTGTCTCCAGTGCCGGGCTTTCCGTTTTTGTTTTGGCGGGATTTAGAGCGGCGCCGCTGACGTCGGTGCTTGGGTTGCTTCTTGGAGGGGTCGTCCTCTGATTTTTCATCGCCATCCCCAACTTTGGGGGTGTCCACCATGTATATGTCATATGACTAGGTGGCTTTCCAGTGCCCTATAGGTGCTGGTTCTTGGTCGTCTCCTTCATCGGTGTCCATACCGTCAATGTCTTCGGAGTCGAAGTCGAGCATGTCGGTTAGATCGTCGACAGTGGCTACAAAGTGGGTGGTGGGTGGGTTTCAAATTTCTTCGTCATCCGCATCCCAACCATGCTGACCATAGTCCGGCCAGGGCTCTCCTGACAAAGAGAGAGACTTTAGTGAAATCAGGATATCGCCAAAGGGCGAGTGCTGAAAGACGTTCGCGACGGTGAACTCCGTGATCGGAGCCCAATCGGGTTCGATCGGAAGGGGTGCAGATTCGGAGTCCGGAATGGAGTCCGGCACCTTAGAGTCACGGGCCTTGCAAAGGACTAGGCTGGTATTCGGCTCTATCGCCGTAGAGATTGCGGCCCCTGGGGCGGCGTCCAACCGTCCGTCCCCGACTGGCGCAGTCGGCTCCGAGCTAACGGTCGGAGTGGACACCTGAGCGGCGCTCTGGGCGCTGTCCGGCGACAGAGCTAGATCATGCCCATCGTGACAGTGCGGCGCGCTCGGCCGTGGCTCGAATCCGTTGAAGATCAAGTCCCCTCGGATGTCGGCCGTGTAGTTTAAGCTTACAAACCTGACCTGATGGCCAGGGGCGTAGCTTTCGATCTGCTCCAGATGGCCAAGCGAATTGGCCAGCAGTGCGAAGCCGCCGAATACGAAGATCTGTCAGGGGAGAAAAGTCTCACCCTGGACCGCGTCGTGGTTGACGATCGAAGAAGCCATTGGGCCTAAGGGTGACGACACAGAGGAACTCTCAATGAAAGCACCAATGTCGGTGTCAAAACTGGCGGATCTCGGGTAGGGGGTCCCAAACTATGCGTCTAGGCGGATGGTAACAGGAGACAAGGGACATGATGTTTTTACCCAGGTTCGGGCCCTCTCGGTGGAGGTAAAACCCTACTCCTGCTTGATTAATATTGATGATATGGGTAGTACAAGAGTTGATCTACCACGAGATCAGAGAGGCTAAACCCTAGAAGCTAGCCTATGGTATGATTGTTGTTCGTCCTACGGACTAAAACTCTCCGGTTTATATAGACACCGGAGAGGGCTAGGGTTACACAGAGTCGGTTACAATGGGAGGAGATCTTCATATCATATCGCCAAGCTTGCCTTCCACGCCAAGGAAAGTCCTATCCGGACACGGGACGAAGTCTTCAATCTTGTATCTTCATAGTCCGGGAGTCCGGCCAAAGGTCATAGTCCGGCCATCCAGACACCCCCTAATCCAGGACTCCCTCAACAAGTCATCAAGGAGCTACACAAAACGAAGACATCAAGCTCACGATGGTGAATGGGTATCCGGCTCTGACTCCGACAATCACTCTGAGAGAAGCTATCACTCTGACTCCGAATATACTCAAGATGAAGGTGTTGCCGATCTAGCACTTGTGTCAACCAACTCCTACGACCTATTTGATTCACCAAATGAAGGACTTGGAAGTTGCTTCATGGCTAAAGGCCCAAAGGTATCACACCCCGAGTATGTTGATTTCAATAGTGATGAAGATGACTTGTTAGGTGATGATGATTTACTTGTTGACAACTCTAGTGATGAATACTATGATGAAACGTCAAATAATCATGCTAATCAAGATAAAACGAATGACAATGATAAGGAGAAGATTGAGCTCCTAACTAAAGAACTAAACACTCTTAAGTTAGCTCATGAAACTATCTTAGGAGATCATCGAGAACTTTTAAGGACTCATGAGAAGTTACGCTTTGAAAAGCTCAACCTTGAGCAATAACATGAGTTTTTAAAAGCTATTAATAATTATCTTCGCAAGAAAAGTTCTTCTTACATTGCCAAGCGTTTACTCTTATCTACTTACATGCCTCAAGTCAAGTCTAGTAACAAGAACAAGAAAGATTCTTCCTCTAGTAGTAACAATAATCATGCTAAATCCAATGTTGTTGCTTCTAGTAGTTCTCTTGATTCCACTAATGATTCTCTTAGCCAAGTTACACTTGAGCAAGAAAATAGCTTATTGAAGGGAATTATAGAGAAAGGTGTTTACAAGAGCCTTGCGGGGAGTAAGCAATTCGAGGAAATTGTACGCAGGCAAGGAAGGCACCGGAAGAACCAAGGTGTTGGTTTTGAACGAAAGTTCAATGCTAATGGAGTTGAGTGGGAAGAAGATCAATACCCCAAGACGAAGTTTGTTCCTCAACAAGAGAAGTATGATCCTACTTCTTTCAAAGGGACACAAGCTCAAGATGATCTTCCACCACAAGACCACAAGCAAAAAGGCAAGGACAAGCTTCAAGAGGAGATTGATGCATTTGAAGAAGCTCCTAAGGCCTTGGTCAAGTGGGTTCCCAAGACTACATCAAGTTCTACTTCATCGAGTACGACTACAACTCCAAGGATTCCCATCAAGATGATGTGGATCCCGAAGAAGAAGAACTAGAGAGTTCTTGAGGGTGACTCCGCCAACATACTTCACTCTTATCATTTTGGCGAGGACAAGTGCAATCAACTTCCAAATCTTGCACTAGTTCAAGGAGTCACAAACCCTCTTGTTGGTAAGACAAGGGACAAGGTAATCTAATGCTTTCATAGACATCATCTTGTGTGTGCATCACTCTATGTGTGTGGACATCCTTGTTTGTTCCTTGTGGGACTAACCCGCGTAGGTATTGAAAGTGCAACTCACTCCAATGGATTGCTCCAACTGATCTACATCAACATTGAGCATCCACATTGTGGCACCCCGGCTCAGAGAAAACCGGAACGCCCCGTATTCCAGCCCAGAGATCGAGGAGAAGTCTTCTAGAATACGGCACTACTTAGCATAGAACAAACCAGCCTTCTATTATTACATGAATATGAATACAAGGTCTCCTATGTTACAATGAATAACATCGGTATGGCGGTACAATGGTTACATCGTCACGGCGACACTACGCCATCCTCAGTTGCTCTATGCAAGCAGCAGAACAACACGATGCAGCAGAAGAACTCTAGCAGCGGAACAACGACAACGGTGGCGAACTCCAATCCGCAGGGACTCTGGCTGGAGTGCTTATCCTAGCTCGCACGAACGGAAACCATGACAAGCAAACAATCGAATCCGGAATGACATGCAAACTGGCATGACACGCCATGTCAGTACATTGAATGTACTTGCAAGCTCACAATAACCAGAAGCATTCAAGACAGACAACAATATGGCAATTACAGGTTAAACAGGAATTATCATGCGATCATCAGAATAACATGACATGACCAACATAAACACAATACAGCTAGCACAACATGAACATATTAATCCGACAATACTAGCATGCAACATGATTACACTATATGCACCACTTATTCTGCTCGGGTTAGCTCGTAACCAACACATGCATCACTTACCAACCTCGGACATCACTCGATCATCTCAGGATCAAATCAAGCTTGGTATGAACAATACCATAGCAATCATTAAATGACCACAAGGAGCTTGATCTTTACCCACGACTCTCGTTTAGCATCACGAATATACCACATCTCGGTATCCTCAATACCACGGTGATCCTTATGGCGATCACAACCCGACCAACACTTGGCCTATGATCCTTACGGCGATCACAACCCGACCAATACCTGGCCCGTGATCCTTACGACGATCACAATCAACTTATCTCATTGTTATTAAACACATTATTCATATTACTGTTGACTCACGATGTGACCTACTTTCGACCTGGGCCCTTATCCGCGGGCGCGACTATCGATAGATTTAATATACACTCTGCAGAGGTTAGTACACTGTACCCACACTACGGAACCCATGGCCTCTCACTCCCATTCGGGTGGACCAACGGCGTTCCGACAAAACTGTCCTACTGCCATGACACTCTCCCGGCCACTTTGACTCACTCCCCACTAGGCTAAGTCATGGGTGGCCCCGTGTCTACCTCCAGACACAACGACCACCGTCGTGGCCCGTCCCACACTGGGACCCGGATCCAAAAACTAACTCAACAACGGGCACACAAGGCTTATGTCCGCCTACCTGATCGGGGTAGCGCGCGCCCATAACCTTCCCTCATTGGAGGCACCGGCGAGAGGCACAACTATAGACCCAGTTAGGACTGTCCCATACTGGTAAGCGTGGTTGCACTGGTCAGCATCGATTCAGCGGCACCATGACTCAGCCAACAGTTGTTCAAGTTCAATTTAATCCGGTTAACTTGAATGCAAATATGCCGAGCCATGATAAAATACATGAACATGATATCAACATAATCATGAGGGTATCACATAACTATCCACCATATCAACAATAACTCTTATCCACTGAACATGGCATACTGACTAGCATGACCATCATCAACATCAACATGAACTACTAGCAAGCATAAACATATTAAAGGTAATATTAGCAGGTAGAACATGATAACAGAGTACAAGACAACATAGCACAAAAGTGAACATGCAACTCTAAACATCACCGGAACAACGATAACCATCTTTTCAACAAGCAAACATTTAATAAAGATTCAAGTTGAAAACCATGGCTACCACATGACTATCATGCAAGTGGGTATTGTGGCTTGCTTGGGGATGAAGAAATCACTGGGAAGAAGTGTGGTGAAGCCGTGGAACGAATCGCCGGAAAACGTTCTCTCTCGAAGGAGGCTGAATAAGGGCAAGGGCATAATGGTAATTTTCATAGTGTCAAACCATAGTGAAAGCATGACCAATAGAATAGGCTCTACGAAACGAAGAAGTGAGCATTGTTTTCACCTTATTTGGAGTTACGGTTAAAAAGATATGGATATTTTTCTGCCAGGGACCCATCTATAATGAAAATCTTTTCAACCAGGGGCCTGAACAGAAAAAGTGAAAACGTAATCTGGAAAATACGCTTTCACCTTATCCTTTGGAACAGTGGCGGGGCCGACGCGTGCGGGTCCCATGGGGTGGGGCCCGTCACTTATCCACGTGGGCAGGGGTGGGGCTGAGGCTTGAGTGGCTGACGCGCGGGGCCCGCGGGACCCACGCTGCTGGTCAACGCTCTCCTCCCTCCCTCTCCTCGCTCCTTCTTCCTCCTCCCGACACGAAGAACAAAGGGCGGTGATGGTTGCGGCCTCACCTGCGCCGGAGATGGGAGGACATGGCGCCGCTGGGGATGGGCGCGCCTCTCCATCCCGCGCCCGTGGGTGGCCGCGTTGGCCTCGGGGACTGCCGGAGTTGGCCGCGACGGCTGAGATAGAGGGCGGCGGTTGGTCGAGGGGCACGGCCCTGGAGGGGCTCCAACGACTGGGAAAAGGGCAGGGGAGACTCGCCGGAGTGTGGGGAAGGCGATGGTGGTGACCAGAGGTGGAGGAGGGCCCGGCTCAGGCTAATTTAGCCGAGGCCGAGGCGGCGGCCATGGCGGCAAAGGGAGGGCAAGAGGGCTTCTACGGCTCGGGCAAATGGCTAGGCGGGTTCCTGGGAGCGTGAGGAAGAGCTTGGTGAGGTCGGGGCACCTCGGGGCTGGCCATTTATAGGCGGGGGAGGAGTTACCGCGCTGTCACCATCACGGACGCGTGTCCGGCACCGTGGACGCGTGCTTGCGCGGATGGACTCGGGGGCAAACAACGGGGAGGGCACAGGGGAGAGCTCTCACGGGGAGAAGGAGGCCAAAGGAGCGCAGGGAGGATGCGGCCGAGGAGGAAGACGACGGCCGGGGCACTGTGCTCTCGTGGGCGCTCGTCGGCGAGCATCAGTGAGCAAGCAGACGGAGGGGGAGAGGGGTCCAGGGGAACGGCGATGATGAGAGGAAGCCAAGGGACAAGCTCACGAGCGCGAAAACAGGGAGAGGAGGAGGAGCCCGAGCAAGAAGACGCTCTGGGTGCGGCCATTGCACGCCAAAATGATGGTCACCGCGTGCACTAGTGCACATAGTGCCACAAGTGATGCCAAACCATGTCTGTGGGTTAGTCCCTCCTGGGTAAGTTGTAACTACGGTGGTAACTAGGTGAAAGAGGCTCTGGTTAAATAGTTAGTGAGCTCTGAAGTTTACTGCAGTAAACTTTACCAGCTCAGTGTGGTCAACAGGGAATTGCTTGAAGCCAAATAAGTTGTCTGGATTGTTTAGCTATGGAGGGACTATGATCTTGGAGGTTTTGAGGGGAAATGGGCCAAGTATGAATATAGTTGCTTCACAACTGCATATTTGGTCCAAAAATGAAGATTAGCAAGACGCACTCACATGGAGTGATGGAATGGAATGAAACTTGGCAAATCCTCATGATATGGAGATATCAAGATGCTGTAAAAAGATCATGCTAAATGGACAAGCCAAAATAGCACTTGCTTCACAAACATCATTTCTGTCCAGAAACTTGAAATAATTATGGTGATCAAATGGATCAATAAAATGATGCCAAATTGGGTGGAGAGATTTTTTATGGGTATAAAAATGATCTGGTAATTTATCAGGGTTTTTGAAGCAATATAAAATGCACTTGCTTCACAACCTGGAAATATTGTCAGAAACAAAGATTTGCTCCTGTGCTCACATAGATGATTGGATGGGGCTGCAAATGGGTGGAGGGGATTAATATGAGCACATTAAGGAGTGTGCAAAAGTTCAACTCATTTGGGTACACCTAGCTAGTACTTCGTTCACAAAGCCTTCTGTCTGACAGAAACTTTGAAAATTGACTGAGGAAGATTAGCTAGGCAAATAAATTTGAACTTGTGCATGAGGCAATCATTTGGACGTATAAACATGCCCAAAAAGGTTGGGAGCCAATAGAAGAAATATAAATGACACTTCTTTCACAAAGTGTCATTCAGGGTAGAAGGACTATTGGGGAATTATTTTTGAACATGGCAATGAAAAGTTTTGCCATATTTGATCAAGATATGACCCAAACAATTTACGAGAATTATTTGGGAATTTTTGGAGTGAGGGAAATATAGGTTGCTTCACAACCTAGGGCAATTTGAGTTATTCCTTTAATAGAAAAGGAATATTCCTAATAAAAAGAATATTGGGATTTGGGCTAAGATGAAATTGACAGGGTCTAGGGAAATATTTGGGAATGACAAGCCACTCTGGAAACAAAGAAGAGGGCATCTTCTTTAGTTTCCAGACCACAAAGCCACGGAAAAAGAAAACTCAGGCAAAAACCTCAGAAAAACAAAAGAAAAAGAAAGGGCCAAAAATCAGGCTGTCACACACATCTTCAACACCTACATGAAGTCATCATCGACAAAACCCAAGGTTAGTTCATCCCTCTTAGGGGGGATCTCACATCTAGGGGGAGCTTTACTCTAAGAATTGAGCCAAAGCAACTCTAATGGTGTGAATACAACAATGCTTTATGTAAAAGTGGTAACCCCACTTGTGCTTAAACGATGAGTATGACCTATGATCAAATGTTCTCATTTGACTCCTAAGTCAATATACTCATATATAGATGACCTAGTCATCGCCAATTGCTTGATAGATGCTAGAATTGTGTGTGCATGCTTTGTCACATATTTCATTTGCGATTTTATTGTGTGAGCATGTTGGTTGCATAATTTACTCATTCGAGGACATCCACTTGTAGCTTTGATTGTTTGGTTTCTTTTCTTTTGCCAAGTGGATGGACAAGAATGCCTAAGAACCTTCTCTAGCTATCTATGCTTTTCTTGTCTCAAACTCTATTCATGTTATATCACAAAGTTTGATCAAGTCAGATTCGAACCACTCTGTGTGAGGAGCACTCGGAGTACCTGATTTTTCATAGACTTAAACTTCCAAAACCTCTTTGTGCATTCTGGTCTGACCGATTCATCCATTTCGGTCATACCGAGATCACTAAGTTGATCTAGGTTTTCAATCTCGATGCAACCGATTTGAACTTTTCGGTCACACCGAGTTGTAGTAACTGCTTGTAGTAATGCATCTCGGTGCCACCGAGTTGTTCCACTCGGTCACACCGACAGGGTCAGGCTATATATACTCACGGGTCAAATTTTGAAAAAAAAAATCGAAACCCCTTTGCCCGCGCATAGCCTGCTCTGCCTCCTCGGGTCTCCAGATCGTCCTCCTCATCGCCAGCGACCTCCCGCCGCTGGTCTCTGCCGCCATCAATGGGATTCTGCTCCGCCGTTGCCGCCGTAGCAAGTCCATCACCGCATTAGGGTATGGATTTTAATCTTTGTGCTATTCTTAACTCCGACTCCCAGCACATTGCATTGCCAATCTTGCCACGTTTGAAATCACTCTATCCATCGAAATCACTCCATAGATTAGTTTTGGATTGAAAATTTAGGTTTAGGTTTCCGCCGAATTCATCTTGGACCGACCGAGTTGTAGAAATTGGTCTCACCGATTTGGCTCAGGCCATTGCACATGTGATTCTCGTTCTGACAGAGAATTGCAAATCGGTGTGACCGAGATCGATTCTCTGTGAAACCCTAGCAGTCTCGGTGCCACCAAACTGTGACTCGGTCTGACCGAGTTCACTACTTTAGGTTCCAAAAGGTGCTTCAGTATCACCGAGTTTACAAAATCGGTAGCTCCAAAATGCTTTCTGTGGAAAACTAAAACTAAGTTTTTGACTCAATTTTTTGCAAAAACCTCGGTGCTTTGTGATTCTCATCTACTCTACCTCATCTACATCTATTCACAGGGTCTGCTATCAGAGTTTGCATCATGTCAGATCAGAGTGACAGTCAGAACAAGTCTGGGGAGCAAGTTCATATGAGTGAGGGCACTAGTCCCTCTAGTACCTCAGATGATGGTAGCAGGAGCACACCCAGCAATTTGCCAAAGCCAGCCACCAGGACCAGGAAGAAGAGAACCTCAGATTCTGAAGATGAGGACTATGTGGCTGTTGAGGATGAGGCCACTTCTAAGAAGAAGGTGCTGAAAAAGGAATATGGCACAACTGCTACCACAAAGTCAGGAATGAAAACAAAGGTTCCTGCCAAGAGAGTTCCTATGTCAAAGGCCAGAGAATCCACTCAAGTAACTTTGGGATCTGAACCCAAAGAACCAGTTGTGGCTGAGAAGAAAAGGAAAGAAAGGGTCAAGAAGACCATGGCCAGAGTTGTTGGAAAGCCCTCAATGATGGAAGAAGAAGAGGAAGGGGTTGCTACACCAGCACCTAAAGCTCAGAAGCTGATGGGAGATGCTATAAGATCAGGGGCTGCTCCATCTAAGCCCAAAGATGCTCCCAAGGCTGCTACTCCTAAGCCCAAGTCTGCACCTAAGAGGAACACCAGGAGTGTTCCAGCTGAAGAGAAGAACAAGGCCCCAGTGCCTTAGGCTGCTGCTGATGAAGAAGATGAAGATTCACTTGTCTTAAGAAAGTTGAAGCCCAAGATTCCTGATCATAATGATGCTCATCCAGTTGCAGAGGATATGAAGCTCAGGAAGGATGCAGGACTGAGACTATGGAGACAAACTAATCCCTATGCTGTCAGAAGAAGAACTGCAGTGGACTACAGGTTCCACACTAAGGAACAACAAGATTTCTATGAGACAATTTTGCTTGAAAAGAAGCCCATAGTATGTGACATGAGATGGGTTGACTGGGAGTACATCAGGAAGAATGAAGAGCACTATCGAGGAGTGCATGACAGCTTCAATGCTTGTGGAGTAGATGACTTTGTTGGCCAGAAGCTCACCAAGTGGAATAATGAGCTCATCATGCAGTTTTACTCCACAACTCACTTCTACCCAGATGGGAGGATAGTCTGGATGTCTGAGGGTACTAGGTACCAATCCACAGTTGAGGAATGGTCTGAGTTGATAAATGCTCCAAAAGATAATGAGGATGACTTGGATGTCTATGCCAAGAATAAGAAAGACCACAACTCTATGGCTCACATGTACAGAGAGATCCCAGACGCTGCACTAGAGACACATAAGTTTGGATCTGTACATTACCTGCTGTCAGGATTGCCTACAATCAATTCGATCTTAAGGCACACTTTGCTGCCCAAGTCAGGTGATCACAAGATGATCAGAGGCCATGCAATCAACTTGCTGCATATATTTGATGTGCCTCAGAAATTCAAAGTCATGAGTCTGATTGTGGAAACAATCAAAAGGACTGTTGCTGATCAGAAGAGATCTTGTGGATATGCCCCACACATTCAGGAGCTCATAAACTCCAAGATGGGCACAGGCACATATCTTTTGGACAAGGAGCACCTGCCCATCTACCCTGATTTTTAGGATAACACCATTGTGATGGATGAAAATGAACCATCATTTGTGCAAGCACAAGAGAAGAAAGAGAAAGCAAGGGTTGAGAAAGCTGCTAAGATGCCAACTGCTGAAGAGGCATCTCAAATTTTCCCTAAGAGCAAGCAAGATCGGCTTGGCTACTTGATTGCCTCCACCTTGAGGATTGAGAAGGGCTTGGCCACCCTGACTCAAAACCAGGAGGGTTTGGGAGAATCATAGAGCAGAAGTTTTATGCTCTTGATGTCAAAGTTACTAAGATCCAAACTGCAGTTGAGCAACTTCAGGAGGATGTGGAGGAGATGAAGGGCAAGTCTACCACAGATGCTTTTGCTAGAGTGCCTAGAGGATAGATATCTGCTGCAGTGCCTGTTCCAAACACCAGAGCTACATCATCTGCACTAGCTAAAGCTTCAGTGCCTCCAGCTCCAGCACCCACTCCACCAGCTCCAGCTACATCAACAGAAGCTTTCGTCCTTGGAGCCATCTCTACACCATCACATGAAGACCAAGCCTGAGAGTCGTTTAGCACTATGCATTTTTGTGAACTTTTTGGTAACTTGTTGCCAAAGGGGGAGAAAAATGTATAGATCATAGGCTTCGAGAGAGAGTGTTGCTTTTGTTCTCTCTTGTTTTTGGTCGTTGAACTTTGTTATTTGCTTGTTTTCTTGATACATTATGCCTTTTGTGAGTTTCTTGGATGATCATGTGTTTGATGATATGCTATGCTACATTAATGCTTGTTGGATGATATTATCTATTATATCCTCATATGATCATTCACTTTGCTTGGTGATGACTCCATGTGTTTAATTATTATCATTTTGTGCGCTCCACCAAGATGTATGTGACATGGAAGAGTAACCCATGATCCTAACTCATTGTGCATTTGTAGTCCAAATCAAATTTTAAATAATGCACAAATTTAGGGGGAGCTCTTGCTTTTCACATACTTCTCAAAGCGACAATGTTTTTCAATCTTATTATCATTTGTTGAAGCTTTGATCTATATGTTGTCATCAATTACCAAAAAGGGGGAGATTGAAAGTGCAACTATCCCTGGATGGTTTTGGTAATTCCTAACAACATATATCTCATTGAGCTAATGCTATTTCAATATAAGTATTTCAGGAAAGCTCAATGATTGGCATGGCATGGATGAGAAATGTGGATCCCTCAAAATGCTAAGGACAAAAGGATTGGCTCAAGCTCAAAGCTCAAGACTCTACATTTTCTATTTTAGTGATCCAAGATCACATTGAGTCTATAGGAAAAGCCAATACTATCAAGGAGGGATGAGGTGTTGCTTAATGGCTTTCTTGCTCAAAATGCTTAGTGATATGCTCCCAAGCCCTCAACTACTTTCTCCACATATGACCCAAACCAAAAGTCAAACTCGGCCCCACCGATTCTTTCTATCTGGCGCCACCGAGTTCAGATGTCATAGCCACTGCCACAAACCCTAGTCTTTTCGGTCTCACCGATAGGGATCTCGGTCTCATCGAGATGGAATTATAATCTCTCTGTTTCCCTTCGTAATGTTCCGATCCAACCAAGATGAGCGATCGGTCCCACCGAGATTGCAATGCAAACTCTTTGTTTCCCTTTTGTAACGTTTCGGTCTCACCAAGATGAGCGAATCGGTCCCACCGAGTTTGCCTGACCAACTCTCTGGTTAGCTTATTTCCAAAATCGGTCCCACTGAGTTTGTGTAATTGTTCTCACCGAGATTACGTTATGCCCTAACCCTAACCATATCGGTCCCACCGAGTTCACATGTCGGTCCCACCGAAAATCCTAACAGTCACATTATTTGCTAAATCGGTCCGACCGAGTTTCACGATTCGGTCCCACCGAGATTGGTAAGTTGCGTGTAACGGTTCGATTTTGTGTGGAGGCTATATATACCCCTCCACCCACTCTTCATTCGTGGAGAGAGCCATCAGAACATGCCTACACTTCCAACATACATTTTCTAAGAGAGAACCACCTACACTTGTGAATCTTGATCTCTAGCCTTCCCCAAGTTGCTTTCCACTCAAGTCTTCTTTCCACCAAACCCAAATCCTGTGAGAGAGAATTGAGTGTTGGGGGGACTATCATTTGAAGCACAAGATCAAGGAGTTCATCATCAACACACCATTTGTTACTTCTTGGAGAGTGGTGTCTCCTAGATTGGCTAGGTGTCACTTGGGAGCCTCCGACAATATTGTGGAGTTGAACCAAGGAGTTTGTAAGGGCAAGGAGATCGCCTACTTCGTGAAGATCTACCCTAGTGAGGCAAGTCCTTCGTGGGCGACGGCCATGGCGGGATAGACAAGGTTGCTTCTTCGTGGACCCTTCATGGGTGGAGCCCTCCGTGGACTCGCGCAACCGTTACCCTTCGTGGGTTGAAGTCTCCATCAACGTGGATGTACGATAGCACCACCTATCAGAACCACAACAAAAACATCCGTGTCTCCAATTGCATTCACCTTCTCAAACTCCTCCCCTTTTACCTTCATATGCAGTTGTTTTACATTCCGCTGCTATACTCTTAGAATTGCATGGGTACGTTGATTGCTTGACTTGTGCTAAGTTGCTAAAATCTGCCAAGAACTAAAATTGGGAAAGGAGATTTTTATTTGGTCAAGTACTCTAATCACCCCCCCTCTAGACATACTTTTGATCGTACACGAGGCGTTGGCTCTAACTGAACCCGAGCGAGGTGTTGGGCTTTAACAGAACCCGAGTGATTGCACTGCAGGCTACGCGTTACTGAACCCGAGCGATCGAGCGATTTCTTTGCTATTACTTCTAATTGAAGCCGATCGATGCTGCCTCTGGATGAACAATGTGAAGGAAATATGCCCTAGAGGCAATAATAAAGATATTATTTATTTCCTTATCTCATGATAAATGTTTATTATTCATGCTAGAATTGTATTAACCGGAAACTTGATACATGTGTGAATACATAGACAAACAGAGTGTCACTAGTATGCCTCTACTTGACTAGCTCGTTGAATCAAAGATGGTTAAGTTTCCTAGCCATAGACATGAGTTGTCATTTGATTAACGGGATCACATCATTAGAGAATGATGTGATTGACTTGACCCATTCCGTTAGCTTAGCACTTCATCGTTTAGTATGTTGCTATTGCTTTCTTTAGGACTTATACATGTTCCTATGACTATGAGATTATGCAACTCCCGTTTACCTGAGGAACACTTTGTGTGCTACCAAACGTCACACCGTAACTGGGTGATTATAAAGGAGCTCTACAGGTGTCTCTGAAGGTACATGTTGAGTTGGCGTATTTCGAGATTAGGATTTGTCACTCCGATTGTCGGAGAGGTATCTGTGGGCCCTCTCGGTAATGCACATCACTATAAGTATTGCAAGCAATGTGACTAATGAGTTAGTTGTGGGATGATGCATTACATAACGAGTAAAGAGACTTTCCAGTAATGAGATTGAACTAGGTATTGAGATACCGACGATCGAATCTCAGGCAAGTAACATACCGATGACAAAGGGAACAACGTGTGTTGTTATGCGGTTTGACCGATAAAGATCTTCGTAGAATATGTAGGAGCCAATATGAGCATCCAGGTTCCACTATTGGTTATTTACCGGAAACGTGTCTTGGTCATGTCTACATAGTTCTCGAACCCGTAGGGTCCGCACGCTTAAGGTTTCGATGACAGTTATATTATGAGTTTATGAGTTTTGATGTACCGAAGGAGTTCGTAGTCCCGGATGAGATCGGTGACATGACGAGGAGTCTCGAAATGGTCGAGATGTAAAGATCGATATATTGGACGACTATATTCGGACATCGGAAAGGTTCCGAGTGATTCGGGTATTTTTCGGAGTACCGGAGAGTTACGGGAATTCGTATTGGGCCTTAATGGGCCATATGGGAAAGGAGAGATAGGCCCCAAAGGGTGGCCGCACCCCTCCCCATGGACTAGTCCGAATTGGACTAGGGAGGGGGGCGCCCCCTTCCTTCCTTCTCCTTCTCACTTCCCTTTCCTTCTCTCCTACTCCTTCTACTTGGAAGGGCTCCTAGTTCTACTAGGAAAGGGGGAATCCTACTCCCGGTGGGAGTAGGACTCCCCTAGGGTGCGCCATAGAGAGAGGGCCGGCCCTCCCCATCCTCCACTCCTTTATATACGAGGAGGGGGGCACCCCTTGGAGACACAACAATTGATCATTGATCTGTTAGCTGTGTGTGGTGCCCCCTCCACCATAGTCATCCTCGATAATATCGTATCGATGCTTAGGTGAAGCCCTGCATTGGTAGAACATCATCATCTTCACCAAGCCGTCGTGCTGATGGAACTTTCCCTTGACATTCGGCTGGATCGGAGTTCGAGGGACGTCATCGAGCTGAACATGTGCAAGAACTCGGAGGTGCCGTGCTTTCTGTGCTTGATCGGTCGGGCCGTGAAGACGTACGACTACAACAACCACATTGTGCTAACACTTCCGCTTTCGGTCTACGAGGGTACGTGGACAACACTCTCCCCTCTCATTGCTATGCATCACCATGATCTTGCGTGTGCGTAGGAAATTTTTGAAATTACTACGTTCCCCAACAGTGGTATCAGAGCCTAGGTTTTTTGCGTTGATGTTATATGCACGAGTAGAACACAAGTGAGTTGTGGGCGATACAAGTCATACTGCTTACCAGCATGTCATACTTTGGTTCGGCGGTATTATTGGATGAAGCGGCCTGGACCGACATTACGCGTACGCTTACGCGAGACTGGTTCTACCGACGTGCTTTGCACACAGGTGGCTGGCGAGTGTCAGTTTCTCCAACTTTAGTTGAACCGAGTATGGCTACGCCCGGTCCTTGAGAAGGTTAAAACAACACTAACTTGACGAACTATCGTTGTGGTTTTGATGCGTAGGTAAGAACGGTTCTTGCTCAGCCCGTAGCAGCCAGGTAAAACTTGCAACAACAAAGTAGAGGACGTCTAACTTGTTTTTGCAGGGCATGTTGTGATGTGATATGGTCATGACGTGATGCTATATTTTATTGTATGAGATGATCATGTTTTCTAACCGAGTTATCGGCAACTGGTAGAAGCCTTATGGTTGTCTCTTTATTGCATAAGATGCAAGCGCCAAACAATTGCTTTACTTTATCGCTATGTGAGGGAGTCCCAGATTAGGGGGTGTCTGGATAGCCGAACTATCACCTTTGGCCGGACTCCTGGACTATGAAGATACAAGATTGAAGACTTTGTCCCGTGTCCGTATGGGACTTTCCTTGGTGTGGAAGGCAAGCTTGGCGATACGGATATGTAGCTCTCCTACCATTGTAACCGACTTTGTGTAACCCTAACCCTCTTTGGTGCCTATATAAACCGGAGGGTTTTAGTCCGTAGGACGAACAACAATCATACCATAGGCTAGCTTCTAGGGTTTAGCCTCTCTGATCTCGTGGTAGATCTACTCTTGTACTACCCATATCATCAATATTAATCAAACAGGAGTAGGGTTTTACCTCCATCGAGAGGGCCCGAACCTGGGTAAAAACATCGTGTCCCTTGTCTCCTGTTACCATCCGCCTAGACGCACAGTTCGGGACCCCCTACCCGAGATCCGCCTGTTTTGACACCGACATTGGTGCTTTCATTGAGAGTTCCTCTGTGTCGTCATCTTTAGGCCCGATGATCATCAACAACAATGCGGTCCAGGGTGAGACTTTTCTCCCCGGACAGATCTTCGTATTCGGTAGCTTTGCACTGCGGGCCAATCCGCTTGGCCATCTGGAGCATATTGAAAGCTACGTCCCTGGCCATCAGGTCAGATTTGGAAGTTTGAACTACACAGCTAACGTCCGCGGAGACTTGATCTTCGACGGGTTCGAGCCACAGCCAAGCGTGCCGCACTGTCACGATAGGCACGATCTAGCTCTGCCGCCGGATAGTGCCCTGGAGGCCGCACAAGTGTCCGCTCCGACCCTTAGCTCGGAGCCGACTGCGCCGATCGAGGATGGGTGGCTGGACACCGCCTCGGGGGCTGCTATCTCTATGGCGATTGCGCCAAACACCAACCCTGTCCTCCGCGAAGCTCGTGACTCCAAGGTGCAGGACTCCTCTCCAGACTCCGAACCTTCCGCGCCCCTGCCGATCGAATCCGATTGGGCGCCGGTCATGGAGTTCACCACCGCGGACACCTTTCAGCACTCGCCCTTTGGCGACATCCTGAATTCACTAAAGTCTCTGTCTTTATCAGGAGAGCCCTAGCCGGATTATGGTCAGCAAGGTTGGGATGCGGACGACGAAGAAATTCAAAGCCCACCCACCACCCACTCCGTAGCCACTGTCGAAAGTTTAAACGACGTGCTCGATTTCGACTCCGATAAGCACGAACGATGGACGACGATGTAGGAGATAAGCACGAACCAACACCTATAAGGCACTGGACAGCCACCTCATCTCACGATGTATACATGGTGGACACACCTAAAGGAAGCAATGATGAGGAACAATGGGACGCCACGAGGGATCATTCCCCCAAAAAGGAGTCAAAATGGCGATGTAAGCGCCGCTCAAAATCCCGCCTCGACAAAGACCGCGGCCATACAGACCCAGCCATAGAGCAGGGCAAACCAGTGGACGACGAACATGCCATCGTGCAACCGTTCGAATAGGACAACCTGGATAAACAATCCGTCCCAGGCGAAGATAACAGTCCGGACGATCTAACGCCGGACAAGTTGCTGGAGCAGAAGAACCTCCACAAAAGGCTCGTCGCCACTGCGCGTAGCCTGAAAAAGCAGAAGTGGAAGCTCAAAACAACGGAAGATGTGCTCAGAATTAGATAGAGCAAAGTACTCAACACCGCAGATAAATACGGCGATAGTCACCGAATGAAGAGCTACCTGAAGTGAAAACTACTGCCCGAATTTGATGAGGAGGCCGTAGAGCCCCCGCAATCAAAAAACAAGGAGACCACCCGGTCGGATAGACGACCCCATGTCAAACATAGAGCGGCAAACGGCGCCGCACACAAGCCGGCACGTGATCCGCACACGGATTCGCATCAAAGAGATGGCCCAGTTAGATCTATCTACGAGCCAAAAAAGAAAGCTCTAGTAAGCAATGCAACACATCAAGTATCCGAATGCTATTTTACACCAAATATAGAGGTGCCGCACACCCCCTATGTTTCACCGATGAGGTTCTGGATTATGAATTCCCAGCGGGATTCAAGCCCGTGAACATAGAGGCATACGACGGAACAACAGACCCCGGAGTCTGGATTGAGGATTACATCCTCCACATACACATGGCTAGAGGAGATGACCTCCACGCCATAAAATACTTACCCCTCAAGCTCAAAGGGCCAGCCCGGCATTGGCTCAAAAGCCTCCCCGAAAACACCATTGGAAGTTGGGAGAGCTCAAGGATGCTTTTCGCGCAAATTTTCAAGGGACCTATGTCCGACCTCCGGATGCAGACGATTTAAGTCACATAACTCAACAACCCGGAGAGTCAGCCTGAAAATTCTGGAACGGAATCCTTACTAAAAAGAACCAAATAGTCGACTGTCCGGACGCCAAAGCCTTAGCAGCTTTCAAACACAACGTCCGAGACGAATGGCTCGCCAGACACCTCGGCCAAGAAAAGCCAAGAACAATGGCCGCATTAACAAGCCTCATGACCCGCTTTTGCGCGGGAGAGGATAGCTGGCTGGCAAGATGCAGTACCAGCGACCCAAGTACATCCGAAGTCAGGGATGGAAACGGGAAACCGCGACGTAGCAAGGACTAGCGCCGAACCAAGGGAAACAGCTCGAAGAGCATGACAGTCAACGCCGGATTCAAAAGCTCTCGGCAGAATCATAAAAAACTGCTCCTTAAGGATAACAGGGACGAGCTATCTAACCTAAACAAAATCTTGGACAAGATATGCCAAATCCACGATACTCCCGGGAAGCCTGCAAACCATACCCACAGAGATTGTTGGGTCTTCAAGAAGTCCGGCAAACTCAACGCCGAACACAAGGGGCTCGATACACCAAGCGAGGACAAGGACGAACCCCACAAGCACAGCACCGGAAAACAAAAGAATTTCCCGCAAGAAGTCAAAACAGTAAACTCACTTCACGTGACAAAAGGGAAAAATAGAGCGGTTCCCATAGAGGTACGCGCCATAGGGCCTATCCCAGAGGAGTCCTGCAATTGGTTGTTAAAACCAATCACCTTCGACCATCAGGATTACTCTAGAAGTATCCGGAATGCAGGATGGACTGCCTTGATATTAGATTCGATAATTGACGGACTCCAATTTACACAAGTCCTCATGGACGGCGGCAGTGATCTAAACCTGCTATACCAGGACACAATCCGCAAACTGGGGATAGACCCAACCAATATTCGCCATAGCAACACTTCCTTTCAAGGGGTAATGCCAGGCCCATATGCCCATTGTACGGGCTCTCTACTGCTAGAAGTTGTGTTCGGCTCACCCGACAACTTCCGCCGTGAAAAGCTATCCTTCCACCTCGCCCCATTTACAAGTAGCTACCAAGCACTACTGGGACGCGAAGCTTTCGCCCGCTTTAACGCAATACCGCATTATGCATCCCTTACACTTAAAATACCCGATCCACGAGGCATCATCTCTTTAAAGGGAAATATCGAGTGTTCCTCGAGCGCGGAAGATTGTGTGACTGCCTTGACAGCCACACGCTAAACCACCTTCACTGATCAAAGCATCTAAATAGGTCGTTCAGACCCCGAACACGGTTAGACGAGTCTGGTGTAAACATACAAGGGCTTACTAGCCGCATGCCCCCACACAAGGGGCTCCGCGCATGTACAACAAGAGACAATAAAGCTCAATCTTATTCATTCTTTGAATTGTACTTTGTTTATTTTAACATACATTCTCGCATGATCTTTTTCGACTAAGTTCCTCTCTTTTACAGATGAACACCGTGCTACACCCGTCCAGGATACGACACAATGGAAACACAGGCGCAGACGTGCAGTAGGGACCCGTGACAAGGATTCTTTTCAAATTAAGACCGTGCGTAAACCTTTTTTACTATCTCTTGTTGATACACATCCCCTGGATTCTTGCTATAACCAAGGAGGAGGCTGACGTTTTGGCATGGGCCACGTCAGAAATTTGCGCGTGCCTGGACACTAGGGGCTTATTACCAAGGGCGTTGTTCGGCCCGTTTTCATAAAGACCGAATACCTTAGGGAGTGTTCGGCGTCTCGAGTTAGGCCTTATATGCATTAGCTCCGAATCATGTCTTTGGTCAAATGTTGGGTTTGCCCGGCTCGTGTGTTTTGCTGCCTTACGTTCCGCTCTATCGGCAAAGGCGGCACCAGGAGAACTACTGCGATTGTGCCCCGGTTCGGCCAGGCGAGCACCTTAGTAGAGAAAGCCGAAAACTAACTGTCATGATATAGCGTGAGACTGGTCAACCACTCGATGACCCGCCAGAATCTATAGGATTCCTCCGCATTAATGAAGGACCGTTTCCCGGTCAGGCACATACGCACCCCGAATTCGGGTTAGCGCGGTGCCCCTAGGGGCTATGTCGTAGCCCCACTGTCAAACTCCTATGGCTAAGTGAAAGTGATAAAGCATTATAGTCCGGTTGCCTAGTTTGCTGCGCTACCACCTCCTTTATAGGACCAAGACGTTGGATCAAGTGTGAAAATGCGCCTTTTGGCAAACACCCCCGCATTATATGCGTGGGGGCTGAAGCCGAAGACTGCCATCTTTCAGGTTATATATACATATACATTAGCGACCGCACAGGAGGTATTTTAATTCTTGAAAGGCACAAGTGTAAAAAGCTCTTATATTCCATCGATACATTGTTTCACAAATAATACATGTTATTCGAACATAATATCCTTCGAGCACTACGTCTCTATTAAACGAGCGCCCTGCAGAACTTCCTGAAAATAGTGCTCGACAGGTACTCGGCTTCCGTCTGAATCTTGGGATGCAACATCGGTGGCCTTCATCTCCGCCCAATATGTCTTGACACGGGTAAGAGCCATCCGCGCACCCTCTATGCATGCCGACCTCCTCATTGCATTGATATGCGGCACCGCACCAAGGAACTGCTGCACCAAGCCAAAATAACTCTTCGGCTCGGGCCTTCTCGACCACAAAAGACTCATGACATCTGACGGTGTCCTGGACTAGGGGGTACTCAACACGTCATCTCCCGATCTGTTAGATTGGGCCGAGGACCCCCATGGCCGTATACTCATGGGCCAGTCTAGACGGCTGCCGCATACAAGGAAGATTCCACAAGACTTGGTGATCAAGACAAGGACTCCTCCCACACCGACGTATTCGGCTAGGAC
The DNA here is from genome assembly GCF_002162155.2 of Triticum dicoccoides. Classification (NCBI taxonomy): domain Eukaryota; kingdom Viridiplantae; phylum Streptophyta; class Magnoliopsida; order Poales; family Poaceae; genus Triticum; species Triticum dicoccoides. The sequence goes on from NC_041393.1 coordinate 248,732,400, forward strand.
TCATGTTATCCTAGGCCTCTTGTGCATTATATAAACCAGGGCCAGGCTAGTCGATAGACATATACAACAATCATACCATAGGCTAGCTTCTAGGGTTTAGCCTCTTTGATCTCGTGGTAGATCCACTCTTGTACTACCCATATCATCAATATTAATCAAGAAGGAGTAGGGTTTTACCTCCATCGAGAGGGCCCGAACCTGGGTAAAAACATCATGTCCCTTGTCTCCTGTTACCATCCGCCTAGACGCGCAGTTCGGGACCCCCTACCCGAGATCCGCCAGTTTTGACACCGACATTGGTGCTTTCATTTAGAGTTCCGATGTGTGTTCGGCAAAAGGTCGATGGCTCGCCTGCAGATCAACTGCGACTTCGGCATCTTCGTCACCAACTCGACTGGTCCCCTTGGTTCGACCAAGGATCGCGCCCTACCTCTGATCGTCATGTTCGGATGAGGGCTTTCATCAACATCAACTCCGATCTCTATTAAGATCATGGAGGAATCATCCAAGGAGCCCGGGGCTCAACGTCAACATTGCCCTTGGACGACCGTGCTGTTTCTCTAGACAGCGAACTTGTATCCGCCGTCACCACCTCCTCGAGCGTCGGTTCGACGATTGCTTTGGTGAAATAGTGCGGAATTGCGTCTACAACAACTCTGGAAAATTTCGTCGAGTTCCGACGAAGGAATCTCTGGCAATCCACGATATACCGGAGCCCTGTCAAATCTGGACGAGAATCTGGACGAGTTTAGGGCGTGGTGTCTAGCTTCTAGCTCGGACATCCTTTGGAAGATCCAACCGTTGATCGGCTGCGGAATTCTTATATATACCACCCCTCCAAATTTCAGCTCGATCCGACCGTCCAAACTCCAGGAACCTTCCGATTAGTGCATCACTTTTCAGATCTGCTTTCTGCGCGAAAACGAATCCGACCCGAGTTCGTCTTTTTTATGAACGGGATTTCGGACATCCTTTTTGAAGAAAGTTTTGTATGGGGTATTGTGTTTTGTTTCTGAACACATCCCACTAACTTTACAATCTTTTGAACATGATCTTTAACATCATGCTAGTGTCAAACCAGTCCGGCAATATTGCTCCATGGCTGCCGACCTGCGCTAGACACATCGTCACTTTGTTGAGCCGTGCTCAACTTCTTCGGATCATCATCTCGGCAAGCCGAACAAGAGTCCGACATCGCGAAGGATAAATCATCACCAACATCGCCGCCCCACGGATTACACGGAGCGGGCACACCTGCATTGCCGCACGGTCACTTCATCAAGCCGGCATTGACCACGTCACGACCTACATCGGCAGGGCCGCACTGTTTCTTTTTTAAGCTGGTGTCCATCACGCCGACCTACTTTGACTCATCGGCTGACACCGAGGCTTCATCACGTTAGCTGGACCGGGGGCTTCATCATCTCTTCATCAACCTACTCCAGAGACTTCGACGTCACTAGCCGACCAACTTCATCATGTTAGCTGGAGCGAGGGCTTTGCCTCGGCGAGCCAACCCTTGTCAGCATCGTCATGCTGTTGCTTTATCGCCCGTCAGGCAATGGGTGTGCGGATCGAGTCCCAATTTTGGGAATCACCTTTCTTTAGATTGCTACAACAAATAAACCAGGTGCTATTAATCCTAGTATTTTTTTGCTTGTTTGGGTTCATTTTTCCCAACGAATTATTACTCTGGTTTGTCCATCATATGTACGCAGGTCTATCAAATGGTGGCCGCATTAACGACGGTCGCATGGTGGTTCGGTCAGTTTCCGTACATAGTCCGTCGAAAGCCGCATCCGGAACTCGAACCGACCTGTGAATTCACGCATTGCCATGCCTTTACCGCATCACGACGCTGCCCTGCATCGACCTGGACTTCGGCGCCAGGCCATATTTCTTTTATTACTCACTTTGCATAAATTATTTATTATGCAACGATTTTTTATTATTATTACTATTATCTCCGTTTTGCACTATTTTTTGTGCACAGGAAAATGATCCAGCCGGACTATATCCTTTGGCGCCACCTCGGCTGGACGAGGGGCTTCGTCAACCCTTCATTACCCCATGCTGGGGACTTCGGCATCACTCTGCCATCCTGCATTGACCATGCTATGTCACCACTTCGGAGTGCCGAGCTCTTTGCTCCGCCACCTCGGGACCGGCTTGGGGGATGGAACCTTGTCCCGCATCAAGCTCGGACCGCGTCATCAATACCGAACACATTAACCAGCTAAGTTTCCTTCATGCTCAAAGTTTTAAATTTTTAACTTGTGTTCCGCTCGACCAAGCATTATACTTTTTTGGAAAAAAGTTGCTTGTAAAAATTTTCCTTGTCCAAACTTTGTTTGTGACACGCAAATTCAAATACCCCGTTTACTTGGGGGCTTCCTTCATGAAGTTTTTTCCTCTTGCATATGATTATACTTGTACGGCTTCGTTCCTTGTTCGTGTATTACGCCATAATATGCACCATATTGACTTAAGCGATTTGCAAGCTGGGTTGTCTGGCTCCTGTGCTTACCCCTACATTCCCGATTGTTCGGCTAGGGAGTAAAGGGAGCACCTCTGCGATTGTCACGACCGGGTCCTCCGAGCTCTGACCTCAGACTGGGTGAAGCCGAAAGCTAGCGCTCTTATTGTTTTCAATCATGGTCAGCACACAACGGAACTTATGAGTACAAAAAATCTATTGCACAAGTCTCATAGTAATAATGAGCACCAAAGAAAGGTATCGGTGGGGGTACTATTTTCTTCGAAGATGCTTCTTACACTTTGTTCGTAATATAGCATAAGTTCCTTGAGCGCGCTTTGTCTGTTACAGCCTTATGGCCTGATTGCCTAGTTATCGGAAACACCGTCGATAGTCTCGACAGGTTGAGTACATAACACTTTTCGGCCCTTGCCGAAGAGGGAGAAGCTGGCGGTCGGTTAAGACGCGTATAAAGTTCGGTGAACATAGATATGATATAAGTACTTCGGTACATACAATCATTCTTTTACCCAAGTCACTTGGGGGCTCTTATGTTTATTTGAGCCGTTTTATAATAAGTGTTTTTCTTCTTAGTCATTGCAAAGTTTTTATTATTATTTATCACTCCTATTTTCGACACGAGTGTGCGGTCACTAGCTGGGGAGCCTAATTTCTCTCTCAAAACCGCTAGAGTTTAGTTTGCTAAACTGGCCTAATGAGAAGTACTCCGCCTTCGGGATGGGAGAATGAAGCCGTAGGCTGACCCGCTTGAAGTCTTGAGATAGGATGTGTCATGTTAAAGCACGACAGAAGCACTTTTTTTCCCTAAAGTCCAATTTTCGGATTGGCACCGAACACTTGATCTTGTTCGGACGTCATGTTTTTACTGACGTTTTTTGGTTTTCCAAGCTTTTGGCACTTTTAAACTATTTGTGTGTTTTCAGCACAAGTCTCGCAGTGCAACGCCGGACACCTTTAGAGATTCGGCAAAAAAATTCTCAGATATTGCTATATATGCATCGGTTTCGAATTGTGTCTTCAGTCAATAGTTGGGTTGCCCGGCTCCTGCGCTTTCCTCCTACGTTCTGCTTTGTTCGGCTAGGTATGCAAAGGGAGAACCACTGCGATTGTGCTTCGAGCTCACATGGTTAAGCACCTCAGTGGAGAAAGCCAAAAACTGACTGTCACAATAAGCGTAAATTGGTCAGCGATCCGATGACGGTGTTAAACGACGGGCCATTCATAACAATGGCCGAAGTGTTTACAGCTTGACCTCGACTATTGCCGAACACTACCGGGGGCTATTAACTGGCCTCCCAAACTAAATCCTCGATATTTTGCTCTTACATTGGAGCTAGGGTTTCATGATCATGCTTAGCATGACAACCCAAAGAAAGGAACCGATAGCGGGACTATTTTCTTTGGAAGACATGTCTTCTGTTAAATAGTAATATAACATATCTCTCTGCGTACCTTTGTTTATAAAACCGTATGGCCAGATTGCCTTGTTTGTTGTAAATCTTTGCCCTCATAAAGGCTTTATAAAGTAGGACAAACACTCCTCGGCTAGCCGAGGAGGTGGAAGCCGATGGTCGGTCAGCAAAGTTTTGTACAATGCGGATCCGAGCATTAATGACGTAAAGTACTTGGATACATAGAGTCATTACACATAATTTGTGATTTTACTATGGATATAAATCCTTAATTCGGCCACCTGTGCCCGCATTAAGGCTCGGGGGCTACTGGGCTTCGGGCTTATTATTTACAAATATTAAAGGGGCACATCGATCCCCTGATCTGGTGTTGCCACCCGACCAGTGTCTCGGGGGCTACTACATTGCCTGTCCAATGCAGAAAATTTTAAGTGTAATACAGTCTCCGAGGAGATTTTGATCCTCAGGTTGGTCGGCCGCACCCAAACCGAGTCTCGAGGACTGAGCACGCCGCTTTTTCTGTCCCAAAGAATTCTGCCGAGCTAGGACTTGATCCTCAGGCCAATTTTGCAAATCAACCCGAGTCTCAGCGGCTACTGGGATCAGCGGTCTTATGTCATCCTTCAGGTGCATCTCGGGTTTTAGACCGATACACACCTTGAGGGCTACTGGCTATATATTTCATCAGAGAATAAATTGCATCAATAAAAAATATTGACCAAAAATCAGCCCATGACCGAGGTGCTGAACCACCTCGGAAGCAGTTTGGCATATAGCTCGGATGCAAGTGGCTGGCTCCTGAGAGGGCATTTCCGGCATTAAGCTCGGCTAAACTCCTTCAACTTTTTTGGACCAAGATGATCTATGACATCTTGGATAGTCCGGCGTTGGAGCTTGGACACAGTCCGGCGTTGGAGCTCGGATACATTTCGGTGTTGGAGTTCGAAAGCAGTCCGACATTGGTGCTCGGCTGCAAAAGATACCTTGAATGCAGTCCGGCATTAGAGCTCGGACGCAAGAGGAAACTGCCTCCCGGGAACAACTTCAAACCCGAGGTGTGGCATAAAAATAACAAGGCATTGATAAAGGCTGAAAACTCAAAGGGGCTCCTCGGATACTCGACGTGTAAACTCGTTGAATGCATTTTGGTGATCCTCAAGATAGAAGATGAGAAGATTTGTTGAACCAATTTTCAAGACCGACAATCGAAGATGAAGAATAGTTTGAAAGAATCGAGGAGCATCCCTGTCGGGGGTTGGGTACGACATATGCCAAAGGATGGCTTATCATGGTGGGAGTGAGTAGAACGTCGCTGGTGCCTGGAAGCGGGATGAGGCGAAGACATGCACGCCGGCGGAACTTACCCAGCTGCAGGGCTCTCCGAGGAGATAACACCCCTACTGCTGCTCTGTGGGGTCTCCGCATGGTCACTGTGGCAAAGTGGTTACAATGGTGCTCCTAGAGCTATTTCTAGAGGTAGGAGAGGGCAAGGCTAGCTCTCTCCTTCCTATGCTCTAAGGTCTATCTCTATCTGGGTCCGAACCCTTTGCATGGGCTTCCCGGGGGGTTTATATAGGCCTACCCACAAGGGATACAATGGTAATCTGGCTGGGCGCGGGTCCCAGTCGTCTGTCTCTCAGGCCGTCATCCTCTCTGCCGACTACTAGGGCCCGCCGACTGGCGGGCCCCGCGGACAGGCCTGATACTGTAGCGCTGCTCCTGATGACGCTGGCTTGGTCATGTGGTCATGGTAACAGCGCCACCGTCTGGCGTGCGTTCACTGTCGCCATTCCCCATCTTGTCTGGTTAATGGCGCGCGGGGCCCGTGGGAGGGGTCGGCCGACTCCAGGGGGCCGACTCCCACGGGTTCATCTTCAGGGTGCTCGTGCCGTCTTCTATCTACCCACTGACAGGCGGCCCCGCCATCCTTGGGTCGTACAGGTAGGCGTCATGGGCACAGTGCACCGCCCACTGTGGCTGAGATCAGGGCAGGCATGGCAACAGTGTCGCGCCACGCCGGAGATCTTCAGCGATACGGCTTACTGTAGCCATGCCGGCCCCTTGTAAGCAGGGGGGACGGACACGCCGTGGCCGTACCCCGCCTCGCCCTTCGAGACGAGGGTCGAGTCGCGGGCCGACTCGCTATAGCCGGCCTCTCTGGAAGTCGCCGGCCATGAGTCGGCTTATCTTGGAGTCGCCGTCTGGGACTCGGCATATCTTGGAGTCGCCGTCTAGCACTCAGCTTATCTTGGAGTCGCCGTCTGGGACTCGGCATATCTTGGAGTAGTCCCTGGGACTCGACATATCTTGGAGTCGTCCCTGGGACTCGGCATGAGCGGCGCTACTAATGTCTTGAAAGGCTTTGGGGCTCGGGTTCTGACGCAGTCGGAGGGCCTCGTTGGGGCCGACTTGCTGGCCGCCTTTGTGGCGCGCCGAGTCCTCCCTCTTCAAGGCCGGCCTCATCTGATCAGTCAGATGAGTGACCACAGGACCCGAGTCGGATGTGCACCAGGGAAATGCCCCGCGCAGAGGTGGCAAACATGGTGAACCACATCGCGAACTGCGAGCTCGGGGAGGACTGGCAGTTCGGCAAGGAGCCGTACTCGCGCGCCAACCCCCCTCTAGTGGTAAGTCGCATCTCTTTATTGCTTTGTCTTTTTATAGCCGAATCCGACTTTTGATTTTCATTGGTTTCTCTGAATTAGAACCCCCTCATTCAGCCTGCAGCCGGCATCACGAGACCGCCCCGCGAGTTCGTCCCCGACCGAGTGGAGAGTGACGTTGACGACCCCGACTTGGGGGCGGTGGCGATGGAAGCCGACACCGAAGGCAGGGGAGGAGGAGCGGGAAGCGGCCTCAGGCCCTCGGCCACCTTCGCCGACTGGCCTGAAGACGACGCCAAAGGGGAAGTCGTCCCGCGCTACCAGCCAAGGGTCGGCCCATCGGGCGCGGGTTCCTCCGCCGGCCTGGCCGGCCAAGGCGGCTTGAAGAGGCGCCAGACTGGGCCGAGTTCATTTGGCGGCAAGCTGAAGAAGCTCAAGGGGGCGGACGCTGCGACCAAACGGGAGGAGGCGGCCGCGAGGGCCAACAGCTAACGCAAGGAAGTGAAGAGGCCGCCGCTAGTCTCTGCGTAAGTGTTTCCTCCTTTGTCCTTATTTTCCTTGGGTGAATGTCGTCCGAGTTTCTCTTTTTCATTCCTTTTTTGCTTCAGGGCTCCCCTTACCCTTGAGAGGGTCGCCGTCCCCTCCGTCATGGGGTCAGCGGAGATGTCAGCCAACACTCGGCGGGTTGACCCCGCCGCCGACCTCCAGGAGGCGACGGAGCGAAACGCGCGGGAGAAGCGCTACGAGGAGGAGGCCGACCGCCTGGAGAAAGCGGAGGCCGAGAAGGCGGCGGCCTCCGCCCAGAAAAAATTGGAAGAGGCCGAAGCCGCCGCCGCAGCAAGGCGGCAAGCTGAGGAGGCCGCTCACCGCCAATCGGCATTGCTCATCATCCGGCTATCCTTGGCGCCGCCGCCCCGGAGTTGACGGGGCAGACTGGAGAAGCCGGCGCCAAGAACCCCGTCATGGAGAAGGAAAGCGGCGAGGCCTCCATGTCAGACACGCTCGTGCCGCCACCGCCGCCTCCGCCGCCGTATGGGAGAGTGCGCGACAAACAGCCGACGTGCCCGCCGGTGCCGCCGACTGCGGACGAGTCCGAGGCGAGGCTGTTTCTCCAAGTCGCCTCGCCAGTGCGTCGCCGTCTTGAGAGGGCGACCTCGGCGCCGCGACCCCGGGAGACCGGCACCGCTAGCTTGGCAATCCCAGACGCCGAGCCGACGAGCGCCGCGCCCGTTGGGTGGTTGCGCGGAGGCGGCACAGGGCCGCTGAACCAAGCGCTTCTGGACGTCCAGGCGAAGCTGCAAGCTGAAGGCGACGCCCTTCAAAACTGCACCAGGGCGCATTTGGCAGCGCGAACGGCCGTCCGATTATGTCTCCCTCTTTTGATTCTTGTTTTTCTCTGTGGGGGCGCGCCAGCGCACCCACTGGGTGTAGTCCCCGAGTTTCGGGCCGGCTGCTGAGCAGGCAGTTCGGAACTGCCTCTGGCGAGTTCCAAATATTAACTTTGTCTGAAATGCTTATTGCAGGAGTATCACAACCTCCGCGCTACGGCCTTCAACCGCAATGTTGAGGAGCTAGGCAGGCGGACTGCCGACTTGTCGGAGAGCCGGGGTGAGTCCTTCTTCCTTTTCGCGGGGGTGCGCTGACGCACCCGTGGGCTGTAGTCCCCGAGATTCGGGCTGACTGCTGAGCAGTCGGGCCGGATCTTCTCAGCGACTTTCTTTGTTGATGACTCATCGTCTCTCCTCTTTTTTCTTCTTCAGAGGCCAACGCCACTCTTCAGCAGCAGCTGGGCGAGGCCAACACCGCCTTGCGCACCAAGGAGGAGGAGTGCATCAAACTTGCCACAGAGCGCGACCTGCTAGCTGCGCAGCTGGCCGAGCAGAAGGAGCTGCTCAAGAAGGCGCATGACGAGGCCGAGAAGAAGGAGGCCGCTCTCCTGGCCGAGTTCGAGAGCGAGCGCTCCTCTTGGACTGACAAGGAGGTGATGCTGACCTCCGGCTTCCATGAGATCGAGGACATCGTCGACGGTGAGTTTCTTTTCTTCCTTTCTTTCTTCGGGCTTCCGACTATAGGTCGGGCCGATTTCTGATCTTTTCGACTCACTTCTTTTTTGTCTTGGCAGACTTCTTCCCTGGCCACTCGCAGGCAGTCACTCAGGCCATCGAGGCTCATCGCGAGGTGCGGAGGGCAAGCAGCGGAGATTGCCGCTAAGGCCCCCCGGACCGTCGATGAGCAGCTTCTGAGCATCGAGGCCCGTCTTCGTCCCGCCCATCGGCTGATGCGCCGGCTTCAGCGTGCCGGCGCCCAGGCGGTTGCCGCTCTGTGGCCAGACATGCCGGCCCTGCGCACCGCCAGTCGGACCGCCGACTGGCTAGAGGTCGTAGCTGGCCGTCTTGAAGCTTGGAAGGGTTCCTCAGCCCAGACCGGAGCGCGCCGGGCCTTGGAATTCGTCAAGGCGTGGTATCCGGGGCTGGACCTGGACCGGCTGGCCGCGTTCTGGTCAGAGGCCCAGGCAGAGCTGGTGGCAGTGGAGGGTGCCCTTGTCGAGCATGCGGTGGTGATTGCCGACTACACGGACACCAGTGTCTTCACCCCCGAGTGGGCTGCAGGCGGCGAGGAGGTGCTGCCAGAGTGGTTCGGGATGAACCCAGACTTCAGCGAGGACTCGGCGGAGGTGATTGACTCCAGCACCGAGGAGGAAGGCGAGGCGGAGGACGAAGGCGGGACGGAGACGCCAGAAGTCGGAGCGGGCGACCAGCCTCAGCTCGACCGCGCCTCCAGCAACGAGCCGCGTCCGACCGGGCTGGCCGCCGCCGGTGGCGATCAAGCTGAGACTGCCCAGCCGGCCGCCCCGGCGCCTGTCACCACCGTCTCCTCCGACCCTCCGAACCCGTCTGCTGCTCCCTAGGCTGCCTTCTGGCTTTATTTTGTCTACTCTTGAAAGTCTTTAAGGAACTTGTTAATTTGCACAATTCCACCCGTGGGGTGTATTTCGAACTTCTGTTCGACGATTCGGCCAAGGGCCTATGCTATGTAAATATTAATCTGAGTTCTATCTTTCCTTGCTCATTGCTCTTTAGGCTTTTCCATTTGCCGCCTTCCTTTAGTCGCTGCCTTGCCAGTCGGACAACCGCTCTGCGGACTGTCGCTGGATCAAATGCTTTGCTACTTTGGGAAGGCAAGTACTCGACCATCTTAGAGTCTTCTTAACAAGTTGGATAGAAGGCGGCAAGCCGACTACTAAAGAGTCGGCTGTCCTTAATAGAGGCTAGTAGAAAGCGGCAAGCCGGCTAATCATGAGTCGGCTTTTGCTTCAGAGATGCTGGAGGCCGTCTTACGCTATGTTCGTGCTTTGGGTCCTTAGCCATTTTTCGTGTGGGCGCCCGTTCTTCCTCACTCCTGCCCACCAAACAGTCGCTCTACAAGCTGTGGCTTTGTCAGGAGACGGATTAGGCACCGCACACTACTTGTCTGACTGCGGGAAGCTCCTCATAGCGCGAGACGGAGAGTCCCCGGGCCAACTAGTCGGGCCCGGTGCCAAGCGGCATTAACAAAGAGTAATATACTCGAAGGCATAATTCTTATCATACAGATAACAAAAAGGGCAGTCCCCGAGCTCATCTCGGGGGCCCCAAAGTCTTGGTACTTTAATACAAAGGGTAGCGTGATACATACTGCTTCAACTGTAAAATCTTCGGAGAAGATTTGCATTCCACGGGCACTCTGTCTCTTTGCCGGAGTCGTCCCATTTGCGCGCTCGGGGCTTCTGAGCATCGATCAGGTAGTAGGATTTGTTTCCTAGCACCTTGCTGATGATGAAGGGGCCTTCCCAAGGAGCCGACAGCTTGTGCTGGCCGGCTGTTCGCTGGATCAGTTGGAGCACAAGGTCGCCCTCTTGGAAAGATCTTGGCCTGACCTTCCTGTTGTAGTATCGACACAGGCTCTGCTGGTAGATGCTGGACCGGCTGAGTGCCAACAGCCGGCCCTCTTCCAGCAGATCGATGCCGTCTTGACGTGCTTCTTCTGCTTCTTCCTCGGTGTACATGGTGACTCGCGGGGAGTCGAACTCTATATCTGTCGGGATGACGGCCTCGGCGCCGTAGACGAGGAAGAAAGGTGTGAAGCCGGTTGACTTGTTTGGATTCGTGCGCAGACTCCAGAGGACGGCCGGCAGCTCCTCAAGCCAGCAGCCGGCCGATTGCTCCAGCGGCACGACCAGTCGAGGCTTGATGCCGGATAAGATGAGGCCGTTTGCTCGCTCCACCTGGCCATTTGACTGCGGATGGGCAATGAACGCTAAGTCCAGTCGGATGCCCTGTGTCGCATAGAAATGGGCCAAGGCGCCTTTGGCAAAATTTGTGCCATTGTCGGTGATGATGCTGTGCGGGATGCCGTACCGAGTCGTGATGTCGGCGATGAAAGTCATTGCAGTCGGACCATTCAACTTCTTGATGGGTTTCACTTCTATCCACTTGGTGAACTTGTCCACTGCAACAAGTAGATGAGTCAAGCCACCTCGTGCCGTCTTGAATGGTCCCACCATGTCCAGGCCCCAAACTGCAAAGGGCCAGGCGATGGGGATAGTCTTGAGTGCGGAAGCTGGCTGAAGTGGCTTGGAATGGAAGATCTGGCACCCCTTGCATTTTTGGACTAATTCCTTGGCCTCTTCTAGGGCAGTCGGCCAGAAAAACCATGCCGGAAGGCTTTGGCGACTAGTGCTCTTGAGGCCGCATGGTGACCGCACTCGCCTTCATGGACGTCTCTGAGAATTGCTTGGCCTTGTTCTGCCTCGACGCAGCGTTGGTAGACGCCAATGACGCTGCGCCTGACCAGCTCTCTGTTGACTATGGTGTAAGCTGCTGCTCGGCGTTGCACTTGCCGAGCCAAGATTTCATCAGTTGGCAGCTCTCTGTTTACTAGGAGCTTGAGGATGGGCTGGGCCCATGAGGGTGCTGCCATTTCTTCAACTGCCACTAGTGCGACTTGGACAACGGCGGTTGGGCTGGGAGGCGGCGGGTTGGAGTCCGCAGCCACTTGCTGACTTGATGAAGTCCCCGGGCCAACTGGAGCAGTCCCCGGGCCGAGTTCTGGAGTCTTTGGCCACAGTCCTCGGGCCGACTTTCACTGTGGATTTCTTGGAGTCGGATCCGACTTCTTCGGGTGGAACCGGCACAAAGATTGAGTCTGATTCTGGTGACGACTTGATAGACGGCTTGAGGAGGCGCCGAAGGGCGACGCCAGATGGTATTGCTTGGCGGGTGGAGCCGATTTGTGCCAAGGCATCTGCTTGGTCGTCGTTGTTCCTTGGCACGTGGAGGAACTCGCACCCCTCAAAGTATCCTCTGAGTTGCTGCACAAGAAGCGGTAGCTCGCTATGTTTGCGTCCTTGGTGTCCCAATCGCCAGATGATTGCTGGACCACCAAGTCAGAGTCGCCATAACACAGGATCCGGCGAATGTCGAGTTCTTTGGCAAGCCAGAGCCCGTGGATGAGCGCCTCATACTCAGCCACGTTGTTGGAGGCGGCGAAATGGATCTGCAACGCATATCTGAGCTTGTCACCCTTGGGGGAAGTGAGGACGACGCCGGCCCCCAGGCCGGTGCGCATCTTGGAGCCATCGAAGTGCATCCGCCAATGGGTGGAGTCGGGCGCTGGTGGCAGATACTGGGTCTCGGCCCAATCGACGACGAAGTCGGCCAGTGCCTGCGACTTGATGGCGGTGCGGGGCTCGTAGTAGATGGTGTAGGGAGCCAGGTCGATGGCCCATTTGGCCACTCGGCCAGAAGCATCTCGGCTTCCGATGATCTCGGCTAGTGGGGCTGTGTAGACCATAGTGATTGGATGCTCCTGGAAGTAAGGCTTCATTTCTTGGCGGCGAAGTGCATGCCGTAGCATATCTTCTGGTAGTGGGGGTAGTTCTGCTTGGAGGTAGACAGTACTTCGCTCAGGTAATGTACCGGTCTCTGGACAGGTAGCACCTTGCCTTCCTCCTTGCGCTCGACTACAATGACTGTGCTGACTACCCGGCTGGTGGCGGCAATGTATAGGAGCATGGGCTCTTTGGGATTCGGAGCCGCCAACACAGGGGGAGTAGTCAACATCTTCTTCAGTTGGAGAAAGGCCTCGTCCGCCTTGGGAGTCCATTCAAAAAAGGTTGTCTTCTTCATGAGCTGATACAAGGGGAGAGCCTTCTCGCCAAGTCGACTGATGAATCGGCTGATGGACGCCAAACAGCCGGTGAACTTCTGCACATCTGACAGTCGTCTGGGTGCTTCCATCCTCTCGATGGCCTTGATCTTCACAGGATTGCACTCTATGCTGCGTTCAGAGACCAGGAAACCAAGGAGTTGGCCGGCTGGTACTCTGAAGACGCACTTCTCGGGGTTAAGCTTGATCTGGAATCGGCGCAGGTTCTCAAAGGTTTCCTTGAGGTCTTCCAACAGAGGTCCACGTTTTTCCGTCTTCACCACCACGTCATCCACGTAGACATGGGCATTTCTGCCGAGTTGCTTGAGGAGGCACTTCTGCATGCAACGCTGAAAGGTGGCGTCCGCATTTCTCAGGCCGAACGTCATGGTTAGGTAGCAGAAGGCACCAAACGGCGTGATGAAGGCGGTCTTCAGTCGGTCAGCCGGGTTCAGCTTGATCTGGTGATATCCAGAATATGCATCCAAAAAACTCAACAGCTCGCATCCAGCTGTGGAGTCTATCACCTGATCAATTCTTGGCAGAGCAAATGGGTCCTTGGGACATGCTTTATTGAGGCTTGTGTAGTCGATACACATCCGCCACTGTTTGTTCTTCTTCAGCACCAGTACTGGGTTCCCTAGCCACTCTGGGAAAAACACTTCCATAATGAAGCCGGCTGCCAGGAGCCGGGCTATTTCTTCTCCAACAACTCTTCTCTTCTCTTCTGACAGGCTGCGCAAGGGCTGCCTGACGGGTTTCACATTAGACCGGACATGTAATTTGTGCTCGGCGAATTCCGTCGGTACACCAGGCATGTCTTTAGGGGACCATGCGAAGATGTCTCGATTCTCACGGAGGAAATCGACGAGCTCGCCTTCCTATTTGTTGTCAAGGTTTGTGCCCATGATAGCGTACCTCTCTAGGTGCTCCGGGTCCAAAGGTATCTTCTTCGTTTCTCTGGCCGGCTTGAATGATCCTTCTGCTTCCGACTCCTTGGGGTTGGGCGACATCTTGGGCTGCTTGCCGGCCATCGCCACAACCCGATCGAGAAGCCGCTTCTCAGCCGCGATCATCAAGGAGTCGGCCAGCCGACTGCTTTCGGCCGCGCAAGCGGATGACTTTCCGTAGTCGCCGGCTACGGTCAGATTTCCCTTGGAACTCAACATCTTCATCTTGAGGTAGGCATAGTGGGGGACTGCCATGAACTTGGCCAAAGCTGGTCGGCCAAGCAGCGCATGGTACGGGCTTTCAAGGTCCACCACTTCAAACCAAATTGGCTCTTGGCGGAAATGATCTTTGTCCCCAAAGAGGACGTCTATCAGGATCTTGCCGATTGGTGAGCAGGAAAGGCCAGGAACAATGCCGTGGAACACAGTCCGGCTGCTCTGAAGCTGTCTTCGCTTTTTTCCTAACTTCTCCATGTATCCTTGTACAGGATGTTGATACTGCTGCCTCCGTCTATCAGCACTCGCGAGAAGCGAGCGGCCCGCCTATCTGTGGTGAGTGTGGCGCCTAAGACCAAGGCGTAGGAGCCTGGATTCGGCATCACCTCTGGGTGATCGGCTCTGCTCCAACTGATGGGCCTTTCGGACCAGTGCATGAATTCTGGAGTGCTTGACGCGACTGCGTTCACTTCTTGCTGCTGTTGGCGCCTGCTGCATCGATCGTCTGCCACACTGGTGAACACCACATAGGCTCCGTGCTCATCTAGGAACTCATCTTGTATCGCGTTGACTCGCCTGACAGCCGGTTGCTGGGGCGGCTGTGGTGGAGGCGGCCCAGCAGGTGGGGGAGGGAGTAGGCCGTCTCCCTTGGCGATTCTGGTCAGCCAGTGGCATTTCCGGGTGGTGTGGTTTGACGGCTTCACGCCGCTGTGGAACTTGCAGGGGCCATCCAGGGTCTGCTCGTAGGAGAAGTCCGGAACCAGTTGGACTTGCCGCCCTTCTGCCGCTTTGCCGGAGGCGGCCCTTCCGGCTGTTGGTCTTCGACTGTCGCCACTTGCCGGCTGTTGGAAGCCGGCTGCGGGGCTTTGCGCTTGTGGTCGTTCTGCTGTTGCCGCCGGCTGGTGTCCCCAGCCGGAGTTCTTGGAGCCTGAGGGGCGACTTTGCCAGTCGCGCTGACTTGAATCGCCGCCTTCATGGAGGAGTCGGCCGTGGCGTACTTGTCTGCTATGATCAACAGTTCATCGAGGGTCTCTGGCTCGTCGCAGAGAAGCTTGTGCTTGAGGAGGGTGCCTTCTCTGCACCCGGCAGTAAAGTACTCGATAGCCTGCACCTAGTGCACGCCCTCGCAGGAGTTCCGGAGCTCGCCCCAGCGCGTGAGGTAGTCGCGAGTGGACTCGTCGTGGCCTTGCACGCACAAGGAGAGTTGGCGAGGCTTGGGAAGTCGCTTGTACGTGCTCGTGAAGTTGCGTACGAAGGCCTCGGTGAAGTCAACCCAGCTGTTGATGCTGTGAGGCTTCAGTCTGTTCAACCATGTCCGGGCCGTGCCCTGGAGCATGAGCGGGACATATCTTACGACAACACGCTTGTTGCCGTTTGCTATATTAACGGCTGTGTAGTCAATCAGCCAGTCCTCCGGCTTCACGGTGCCTGTGTATTTGGGCGTGTCTCGGGGGAGCGTGAACCCTTTGGGGAAGGGCTCACCTCGGATGCGGGGTCCAAAACAGGGGGGACCCAGCTCGTCTTCTTCTTCCAGCACCAAGGATCGGTGGAGTCGGTCGATCCGGTGGCGGGCATCATTCTCTCCGACTCCCTCTCGGCGGCCCAGGCGGTCGCCGAGAGTCGGATGCTCTACGGGCGGCGGGGAGACTCGCCTTTCTCTACGAGGAGGGGGAGGTAGATAGTCGTCCCGCCGTTCCATCACTTTGGGGCGGCCGTCTTGGTCGCGCTCGATGGTGATGCGAGTCCGATTGTGGCTGGCAGCCGGCTCCTTGTCCTTCTTTCCACGGGCCCCGCCAGTTGGCGTCCGGGATGTCGCGCCTTGGTCTCGGCGGGGTGGCGGGTCATCGTTTTGTCGCCGCGGCGCCTCCGTGCGGCAGCCAGCTTCGTTCTACACGGCAGCCGCGTCGAGGAGCTGCTGAACTCGCTCTGTCATCATGCGGCGCTCTTCTCCCTCGAAGTTGTCGAGCTCGTCTGCCGCCGCCTGGGCGACGCGGATGTTCTCTGCGGGCGTGGCATACACAGGGCGATCTGCCCCGAACAAGTGGCGATTGCCGCGCCGCGTTGCCGGACCGCGCCTAGGCAGCTAGGCCCAGTTGCAGCCGGCGAGCCGCCCACGGCGCGATCCATCTCGCGCTGGTAGGCTTCTGACAAGTGCCTCATGCTTGCCAACTTCTTCACACCCTCGATAAGCTGAAGGCGGCGTGCCTCCAGCGTCTCGGCGTCAGCGTCTCCCGGGATCGGCGCGGTTAGGTCTTGTAGGGCCGCGTCGAGTGGGTCATGAGCTCCCTCACCGGAATGCTCGCCGTGATCGAGGACGAGAACTTCCGTGATGGTGCTTCC
Organism: Triticum dicoccoides; assembly: GCF_002162155.2. Taxonomy (NCBI): domain Eukaryota; kingdom Viridiplantae; phylum Streptophyta; class Magnoliopsida; order Poales; family Poaceae; genus Triticum; species Triticum dicoccoides. The sequence continues at coordinate 248,748,604 of NC_041393.1, forward strand.
GCCACTCCCCGCGCAAGGGAGCGGCTCGTCGTAGACCACCACGTTGGTGGGAAACACGTCGAGCGACGCGGTGTCGGAGTCAACTAGCATCGGGTCGGTGGATCCTATGGACTCTAGGTCCACGGCAGGCTCACCGGTGACGTGGAGTTGGTCGAGGAGACCCGCGAGGAGGCTCTCGGGGCCGCTCGTGCCTGCGTCGGGCGCAGGCTCGTCGGAGAGGCGAACCTCACCGATAAGCTCGGCGAGGTAGCTGGCCACGCAAGCAATCTCAGCGCCGTGCAGTGCATCGGCGCAGGCTCCATCTGGCGTGCCGGGCTGGCTGCGCTCACCAGGGAGGAAAAGGGTTCCCGTCCAGAGCAGGTCTCCGGACGACGGTGCACTCCGCCCCACGGTGGGCACCAAATGTCGAGGGTTGGGTACGACATATGCCAAAGGATGGCTTATCATGGTTGAGCGAGTAGAACATCGCCGGTGCCCGAAAGCGGGATGAGGCGAAGACATGCACGTCGGCGGAACTTACCCAACTTCAGGGCTCTCCGAGGAGATAACACCCCTACTGCTGCTCTACGGGGTCTCCGCATGGTCACTATGGCAAAGTGGTTACAATGGTGCTCCTAGAGCTGTTTCTGGAGGTAGGAGAGGGCAAGGCTAGCTCTCTCCTTCCTATGCTCTAAGGTCTATCTCTATCTGGGTCCGAACCCTTTGCATGGGCTTCCCGGGGGGTTTATATAGGCCTACCCCTAGGGATACAATGGTAATCTGGCTGGGCGCGGGTCCCAGCCGTCTGTCTCTCAGGCCGTCGTCCTCTCTGCCGACTACTGGGGCCCGCCGACTGGCGGGCCCCGCCGACAAGCTTGATACTGTAGCGGTGCTCCTGATGACGCTGGCTTGGTCATGTGGTCATGGTAACAGCGCCGCCATCTAGCGTGCGTTCACTGTCGACATTCCCCATCTTGTCTGGTTAATGGCGCACGGGGCCCGTGGGAGGGGTCGGCCGACTCCAGGGGGCCGACTCCCACGGGTCCGTCTTCAAGGCGCTCGTGCCGTCTTCTATCTACCCACTGACAGGCGGCCTCGCCGTCCTTGGATCATATAGGCAGGCGTCGTGGGCACAGTGCGCCGCCCACCGTGGCTGAGATCAGGGCAGGCATGGCAACAGTGCCGCGCCACGCCGAAGATCTTCAGCGATACGACTTACTGTAGCCATGCCGGCCCCTTGTAAGCAGGGGGGACGGCCACGCCGTGGCCGTACCCCGCCTCGCCCTTCGAGACGAGGGTGGAGTCACGGGCCGACTCTCTATAGCCGGCCTCTCTGGAAGTCGCCGGCCATGAGTCGGCTTATCATGGAGTCGCCGTCTGGGACTCGGCATATCTTGGAGTCGCCGTCTGGGACTCGACTTATCTTGGAGTCGCCGCCTGGGACTCGGCATATCTTGGAGTAGTCCCTGGGACTCGGCATATCTTGGAGTCGTCCCTGGGACTCGGCATGTGCGGCGCTACTAATGTCTTGAAAGGCTCTGGGCTCGGGTTAGCCTACCCGTGGCCCATTACTCCGACAGTCCCTAACTTGAAGACCGGTTCAGGGGGCTACTGATGGTGTCCTGGACTAGGGGGTACTCAACGCGTCATCTCTCGATCTGTTAGATTGGGCCGAGGACCCCCATGGCCGTATACTCGTGGGCCAGTCCGGACGGCTGCCGCATACAGGGAAGATTCCACAAGACTTGGTGATCAAGACAAGGACTCCTCCCCCACCGGCGTATTCGGCTAGGACTCATGTTATCCTAGGCCTCTGGTGCATTATATAAACCAAGGCCAGGCTAGTCGATAGACATATACAACAATCATACCATAGGCTAGCTTCTAGGGTTTAGCCTCTTTGATCTCGTAGTAGATCCACTCTTGTACTAACCATATCATCAATATTAATCCAGCAGGAGTAGGGTTTTACCTCCATCGAGAGGGCCCGAACCTGGGTAAAAACATCGTGTCCCTTGTCTCCTGTAACCATCCGCCTAGACGCACAGTTCGGGACCCCCTACCCGAGATCCGTCGGTTTTGACACCGAGAACATCCTTCATGGCAAGTCCGGATAACCTATTCAGCTCCGCCCATTCGGCCAAGCGATCGGTTAATGGAAGTGGGCACTCTGGATTATGGAACTGCGACCAAAAAACCTTTTCCATTTCGTGATCCTTTTGATCTCGGAAGTGTTCGGCCGCGTTCGCAGCACTTGCCGCCAGGTCTAGATAAGCATCCTCCGAACTCCACAGATGGTCCAACTGAGCATATTTAGGATCCACAAATTTCCTCACAGCAGAAAGGGCTTTCTAGCCGCGATATCTCCGGCCTGACGCAGCTCCTCCTTCGTAACTCTCATCGCAGAGCGAGCATCCTTGGACTCGGTAGTGGCCTTCTTCAGGTCCTCTTGCATCGCTCGATCTTCTTTTTCAAGAAGCTTACAGCAGTCGACAACATTCTTCAACTTCACGGCCATCTCAGCCACTTCCTTCTTGCTTCGGCAGTGAGCAGCCAGTTCGGCTTTTAGCTCTTCGACCGCCTTTAAGGCAGCCGCATCACTCTTTATGGCTTACTCCTTGGCTCGGGCGAGCTCCGCCCGAAGGTTCTCCATGGCAGCGGCACCATCTGCATCAAGCATACATGTTTTAAGGTACGGGCATCAAGCTCCATTACCAGGTGTCTGCGGAGAAATTGCATACCTTGCGACTCGTCAAGTCGCTTATTGATAAGCGCGATGTCGGCATCCGCCACGTCAAGTTGCCGCTTTAGTTCGGCAAATTCCTCAGTCCGGCTAGCCACCGGACCCTTCACCACCTACATAGGAAGGGAGACACATTATACCTGGGATTATGACCCTCGCGCGCTATCATTTTTGACAACACACTGAGCCTCAGGGGCTACTATGTACACAGGGCGCATGTTATATGCGGAACTGTCAGATGGTACATCATTTTACGTACCTCAAAGCCTGTCAGTAAACTTCTGACGGCTTCGTGCAATCCGCTCTCAGTGGATGAGATCCTTTCAATCACCGTACCCATGAACGCATGGTGATCTTCTGAGATAGACGTTCGCCCGAGAAGATCCTTCAGCTCCTCCGACCGTACACTAGGTGGTGCTGGACTCGTCCGATGGCCTTTTTCGAAGGCCGGACACGGAGGGCTTCGAGGGGACATGCGACTGCCTTCCGGCCCCGCCAGACTCGGAGAAACCCTCTGTGACGACACCTCAGGGTCGCCCGCCTCGCAAGATGGTACGGCAGGGGGAGGCGTTTCGCTCTGTATCATCTCCGGACGAAGATCTCCCGAAGATGAGCTCTGCTGAGAAGGGCTGAGATCCGAACTACAAGGTAAAATTTCGGTCATCTCCATCAGAAATAGGGCAGGGATATCCTTTATTTTAAAATAAACTCCCCTTTTTACTTACGACTCGGTAGAGGGCTGATCCCCTTGGGGGCATAATGCGGCCGAGGCATCTCTCGGCGCAGGACGCTCTGGCGAAGATTTCTTCCCCCGCTTTGAGACCATGGTCTCCGGGTCTTCAGAGGCGGTCCTCTTCTTCCCTTGGATGGAGGGATTCTCGATCCCTCTTCTCCTGACAGCCTCCTTCGTGGAGGCGGTAGCTTCCTTGTTCCCCCCTTCACCCTCTTCCGAAGGTGCAACCTCCAGCATCCTGGTTAACACGGGATCCGTCGTGGTCTCAGGGAGGGGGGCCAGACACCTGATTAACTTTGCTTTCGCTATCCACTCCTGTTCAAGGAACAAATCTTTCAAAGGGCAAGTTAGTAATAAATACAAGATAGTGTGTTTGGATACAGGGCTACTTACTTGAGTATCCAGGCGATTGCAGCTCAGACCTGCATCCTCGATCAAGTCCGGACACATCGCTTGTGATCCGAAGAGAAGCTTGTACATCTCCACAGGCGTCACGCCCATAAAATGTTGGAGAGCTTGTGGTCCCTCTGGGTTAAATTCCCACAGGCGGAGGGGGCGACGTTTGCAGGGCAGGACGCAACGAATCAGCATGACCTCCGCTACTATGACCAGAGTGATCTCTCTCTCTCTCGGAGGTCTCGAATGCGGCCCTGCAACAAGGGCACGTCCTTAGACGGCCCCCAGTCAAGTCCTTTATTGACCCATGATGCTAGCTGCGGTGGAGGACCCGAGCGAAAGGCAGGAGGCGCCACCCATTTGGTGCCCCTGGGAACTATGATATAAAACCACTCTTGTTGCCATAAGCCGAGCTCCTCTTGAAAAGAGCCCTCGGGCCACGGAGCATAAGCATTCTTGCTTATAACAACCCCTCCGCACTCTGCCTGCTGCCCCTTGATCATCTTCGGCTCCACCTTGAAGGTCTTGAGCCACAATCTGAAATGAGGGGTAATGCGGAGGAAGGCTTCGCATACGACGATGAACGATGAGATGTGGAGGATGGACTCCGGATCCAAGTCATGAAATTCCAACCCGTAGTAAAACATGACCCCCCTCACGAAGGGGTCCGTCAGGAAGCCTAGCCCCTGAAGAAAGTGAGACGCGAACACCATGCTTTCACCAGGCTTGGGAGTGGGAATAACCTGCCCTTGGGCCGGCAGCCTATGCAAAATTTTGCCGGTTAGATACCTGGCATCTCTTAGCTTTAGCACGTCTTCTTCCGTAATGGAGGAAGGCATCCACCGGCCTTGCAGGTCGGAGCCGGACATCATCGATGGTCTGAAGCGCCTGAATCTGGAGCTTTGGGTGTTGGAACTCGAGGCGAGGGGCGGATTCGATTGAGATTGAAAGAAAGGAGTGGAGCCTTGGTCTCTTTATAAAGAGGTTGAATACCAAGAGCCTTCCCCGTGACCGTTCAGGACTCGCCTTCGATAGAGGAGATGTGCCAACGGGCACGATTGGGTTACCCACGCCCGTATTGATGAGAATCCCAGAATAGGGGGACACGATCTTTGTTTTGACAAGACGTGCCAAGGAAACCGCCTCGCTAAGCGCGCTGAGGTGAAACAGTAAAAATGATTCGAATAAAGACTTGGTCGTGATGTCACACCATGGAATACATCAGCAGATTGAACTTGTGTAAATATTATTCTCTCTACGGTGGTATGTGGAACTTATTTTGCAGAGCCGGATACTATCCTTGTGTTCAAAATCTTCTATGAAGTATTCGGAGGAGGAACCCGCCTTGCAATGCCGAAGACAATATGCGCGTTGGACTCATCGTCATTGAAGCCTGGTTCAGGAGCTACTGAGGGAGTCCCGGATTAGGGGGTGTCCGGATAGCCGAACTATCACCTTTGGCCAGACTCCTGGACTATGAAGACACAAGATTGAAGACTTCGTCCCGTGTCCGGATGGGACTTTCCTTGGCGTGGAAGGCAAGCTTGGCGATACGGATATGTAGATCTCCTACCATTGTAACCGACTCTGTGTAACCCTAACCCTCTTCGGTGCCTATATAAACCGGAGGGTTTTAGTCCGTAGGACGAACAACAATCATACCATAGGCTAGCTTCTAGGGTTTAGCCTCTCTGATCTCGTGGTAGATCTACTCTTGTACTACCCATATCATCAATATTAATTAAGCAGGAGTAGGGTTTTCCTCCATCGAGAGGGCCCGAACCTGGGTAAAAACGTCATGTCCCTTGTCTCCTGTTACCATCCGCCTAGACGCACAGTTCGGGACCCCCTACCCGAGATCCATCGGTTTTGACACCAACACTATGCGATAGCAATAGTTGCAAGAGCAATAGTTGGCGAGACGACCATGTGAGGACACATTGATATAAATCAAGATGATGGAGATCATGGTGTCATACCGGTGACGATGGAGATCATGACGATGCTTTGGAGATGGATATCAAAGGCACAAGATGATGATGGCCATATCATGTCACATATTTTTGATTGCATATGATGTTTAGCTTTTATACATCTTATTTTGTTTTGATTGACGGTAGCATTATAAGATGATCTCTCACTAAATTTCAAGATAAAAGTGTTCTCCCTGAGTATGCACCGTTGCCAAAGTTCGTCGTGCCCAGACACCACGTGATGATCGGGTGTGATAAGATCTATGTCCATCTACAACGGGTGCAAGCCAGTTTTGCACACGCAGAATACTCAGGTTAAACTTGACGAGCCTAGCATATGCAGATATGGCCTTGGAACACTGGAGACCGAAAGGTCGAGCGTGAATCATATAGTAGATATGATCAACATAGTGATGTTCACCAATGAAAACTACTCCATTTCACGTGATGATCGGTTATGGTTTAGTTGATTTGGATCACGTGATCACTTAGATGATTAGAGAGATGTCTATCTAAGTAGGAGTTCTTAAGTAATATGATTAATTGAACTTAAATTTATCATGAACTTAGTCCTGGTAGTATTTTGCAAATTATGTTGTAGATCAATAGCTCGCGTTGTTGCTTTCATATGTTTATTTTGATATGTTCCTAGAGAAAGCTATGTTGAAAGATGTTAGTAGCAATGATGCGGATTGGATCCGTGATCTGAGGATTGTCCTCATTGCTGCACAAAAGAATTATGTCCTTGATGCACCTCTAGGTGACGGGCCTATTGCATGAGCAGATGCAGACGTTATGAACATTTGGCTAGCTCAATATGATGACTACTTGATAGTTAAGTGCATCATGCTTAACGACTTAGAATCGGGACTTCAAAGACGTTTTGAACGTCATGGGCCATATGAGATGTTCCAGGAGTTGAAGTTAATATTCAAGCAAATATCCGAGTTGAGAGATATGAAGTCTCCAATAAGTTCTATAGCTAAAAGATGGAGGAGAATTGCTCAACTAGTGAGCATGTGCTCAGATTGTTTGGGTACTACAATCGCTTGAATCAAGTGGGCGTTAATCTTCCAGATAAGATAGTGATTTACAGAGTTCTCTAGTCACCATCACCAAGTTAGTAGAACTTCGTGATGAACTATAGTATGCAAAGGATGACGAAAATGATTCTCGAGCTCTTCGCGATGTTGAAATCAACGAAGGTAAAAATCAAGAAAAGAGCATCAAGTGTTGATGATTGACAAGACCACTAGTTTCAAGAAAAGGGCAAAGGGAAAGAAAGGGAACTTCAAGTAGAATGACAAGCAAGTTGTCATTCCCGCGAAGAAGCTCAAAGCTGGACCAAAGCCTGAAACTGAGTGCTTACACTGCAAAGGAAATGGTCATTAGAAGCGGAAATGCCCTGAATATTTGGTGGATAAGAAGGATGGCAAAGTGAACAAGGGTATATTTGATATACATGTTATTGATGTGTGCCTTACTAGTGTTTATAGTATCCCCTGAGTATTTGATACTTGTTCGGTTGCTAAGATTAGTAACTCAAAATAGGAGTTACATAATAAACAGAGACTAGTTGAGGGGAAGTGATGATGAGTGTTGGAAATAGTTCCAAGATTGATATAGTAATCATCACACACTCCCTATACTTTCGGGATTAGTGTTAAACCTAAATAAATGTTATTTGGCATTTGCGTTGAGCATGAATATGATTTGATGATGTTTATTGCAATAAGGTTATTCATTTAAAGTCAGAGAATAATTGTTGTTCTGTTTACATGAATAAAACCTTCAATGGTCATATACCCAATGAAAATAGTTTGTTGGATCTCGATCTAGTGATACACATATTCATAATATTCATGCCAAAAGATGTAAAGTTAATAATGATAGTGCAACTTATTTGTGGCACTGCCGTTTGGGTCATATCGGTGTAAAGCGCATGAAGAAACTCCATAAAGATGGATTTTCGGAATCACTTGGTTATGAATCATTTGATGCTTGCAAACCATGCCTTTTGGGCAAGATGACTAAAACTCCGTTCTTCGAAACAATGGAACGAGCTACTGACTTGTTGGAAATAATACATACCGTTGTATGCGGTCCAATGAGTGTTGATGCTCGTGGTGGGTATCATTATTTTCTGACCTCCACAGATGATTTGAGTAGATATGAGTATATCTACTTGATGAAACATAAGTCTGAAATATTTGAAAAGTTCAAAGAATTTCAGAGTGAAGTGGAAAATCATCGTAACAAGAAAATAAAGTTTCTGCGATCTGATCGCAGAGATGAATATTTGAGTTACGAGTTTGGTCTTCAATTAAAATAATGTGGAATAGTTTCACAAACTCATGCCACCTGGAACACCATAGCGTAATGGTGTGTCCGAACATCGTAACCACACTTTATTAGATATGGTGTGATCTATGATGTCTCTTACCGATTTACCATTATCATTTTGGGGTTATGCATTAAAGACATCTGCATTCACTTTAAATAAGGCACCATCAAAATCCGTTGAGACGACGCCTTATGAATTATGGTTTGGCAAGAAACCAAAGTTGTCATTTTATTAAAGTTTTGAGTTGCAATGCTTATGTGAAAAAGTTTCAACCTGATAAGCTCGAACCCAAATCGGAGAAGTGCGTCTTCATAGAATACCCAAAGGAAACTATTGGGTACACCTTCTATCACAGATCCGAAGGCATATTCGTTGCTAAGATGGATCCTTTCTAGAGAAGGAGTTTCTCTCGAAAGAAGTGAGTGGGAGGAAAGTAGAGCTTGATAAGGTAATTAAACCTTCTCCCGAATTGGAAAGTAGTTCATCACAGAAATTAGTTCCAGTGATTTCTACACCAATTAGTGAGGAAGCTAATGATGATGATCATGAAACTTCAGATCAAGTTACTACAGAACCTCGTAGGTCTTCCAGAGTATGGTCCGCACCAGAGTGGTACGGTAATCCTGTTCTAGAAGGCATGTTACTAGACCATGATAAACCTACGAACTATGAGGAAGCGATGATGAGCCCAGATTCCGCGAAATGGCTGGAGGCCATGAAATCTAAGATAGGATCCAGGTATGAGAACAAAGTGTGGACTTTGGTGGAGTTGCCCGATTATCGGCAAGCCATATTGTATAAATCGATCTTCAAGAGGAAGACAAACGCTGATAAGTAGTGTTACTATATACAAAGCTAGACTTGTCGAAAAAGGTTGTTGACAAAGTTCAAGGTGTTGACTACGATGAGATTTTCTCACTCATAGCGATGCTTAAGTCTGTCCGAATCATGTTAGCAATTGTCACATTTTATGAAATCTGGAAAATGGATGTCAAAACTGCATTCCTTAATGGATTTATTAAAGAAGAGTTGTATATGATGCAACCAGAAGGTTTTGTCAATCCTAAAGGTGCTAACAAAGTGTGCAAGCTCCAATCATCCATTTATGGACTGGTGCAAGCATCTCGGATTTGGAATATACGCTTTGATGAGTTGATCAAAGCATATGGTTTTATACAGACTTTTGGAGAAGCCTGTATTTATAAGAAAGTGAGTGGGAGCACTACAACATTTCTATAAGTATATGTGAATAACATATTGTTGATCGGAAATAATGTAGAATTTTTCTGGAAAGCATAAAAGGATACTTGAATAAGAGTTTTCCAAAGATAGACCTCGGTGAAGCTACTTACACATTGAGCATCAAAGATCTATAGAGATAGATCAAGACGCTTGATAAGATTTTTCAATGAGTACATACCTTGATAAGATTTTGAAGTAGAACAAAATGGAACAGTCAAAGAAGGAGTTCTTGCCTGTGTTCCAAGGTGTGAAGTTGAGTAAGACTCAAAACCCGACCATGGCAAAAAATAGAAAGAGAATGAAAAGTCATTCCCTATGCCTCAGTCATAGGTTCTATAAAGTATGCTATGCTGCATACCAGACCTATTGTATACCTTGCTCCGAGTTTGGCTAGGGAGTGCAATTTTGATCTAAGAGTAGATCACTGGACAACGGTCAAGAATATCCTTAGTGAGGACTAAGGAAATATTTCTCGATAATGGAAGTGATAAAAGAGCTCATCGTAAAAAGTTACAACGATGCAAGCTTTTACACCAAACCAGATGGCTCTAAATCTCAATCTGGATACATATTGAAAGTGGGAACAATTAGCTAGAGTAGCTTCGTGCAGAGCATTATAGACAAAGAATATTTGCAAAATACATACAGCTCTGAATGAGACAGACCCGTTGACTAAACTTCTCTCACGAGCAAAACATGATCATAACTTAGTACTCTTTGGTTGTTAATCACATAATGATGTGAACTAGATTATTGACTCTAGTAACCCTTTGGGTGTTGATCACATGATGATGTGAACTATGGGTATTAATCACATACAGATGTGAATATTGGTGTTAAATCACATGGCGATGTGAACTAGATTATTGACTCTAGTGCAAGTGGCAGACTGAAGGAAATATGCCCTAGAGGCAATGATAAAGTTATTATTTATTTCCTTATTTCATGATAAATGTTTATTATTCATGCTAGAATTTTATTAACCGGAAACTTGATACATGTGTGAATACATAGACAAACAGCGTGTCACTAGTATGCCTCTACTTGACTAGCTTGTTGAATCAAAGATGGTTAAGTTTCCTAGCCATAGACATTAGTTGTCATTTGATTAACGGGATCACATCATTAGAGAATGATGTGATTGACTTGACCCATTCCGTTAGCTTAGCACTTGATCGTTTAGTATGTTGCTATTGCTTTCTTCATGACTTATACATGTTCCTATGACTATGAGATTATGCAACTGCCGTTTACCGGAGGAACACTTTGTGTGCTACCAAACGTCACAACGTAACTGGGTGATTATAAAGGAGCTCTACAGGCATCTCTGAAGGTACATGTTGAGTTGGCGTATTTCGAGATTAGGATTTGTCACTCCGATTGTCGGAGAGGTATCTTTGGGCCCTCTCGGTAATGCACATCACTATAAGCCTTGCAAGCAATATGACTAATGAGTTAGTTGTGGGATGATGCATTACATAACGAGTAAAGAGACTTGCCGGTAACGAGATTGAACTAGGTATTGAGATACCGAGGATCGAATCTCGGGCAAGTAACATACCGATGACAAAGGGAACAACGTATGTTGTTATGCGGTTTGAACGATAAAGATCTTCATAGAATATGTAGGAGCCAATATGAGCATCTAGGTTCCGCTATTGGTTATTGACCGGAAATGTGTCTCGATCATGTCTACATAGTTCTCGAACCCGTAGGGTCCGCACGCTTAAGGTTTCGATGACAGTTATATTATGAGTTTATGAGTTTTGATGTACCTAAGGAGTTCGGTGTCCCGGATGAGATTGGGGACATGACGAGGAGTCACGAAATGGTCGAGACGTAAAGATCGATATATTGAACGACTATATTCGGACATCGGAAAGGTTCTGAGTGATTCGGGTATTTTTCGGAGTACCGGAGAGTTACGGGAATTCATATTGGGCCTTAATGGCCCATACGGGAAAGGAGAGAAAGGCCCCAAAGGGTGGCCACACCCCTCCCCATGTACTAGTCCGAATTGGAATAGGGAGGGGGGGCGCCCCCTTCCTTCCTTCTCCTTCTCCCTTCCCTTTCCTTCTCTCCTACTCCTTCTACTTGGAAGGGCTCCTAGTTCTACTAGGAAAGGGGGAATCCTACTCCCGGTGGGAGTAGGACTCCCCTAGGACGCGCCATAGAGAGAGGGCCGGCCCTCCCCCTCCTCTACTCCTTTATATACGGGGAGGGGGGCACCCCTTGGAGACACAACAATTGATCATAGATCTCTTAGCTGTGTGCGGTGCCCCCCTCCACCATAGTCCTCCTCGATAATATTGTAGCGGTGCTTAGGCGAAGCCCTGCGTTGGTAGAACATCATCATCGTCATCACGCCGTCGTGCTGACGGAACTCTCCCTCGACACTCGGCTGGATCAGAGTTCGAGGGACGTCATCGAGCTGAACGTGTGCAAGAACTCGGAGGTGCCGTGCTTTCGGTGCTTGATCGGTCGGGCCGTGAAGACGTAGGACTACAACAACCGTGTTGTGCTAACGCTTCCGCTTTCGGTCTATGAGGGTACGTGGACAACACTCTCCCCTCTCGTTGCTATGCATCACCATGATCTTGCGTGTGCGTAGGAAATTTTTGAAATTACTACGTTCCCCAACACAATGAGC
>NC_041393.1:248760959-248792388 GCF_002162155.2 Triticum dicoccoides
GACCCCGTGGAGGGCTGGATGAACAGTAGACGGTGGAGGGGTGGATGAACAGTAGCCCGTGGAGGGGTGCTTGAACAGGAGCCCGTGGAGGGGTGGTTGAACAGGAGCCCGTGGAGGGTTGGTTGAACAGTAGCCCGTGGAGTAGCACGCGGTGGAGGCTGGATGAACAGGAGCCCGTGGAGGCTGGTGGAGGTCGACGGTGGATAAACAGTAGCCCATGGAGGCTGGAGGAGGTCGACGATGGAGATGAACAGTATCCCATGGAGTCCCATTTTGCGGTACGCCATACCCCTCCCGATGAACAGGACCCCTGTTTCGACCGTAGCGCTCCAACACAAGTCCGTTTCGTCCATTTTGCGGTACGCCACACCCCTCCCGATCAACAGGACCCCCGTTTCAACCGTAGGAGGTCCGTTTCCTCCGTTTTGCGGTACGCCAGACCCCTCCCGATGAACAGGATCCCGTTTCGAACATGGCCGGTCGAACACAAGGTCGTTTCCTCCGTTCTGCGGTACGCTAGGCCTCGTTTCCATCACCTATTCTGTCCAAGCCGGTTGGCTCCCACGCGTTCCGTTGCCTCCTGATGAACATGACGCATTTCGTTGCCTCCCCATGAACACGACGCATCCGTTTCCTCCATATGAACACGACGACGACGCAGTTTCTCCGTTCCGACCCAGCCATGAACACGAGCCCTGGTCGTACGTATGCGCGAGTAGGCGTTCGAGACCCCGCCCATATTATGTACGTGGCCGTATTTACTTTCTTGCATCCTGGCCATTGTACGTACGCATACATGCTACGTGCGCGGTGCGCGCCTCTACTACAACACGTGTGCGCCTCTACATCGACCAGTATGTACGTACACATTCACGACCAGAATGACAACACTATGTACGCTTCGACCAGGTGGGTCCTGACTGTCAGGCAATTCCTTGTGTGCGAAGATGTAGTTGGTGGGTCCTAGCAGTCAGGGGGGCGAATCGTTTTTTTTTGCCCGGACGCACTTCCTTGCATGCGAAGATGTAGCTGATGGGTCCCAGAAGTCAGGAGGCGAATCATTTTTTTTGCCCGTAATATGGACGCACTTGCGTGCGAAGATGTAGCTGGTAGGTCCCAACAGTCAGGGGGAAACATTTTTTTTATGAAATACGGTGGCCCGTCCGGTGGGTCCCCGCTGTCAGGTGGAGGAATAATTATTTTGCACGTAATAAGGAGGCACTTCCTTGCGGCTGCCATGGACCCAGCTGTCAGCCTCTCCATGTACTGTACTCTTCCGATGGAAGTCAGTCGTTGACCACGTTGACCACGCCGCACCGAGAGCACCACGGCGGTAGACGACGGTGAGGCCTAGGAAGGGGACGACGTGGAGCCGAGGAAGACGTGGCAGTGGATGCCCATGCGGAAAGGAGTACGAGGGTCCACTGGTTCGGCTGCGGTGTGAGGCTGCCGTTGCCGGAGAATAACAGGGGGTGTGGGTGAGTAGAGGGATGGCCTGGCCTGCGGTGGGAGTAGTAGGAGGTGGTGAGGCCTCCGCGGCATCACAGCCAGCCATTGGAGGCAGGAGCATGCGGCACGACCGGTGCTGCTTTGGGCGCCTGGAGCAAGAAGACCAGAGGTTGAAGAAGCACTACGGCCGTTGGATGGACATCGTACGGTCATTGGAGCTAGAATCGTTCATATTGACTAAAGTTGACAAAGGCCTCCGCCCCAGTGAACTTAGTAGGCCCACAAGTCAGCCTCCGACCATGGTGGGTCCCAGCTAGCAGGGGGAGTATTCATTTTTTTGTGCGTAATAAGGAGGCACTTCCGGTGGGTCCGAGCTGACAGCGGGGGGAACATTTTTTTCACGAAATACGGTGGCCTGTCCAGTGGGTCCCAGCAGTCAGGGGGAAACGTTTTTTCGTGAAATACGGTGGTCCGTCCGGTGGGTCCCAACAGTCAGGGGGGAAACATTTTTTTGTGAAATAGTGGTGGCCCACCCAGTGGGTCCCTGCTGTCAGGTGGAGGAATAATTATTTTCCGCGTAATAAGGAGGCACTTCCTTGCGGTTGCCATGGACCCAGCTGTCAGCCTCTCCACGTACAATACTCTTCCGATGGAATTCGGTCGTTGACCACATTGACCACGCCGCGCCGAGGGCACCACAGCGGTGGACGACGACGAGGCCTAGGAAGGGACGACGCGGTGCCGGGGAAGATGCGGCAGTGGATGCCCACGCGGAGAGGAGTACGAGGGTTCACTGGTTCGGCTGTGCTGCCGTCACCGCAGAATAACAGGGGGTGTGGGTGAGTGGAGTGGAGGGATGGCCTGGCTAGCGGTGGGAGTAGTATGGGGGCTGTGAGGCCTCCGTGGCAGCATAGCCAGCCACGGTAGGCAGGAGCAGGCGGCACGACCGGCGCTGCTTTGGGTGGCTAGAGCAAGAAGACCAGAGGTTGAAGAAGCACGACGGCCGTTGGATGGACATCGTATGGTCAGTCGAGCTAGAATCGTGCATATTGACTAAGTTGACAAAGCCCTCCGTCCGCGTCAACTTAGTAGGCCCACTATACTGGGTCCCAGCAAGAAGGGGGGGTATTCATTTTTGTGTGTGTAATAAGGAGGCACTTCCTTGCATGCGAATATATAGCTGGTGGGTCTGAGCTGTCAGCGGCGGTAATGTTTTTTTCGCGAAATATAGAGGCCCTTTCGGTGGGTCCCAGATGTCAGGTGGAGGAATCATTATTTTGCGCGTAATGAGGAGGCATTTCCTTGCATGCGGCCGTGGACCCAGCTGTTAGCCTCTCCACGTACAGTCCACTTCAGATGCATGTCGGTCGTTCACCATGTTGACCACGCCACGCCGAGAGCACCAGGGCGGTGGACGACGGCGAGGCCTAGGAATGGAACGACACGGAGCCAGGGAAGAGTCGGAAGTTGTTTCCCACGCGGAGGGGAGTACGACCTTACGAGGGTTTACTGGTTCGTCTGCCGTCGCCGGAGAATAACAACAGGTGTGGGTGAGTAGAGGGATGGCTAGGCCAGCAATAGGAGTACGGGAGCGCGGTGAGGCCTGCGCGGCAGCACAGCCGGCCGCGGGGAGGAGGGAGAAGGCAGTCCCGCCAGTGCTTGTTTGAGCGGCTGGAGCAGGAAGAGCAGAGATTGAAGAAGCACGACGGCCGTTGGATGGACATCCAACAGTCACTGCTTGTGCGTCAACCTTTTTTTTAGGAAAGCCTCAAATATGGGAAAAACAACATACATGCCATCTGCCATTATTTCTAATAATTTACAGCCCATTTGCTAATTCTTACGTTTTTTGGAGCCCATATTCTTTTTGTTAGCATTACAGCCCAGATTGTGGCCATGGTTAAAAAATTATACGAAATTTAGCATATGTCGGTGCGGTCTAAACTGTTTTTAATCCCGAAATTTCGAGTCACATTCAGACTGATTTTAAAAATAAATGTATATCAATATAAAATCCAATAAATTGTCCATGCATAAAAATCAATGCAATTTAAAATCTCGAAATGAAAAAAAGATATTTGAAACTAATTGCCGGTTTGATGTGTTTTGAAAATGTACAACCCATTTCTCATTACTGATAGGCCATTTTCTCGGCCAGCCGACTCGTCTTGAAAGATTTGCAGCCCAACAGGCCTGATAAAGCGACTGATACGTCTCCAATGTATCTATAATTTTTGATTGCTCCATGCTACTTTATCTACTGTTTTAGGAAATATTGGGCTTTATTATCCACTTTTATATTATTTTTTGGGACTAACCTATTAACCGGAGGCCCAGCCCAGATTTGCTGTTTTATGCCTATTTTAGTGTTTCAAGGAAAAGGAATATCAGACGGAGTAAAACGGAACGAAATCAACTGGCGAAGTTATTTTTGGAAGGAAAGCAACCCAGGGAACTTGGAGTGCACGTCAGGGGAGATACGGGCTGCCCACGAGGGTGGGGGGCGCGTCCCCTGGGCGCGCCCACCTGCCTCGTGGGGCCCCCGTAGCTCCTCCGACGTACCCCCTGCTCCCATATATACTCTTGTACCCTAAAACTTCCAGAACAAAAGATAGATCGGGAGTTCCGCCGCCGCAAGCCTCTGCAGCCACCAAAAACCAATCGGGACCCTGTTCCGGCACCCTGCCGGAGGGGGATCCCATCACCGGAGGCCATCTTCATCATCCCGGCGCTATCCATGATGAGGAGGGAGTAGTTCACCCTCGGGGCTGAGGGTATGTACTAGTAGCTATGTGTTTGATCTCTCTCTCTCTCTCTCTCTCTCGTGTTCTCTCTTGTGTTCCCTCTATGGCACGATCTTGATGTATCCCGAGCTTTTCTATTGTAGTTGGATCTTATGATGTTTCTCCCCCTCTACTCTCTTGTGATGAATTGAATTTCCCCTTTGAAGTTATCTTATCGGATTGAGTCTTTATGAGAACACTTGATGTATGTCTTGCCGTGATTATCTGTGGTGACAGTGGGATATCATGTGCCACTTGATGTATGTTTTGGTGATCAACTTGCGGGTTTCGTGACATTGGGAACCTATGCATAGGGGTTGGCACACGTTCTTGACTCTCCGGTAGAAACTTTGGGGCACTCTTTAAAGTACTTTTATGTTGGTTGGATGAATCTGATATTGTGTGATGCATATCGTATAATCCTGCCCACGGATACTTGAAGTGACAATGGAGTATCTAGGTGACATTAGGGTTTTGGTTGATTTGTGTCTTAAGGTGTTATTCTAGTACGAACTCTTTTATAGATCGATCCAAACGAATAACTTTGAGGTGGTTTCGTACCCTACCATAATCTCTACGTTTGTTCTCCAATATTAGTGGCTTTGGAGTGACTCTTTGTTGCATGTTGAGGGCTTGTTATATGATCTGTCTATGTTATTATTGTTGAGAGAACTTGCACTAGTGAAAGTATGAACCCTAGGCCTTGTTTCCTATCATTGCAATACCGTTTACGCTCACTTTTACCGCTCGTTACCTTGCTGTTTTTATTATTTCAGATTACAAAAACCTATATCTACTATCTATTTTGCACTTGTATCACCATCTCTTCGCCGAACTAGTGCACCTATACAATTTACCATTGTATTGGGTGTGTTGGGGACACAAGAGACTCTTTGTTATTTGGTTGCAGGGTTGTTTGAGAGAGACCATCTTCATCCTACGCCTCCTACGGATTGATAAACCTTAGGTCATCCACTTGAGGGAAATTTGCTACTGTCCTACAAACCTGTGCACTTGCAGTCCTAACAACGTCTACAAGAAGAAGGTTGTGTAGTAGACATCAAGCTCTTTTCTGGCGCCGTTGCCGGGGAGGCTAGGTAAAGGGCACTCACTCACACCCTGTCAACTAAGCTCTTTTCTGGCACCGTTGCCGGGGAGGTGAGTGCTTGAAGGTATATCTTTAGATCTTGCAATTGAATCTTTTTGTTTCTTGTTTTAGCACTATTTTATTTTATAAAATAAAACTACAAAAAAAATGGAGTTGAGTTTGTCTCATATGCTTCACCTTTTTAATATCTTTCGTGAGTATGATGGAAAGGAAAATTGTGCTCAAGTGCTAGAAGAAGAATTACATAGAATACTTGGCATGAAATATGTGAATGATGAGCATGATTGCAATGTTGTTAGTATGAATTCGTTGAATATCCATGATGCTAATGATATGCAAAGCCACAAGCTTGGGGAAGCTATGTTTGATGGAGATGATATTTTTTGTCCCCCAAGCTTTGATGAGCAAATTTAGTATGATGAAAGCATGCCTCCTATCTATGATGATTATTGTGATGACACGTATGCTTTAAAGAATAATGATAACCATGAAACGTGTCATCTTGATCTTAATTTTCAGTCACATGATAGTTATTTTGTTGAGTTTGCTCCCACTACTATTCATGAGAAGAAATTTGCTTATGTGGAGAGTAGTAAATTTTCTATGCTGGTAGATCATGAAAAGAATGCTTTAGGTGCTGTTTATATTGTTGAATTCATTCATGTTGCTACTGAAAATTATTATGAGAGAGGAACATATGCTTGTAGGAATTGCAATAATGTCAAGTTTCCTCTCTATGTGCTTAAAGTTTTGAAGCTATGCTTGTTGTGCCATCCTATGCTAGTTGATTATTGTTCCCATAAGTTGTTTGCTCACAAAATCCCTATGCATAGGAAGTGGGTTAGACTTAAATATGCTAGTCATATGCTTCATGATGCTCCCATTATGTTTCAATTCTTATCTTTTATGTGAGCATCATTGCCATCATCATGCCTAGCTAAAAAGGCATTAAAGAAAAGCGCTTTTTGGGAGACAACCCAATATTTATCCTTACTGTTTTTGTGTGTCCACATGATTATGCTACTGTAGTAATCATGTTTTATAGATTTTGTTTCAATAAAGTGCCAAGTAGAACCCGTGGGAAGACTTGGGTGAAGTTTATGTGATCTAGCTGTGAAAAACAGAAACTTTAGCGCTCACGAGATTAGCTGCCCTTTTTTACTGGAGAGTGATTTTAGGTTGATTCTTTTTGCATAGGATTAATCGACAAATTTCTCAGGTTCATCAATTTATTTAATAATTTTTGGGGTTCCATAAGTATACGTTTTATACAGATTACTACAGACTGTTCTGTTTTTGACAGATTCTGTTTTCTATGTGTTGTTTGCTTATTTTGATGCATCTATGGCTAGTATTAGGTGGTATGAACCATAGAGAAGTTAGAATACAATATATATTACACCAATATGAATTTAGAATTAGTTCATTACAGTACCTAAGTGGTGGTTTTATTTTCTTATACTAACGGAGCTTACGAGTTTTGTTTTGAGTTTTGTGTGGTTGAAGTTTTCAAATTTTGGGTAAAGATTCGATGGACTATGGAATAAGGAGTGGAAAGAGCCTAATATTGGTGATTCCCAAGGCACACCAAGGTAATATTCAAGGACAACCAAGCAACTAAGCTTGGGGATGCCCCGGAAGGCATCCCCTCTTTCGTCTTCGTTCATTGGTAACTTTACTTGGAGCTATATTTTTATTCACCACATGATATGTGTTTTGCTTGGAGCGTCATTTTATTTTGTTAGTTTTTTCTTGCTGTTAGTTATAATAATGTTTTTCTTCTTTAGTTTCAATAAAAAAGTCAAGGATAGCCTTTGTCATGCTTATTTTGCTTGTGTACATGTTGCTGTTTGAAAACAGAAAGTTTACCGCTGTTGCAAAAATTCCCTAGAAAAGTCAGAGCATGGTCTAACGTTGAATCTTTTTGCATATTAAGTTCTGATAAATTTATTACAGTGGGAATTTTAGTTCATAATTTTTGAAGTCAGGGAAGTATTGATACTCTTGCATTGTTTACAGACTGTACTGTTTTGACAGATTGCTGTTATGGTTGCATTGTTTGCATATGTTTGCTTGTTTAATGATTCTATTTGAGGATAGGAGTATTAAGTATACAGAGGCATTTAGTATGAAATGTTGAATAATAATTTAAGTGATTTACTACAGTAGAATATGATAAGGTTTTGCATTGGTTTATACTAACCTACCTCACGAGTTCTTGTTGAGTTTGTTGTGAATGAAGCTTTTGATAAAAAGACAAACCATGATATGAGAGGAATTAAGGAGACACAAAAGTTCAAGCTTGGGGATGCCCAAGGCACCCCAAGATAATATTTCAAGAAGTCTCAAGCATCTAAGCTTGGGGATGCCCCGGTAGGCATCCCACCTTTCTTCTTCAACAACTATCGGTTAGTATCGGTTGAGCCTAAGTTTTTGCTTCTTCACACGAGTTGTGCTATCCTTGCAATGTAGTTTTCTTTAGCTTTGCTTGCTGTTTGAATAAGTATCAAGATCTGAAATTCTTTAATGAGAGAGAGACTTACACAAATTGGAATTTGCTAGAATACTCTATGTGCTTCACTTATATCTTTTGAGCTTGATAGTTTTGCTCATAGTGCTTCACTTATATCTTTTGAGCGTGATAATTTTTGCTCTAGTGCTTCCCTTAGATCTTTTAGAGCATGGTGGTGGATTTGTTTTAAAGAAACTATTGATCTCTCATGCTTAACTTAGATTATTTTGATATTCATTAATAGAATGATAGTTTGCTTAATGTTAATATACTTAGTGTTCAAGATATGTGAAACTTTCTTTTGAGTGAATTGAATACCAAGATAAGTTTGATGCTTGATAATTGTTTTGAGATATGGAGGTGATAATATCAAAGTCATGGTAGTTGGGTGATTGTGAATTTGAGAAATGCTTGTGTTGAAGATTGCAAGTCCCGTAGCATGCACGTATGGTTAAAGTTGTGGAACAAATTTGAAACATGAAGTGTACCTGGCTTGTGCATCCTTCTGAGTGGCGGTCAGGGACGAGCGATGGTCTTTTCCTACCAATCTATCCCCCAAGGAGCATGCGCGTAGTACTTGGTTTTTGATTACTTCTAAATTTTTGCAATAAGTATATGAGTTCTTTTGACTAATGTTGAGTCCGTGGATTATACACACTCTCACCTTTCCACCTTTGCTAGCCTCTTCGGTGCCGTGCATTGCCCTTTCTCACCTTGAGAGTTGGCGCAAACTTCGCCGGTGCATCCAAACCCCGTGATACGATACGCTCTATCACACATAAACCTCCTTATATCTTCCTCAAAACAGCCACCATACCTACCTATCATGGCATTTCCATAGCCATTCCGAGATATATTGCCATGCAACTTCCATCATCATCATCATGACATGCATTACTTTTGTCATATTGCCATTGCATGATCATGTAGTTGACATCGTATTTGTGGCAAAGCCTCCATTCATTATTTTTCATACATGTCACTCTTGATTCATTGCACCATCCCGGTACACCGCCGGAGGCATTCATATAGAGTCATATCTTGTTCTAAGTTTCGAGTTGTAATCCTCATGTTGTAATCAATAGAAGTGTGATGATCATCATTATTAGAGCATTGCCCTAGTGAGGAAAGGATGATGGAGACTATGATTCCCCCACAAGTCGGATGAGACTCCGGACGAAAAAAAATATAAAAAAAAGAAAAAGAGAAAGGCCAAAAACAGGGAGAAGCCCCCCAAAAAAATGACAGAAAAGAGAGAAGGGGCAATGTTACTATCCTTTTACCACACTTGTGCTTCAAAGTAGCACCTCGTTCTTCATGGAGTGAGTCTCATATATTGTGCTTCAAAGTAGCACCTTGTTCTTCATGTAGTGAGTCTCATAAGCCTTTTTATACTAGTGGGAATTTTTCATTATAGAACTTGGCTTGTATATTCCTATGATGGGCTTCCTCAAATGCCCTAGGTCTTCATGAGCAAGCAAGTTGGATGGACACCCACTAGTTTTATTTTGTTGAGCATTCATAGCTCTAGTGCATCCGTTGCATGGCAATCCCTACTCCTCATGTTGACATCAATTTATGGGCATCTCCATAGCCCGTTGATTATCCTCGTCAATGTGAGACTTTCTCCGTTTTTGTCTTCTCCACACAATCCCCATCATCATATTCTATTCCACCCATAGTGCTATATCCATGGCTCGCGCTCATGTATTGCGTGAAGGTTGAAAAAGTTTGAGATTATTTGAGTATGAAACAATTGCTTGGCTTGTCATCGGGAGTATAGAAGTTGGGAACATCTTTGTGTGATGAAAATGAAGCATAGCCTAACTATATGATTTTGTAGGGATGAACTTTCTTTTGCCATGCTATTTTGAGAAGACATGATTGCTTTGATTAGTATGCTTGAAGTATTATTATTTTTGTGTCAATATGAACTTTTGTCTTGAATCTTTCGGATCTGAATATTCATATCACAATTAAGAAGATTTATATTGAAATTATGCCAAAGTATCACTCCGCATCAAAAATTCTTTTTTATCATTTACCTACTCGAGGACGACCAGAAATTAAGCTTGGGGATGCTTGATACATCTCCAACGTATCTATAATTTTTGATTGCTCCATGCTACTTTATCTACTATTTTAGGCAATATTGGGCTTTATTATCCACTTTTATATTATTTTTGGGACTAACCTATTAACCGGAGGCCCAACCCAGATTTGCTGTTTTATGCCTATTTCAGTGTTTCGAGGAAAAGGAATATCAGACGGAGTCAAAACGGAACGGAATCAACTGGAGAAGTTATTTTTGGAAGGAAAGCAACCCAAGGAACTTGGAGTGCACGTCAGGGGAGATACGGGCTGCCCACGAGGGTGGGGGGCGCCCCCCTGGGCACGCCCCCTGCCTCGTGGGGCCCCCGTAGCCCCTTCGACGTACCCCCTGCACCCATATATACTCTTGTACCCTAAAACTTCCAGAACAGAAGATAGATCAGGAGTTCTGCCGCCGCAAGCCTCTGTAGCCACCAAAAACCAATCGGGACCCTGTCTGGCACCCTACTGTTGGGGGATCCCTTCACCGGAGGCCATCTTCATCATCCCGACGCTATCCATGACAAGGAGGGAGTAGTTCACCCTCAGGGCTGAGGGTATGTACCAGTAGCTATGTGTTTGATCTCTCTCTTTCTCGTGTTCTCTCTCGTGTTCCCTCTATGGCATGATCTTGATGTATCCCGAGCTTTGCTATTGTAGTTGGATCTTATGATGTTTCTCCCCCTCTACTCTCTTGTGATGAATTGAGTTTCCCCTTTGAAGTTATCTTATCGGATTGAGTCTTTATGAGAACACTTGATGTATGTCTTGCCATGATTATCTGTGGTGACATGGGATATCATGTGCCACTTGATGTATGTTTTGATGATCAACTTGCGGGTTTCGTGACATTGGGAACCTATGCATAGGGGTTGGCACACGTTCTTGACTCTCCGGTAGAAACTTTGGGGCACTCTTTGAAGTACTTTTATGTTGGTTGGATGAATCTGAGATTGTGTGATGCATATCGTATAATCATGCCCACGAATACTTGAGGTGACAATGGAGTATCTAGGTGACATTAGGGTTTTGGTTGATTTGTGTCTTAAGGTGTTATTCTAGTACGAACTCTTTTATAGATCGATCCGAACGAATAACTTTGAGGTGGTTTCGTACCCTACCATAATCTCTACGTTTGTTCTCCGCTATTAGTGGCTTTGGAGTGACTCTTTGTTGCATGTTGAGGGCTTGTTATATGATCTGTCTATGTTATTATTGTTGAGAGAACTTGCACTAGTGAAAGTATGAACCCTAGGCCTTGTTTCCTATCATTGCAATACCGTTTACGCTCACTTTTACCTCTTGTTACCTTGATGTTTTTATTATTTCAGATTACAAAAACCTATATCTACTATCTATTTTGCACTTGTATCACCATATCTTCGCCGAACTAGTGCACCTATACAATTTACCATTGTATTGGGTGTGTTGGGGACACAAGAGACTCTTTGTTATTTGGTTGCAGGGTTGTTTGAGAGAGACCATCTTCATCCTACGTCTGCTACGGATTGATAAACCTTAGGTCATCCACTTGAGGGAAATTTGCTACTGTCCTACAAACCTGTGCACTTGCAGGCCCAACAACGTCTATAAGAAGAAGGTTGTGTAGTAGACATCAGCGACTTACTTTACAAATCACAAAAAAACTGGGCTAGCCATTTTCAGAAAGAAAAAAAAACTACTGGGCTGGTCTGTGGTAAACATAAAAGAAAATGCTATCTAGACAGGCCAGAGTGTCCCGCACAGCCCAGTTGACACCCTGCTTCCATCTCAAAAACAAATTAGATAAATGCCACTCCACTTATGGCGATTCATAAAAATACCACTACAATTTCCAAACTTTGAAAAATGCCACTGCAATTTTTGCAAACTTTGAAAAACGCCACTGCAGTTTGCAAACTTTGAAAAATGCCACTCCAGACTTCGAAAAATGCCACTAGAAATGGCATGAAATGGTGTTTTTCAAAGTTTGGAAATTGCAGTGGCATTTCTCGGAAACACCAGATTTGGAGTGGCATTTATCAAATTAACCCAAAACAAAAATAACTGGGCGAGCTGCTGGGTCCCTGGTGTCAGCCGTTCGTTGTGCAATTCTGTCGTTTATTGACTAGATTGACAATGGCATGGGACCCAGATGTCAAAAATCCACTAGGAGGAGCCATTTTTTTTGGCTTGAAATAAGGAGGCACTTGCTTGCATACTGCCATGACCTTGGCGGGTCCCTGCTGTCATCCTCTCCACGTACAATCATCTCCTGATTGTGTACGCGTCAACTTGGTAGGCCCACAAGTCAGCCTCTAAACCCGTGGAGGACAAATGCAACCCATTTAAAAAATTAATAGCCCATTCCATACGTTCAAACGGAAAGTTCAACATTCAGAGCAAAGTAACATGCCTGATCCACATATAGAGTACTGAACTTCCATGTTGACAACCATCATAGCCAAGTTAACTATCTACTCCCACTAATACTTTAGTAGCGTACAAGTACTAACTTTCTCTTAGCTAACTAGACGATGCCAATCGCCATCTGCGGTACACGTTGAACGCTGGCACGGCATCCTGCGCCTCGCCTCGGACTTGCAAGAGGTGCGATAGGGCGTGTTACTTGCGCGTGTTGGCCCTTTCCATGCCGGTGTGGTCCACCGAAGCTTCGGCTTCCAAGCGGGAAACCCACTTGACGAGCTGGTAGTAAAAATCGGCATCGCGAACACGTGCGTGCCTGACAGCCTCCGGGGCTATTTGTCGGGCGCCGGCGTCCATGTAGTTGGCCCAGTTGCGGGCGCTCTGCTCGTGACTCAAAGCGTCGGTGCACTGCTGCTCCATGTCTCGCTGGCGGCGCAAATCGGCGATACGCTGCTCCTCCGCCAGGCGGTCGCGCTCCAACAACTCCTGCTCCTCCGCCAGGCGGTCGCGCTCCAACAACTCCTCGATCTCCGCATTGCCATCTAAAGACAGATAGAATGCCTCCTCCCTCCATCTGCCTTCCGGTGAAAAACCGAACACTAGTTCCAACGGTGACCGCCTTCGATGTCGCCTACCGCGGATGGGAGGGGGCATGGCGGACGTGGCAAGCGACGTCGGGCCGGTGGGGGCTTATGAGGATATGGCGAGTTAGGTCACGGTGCCACCGGAGAAGGCCGGGAAACAGTACTTATAGGCGGAAGGTAGCGCGACGGTCATCGGAATTCAATGCATAAGTAGGCATGGCTTAGCACGCTAGCTTGCCATGGAAAACTAGAGAAACTGAAATTATGACTGTGCCATCCCGTCCCATCTGGGTTGCACGCCGGCATGGCGGTCAAATGAGTGCACTCGAATCATCTCCCTCCTTGTCAATAATGATTCCACGGATTTAAAAAGCCCACAACAATTAAAGCGCATCTTTTTCGCATCTGTTAGCTGCCTTAATTACGGCCGGCTGCATGCAGCACTCAGAATCACTCGCAGCTAGTACGCGGAGCAGCATGCAATGAGTCGCAGCCGAGGGCACGCATTTAGCCACTTAAATCGTTGGAATTAATTAGGCTTAAACTTCTGCATGCCGTTAATTATTGCCATGCCTTGGTCTTGCTGCTTTGCTCACGGGACTAATAAAACCGGACGGAGGGAGTACCTGTCACGACCGGTTTTTCCAATAAAAATATTTATTGAGAAACCAATCTTTTGAGTCCAGTATGAGAGAAATCCTCCTCACTGGTAGACAAATTCTTGATACAATAAGCCAGTAGCATAAAATATATTACAGGGTCGAAATACGGTTGCTTAACCAAAATATTACAAGCACGCCAATAATTATACATAATGGCGGACATGACACAGTGGTGTGGATGCATACTACTGACTCGAGGATAGGGCGGTGGTGGAGAAACACAGCAGGGAGAGAGATACAAGACTCTAAGTCTGTCATCTCACCGAGCGTCGAGGTGAGGCTCGATGAATTTATTTGGTAGAGGAAGCGGATATAAAATAGTGACCAAATCCAGGGTCGCACGAGACTGACTGGGACTCCTCTAGGTGTCGGACTCGCTATCAAACTCTTCATCCATGAGATCGCCTTCGTCAGCATCTGGCCAAATCAAAAAGCCAGTGAGTACTTTGAAAGTACTCACAAGACAGTTCGGACGTAAGATATAACAAATGCATGCATGAATGCGTCATGAATAATTCACCAATGAACATTAAAAAATTAGCATAACAAGGTAAGTAAAAGGGAAACGGCGGTAGTCCGCCTGAAATCCCAACAACATAAATGAATACCGATCGGGTGTCTGAAGCGACGCCTCGAAAGGTGAATAAATAAATATAAGGAAATGATGCCACAGTCGGGCGTCTTAGCGACACCACATAAAGGGCTTTAAAGGAAATGCCACAGTCGGACGTCGGGGCAACATCACAGAAAGGGCTTTAAAAGAAATACCATAGTCGGGCGTCTTAGTGACACCACATAAAGGGCTTTTAAAAGAAATGCCATAGTCGGACGTCGGGGCGACATCACATAAAGGGCTTTAAAAGAAATGCCACAGTCGGACGTTGGGGCGACATCACAGAAAGGGCTTTAAAAGAAAGTAAAATACAACAATGCCACAGTCGGACGTCTGAGCGACATCGCAGAAAGGGCTTTTATTCACAAGGAAATAATGCTCATAATAAATGTTCAATTCATGAGAATAAATGGGTTAGTCCATCCACAGGAATAATCATTTAACCGGACTTAGCACTCATGCGATTCACCGGAGTCTCTGTCATCAAAACTGACATTTGATCAGGATAAGATAATATCGATCTAGGACATGGAATAGATGATTTGGAGGAATATATGACTCTGCAGAGTTTGTACAAAATTTTTCCCACAGCCAACGGATTTCCGTAGTCACGAAGGACTAGTTCCGTTTACGATATTTCGGAAGAAACACAGCTAACCAGTACACACCCATCCTACCTCTCGATGCTAGGAATCACCCTAGACATCGTCCAAGAAAAACTTTTGAGACGGCGAGATCACAATCTCGAATAACATGGGATCAAATTTATATACGCGCGCTCTAAGGGGTGCCCCCCTCTCGGTCCCAACCGGAAACACCCATGCCCCCTGACCGGATGACTGGCTTTAATCCAGGGCCATGGAACCATCATCACGGCCTCTCCTTTTGGTGTGTACCAGGAAAGCGGTTTGCAACTTACTAAACCATATTCCTTGCGGAAAACATGTGGTAGTACAGGGAAGGAAATGAGAGGAACTGGACCGATACGGTTTGACACTGAAGTCACATAGTCTGGCATAAGACTGGCATGCTACGACACTGCCATCTTACCCATCCTCATGCCAACACATGGCCATTCATACTCACATCCATCCACTTATGGATCATCGAACTCACTTACCTCAATATTGCATAAAATAACGTTCATCGATATGCTCCTCAACATGCCATGAAACTAACTAAATGCAAAACATGCCAAGACACTCATCATATCTAAATTTCAAACATGCTTGCCTGGTTCAGAGTAGTCGGAGCCTAGCTCGGTGAAGTTCGCGGCTCCGTCACCTCCTTCGGTATCTACGGTATAAAGAAAATATATGCGCTATCGTAAATACCAAGGGGTGCACAAAAAGTATTCCAAATATTTTTCAAATAAATCTGATAAAAAACTAGACAAAATTTTAAAGAGAACAGAAAAAGAATCAATCAAAAATACCTTTCTGTTTAAAAGTTATAAGGGTTTTTGTCCAGGGACTCATCTATAATGAAACAGAAGATTTCTAGGGGCTAGCTTATAAAAACAGAAAACGACTCGAATAAGAATGCGCCGGCCCAGCGGGAAAACGTATTTGGCAGAAGACGTTTTCAGAAAATGCTTTGCTTAGACAGGACAGAGAGGCTGACAGGCGGGTCCCGGCCGTCAGGTTTGAATATACGAACGGGGCGGCAGATTTCGCCGGTGCCCGTGAGCCGCGGTGGTCGCCGGCGGAGATCCACGGCGAGGCAGGAAGATCGGAGGGTACCTCCGTGTTCAGGGCGCCATTCCGCATCGGTTGGTGGTGGTGGTGGTCGCCGGCGAGTACCACGTCGACGGCGAGCCTGGCTTCGGCGGACGGTGGCTCGGGTGGTTGCGGACTTCGTCGGAGAGAGCTGTGAAGATCAAATTGAGGAGGGGGTTAGGCTTCTGGTAGCTAGAGGGGGTAACGGACGGGGTTTGGGCGCTGGAGACGGCCTCACCGGAGCGAATCGAGCTAGTGGCCGAGGCGGAGCGAGGCGGCCGGAGTCGAGGAAGAAGGGCCCCTCGAGGCTCTTCTAGTTGCTGGTCGGGGTCCAGTGAGGTTGTGGAGGTGTGCAGGGGCGATAGGGAGCTTAGGGGCGCTATATATAGCCGGCCCGAGGCGGTTGCCGCGAACGGGATAAGTCCGGCGAGTGATTACGGCGGCGCGGTGGTTGGGCAGTGGGATTAGGGGCTTGGGCAACGCCGTTGAGGTCCACCGGTTCCATTTAGGTGCTAATCGGGCTGGGATTTGGTACTAGGGGCGAGTTCGACAGAACGGGACGGCGCGGGCCCGTCGGCGGCTGTGAGCATGTTCCGTGCTTGCCGGGCCACGGCGACGGTGCCACGGGCGTGCGCTGGCATGCATGAGGCCACGCGGAGAGCAGAGGGGCGTTGGGCGGCGCCGAACGGCGTTGAGCCGCCGTTCCGTACCCTGTCGGCCGCCACGGGAGGTCCCGACGCCGCAGAAGACACCGGCGAGGGCGGGCCAGCGTGCCACTGATGCCAGGAAGAGGCCAAGTGCGCGTGTGGTGCTCCAGACAGTAGGAAGAGGCGGCGAGGAACGTGCCAAGTGCACTGTGAGCATGTGTCTGAACCTCTGGCGAAGAAAACGACACTGAAATCTGAATTTTCTGAATTTGCAAAGGAACAGTGCAGCTCAGGTGTTCGACAGAATGTTTTTGGCCTCTGGGGATTTTTCCTTGAGCTGAAACTTGGTGGAGTGGCTACTCATTGCTCCAGTAGGCTGCATGATTTTTGGTGGAATTTTTGGAGGAGTGTAGATATGAATTTCATCAAATTTGGCAAATCTGGTCCAAACTTGCAGAGACTGAATTTTGAAAAATTTGAAAAGAGAAGGAGTGGATCAAGATGGTTCTGGGTTGTGGGTACAAAGGACTTTCCAGGAGAGTTGGTTTGAGGTCAAAACTCAAATGAAAAAGGGTACTTGCTTTGAAAAACTCTCAGGCTCCAAATAATTTTCAGAAATGATTTGAGGGGAAAAATAATTATAAAAAAATCCAAAACTTGCTTGGATTAGTTGGGACAGAGAACTTAGGTTGATTACAATGAGGAGGGGAGGTTTTGGAGGGGTTTTATCACATGGGCAAAATACAAAGTCATGGGTGGTTTTCAAGATATGAAAATCCCAAATTTTCATAGAGCTTCTTTTTAAAAGAAAAAGATTAAACTCACAAAATAATTTGAGAGGGAACCAACAGAGAAAAAGTTTCAAAAGATCAAACACCATAGCTTGAATAAAAATAAAACCTTGCCAAAGAAAAGGAAGTTTGTAAGAGGAAGGATTTCTGGAAAAAATTTAAATGCCCTCTTTTAAAATCCAACAAAGTTTTTGATGAAAACCAAATTTAAAATTTTGGAGTGTCACAACACCTACCCCCTTAGGAAAAATCTCGTCCCCGAGATTTCAGCTGATCCTTAAATAAGTGTGGATGCTCTGTCCGAAGAAAATCCTCTCTTTCCCAAGTTGCTTCACTGTCGGTGTGATTGCTCCACTGGACTTTGAGAAACTTGATGGTCTTCTGTCGGGTCCTCCTTTCAGACTCCTCTAAAATTCTTATGGGACGTTTCCGATAAGTGAGGTCTGGCTGCACGTCAATGTTTTCATGGGATACTTGTTTCTTTGGGTTGCTTACGCACTTCCTCAATTGCGAGACATGGAACACGTCATGGACATCGGATAATTCCTCGGGTAAGTCTAGCTGGTAGGCTACAGTGCCTCTTCGTGCCACTATGCAGAATGGTCCAATGAATCTTGGTGCTAACTTTCCTTTAATCTTAAACCGTTGCAGTCCTCTCATAGGGGATACTCTCAAGTATACGAACTCACCGGGTTCGAAGCTGACCCTACGATGTTTCTGATCATAATAACTCTTCTGTCCACTTTGAGCGGTCTTAAGTCGGTCTCTGATTAGCTTGACCTTTTCCTCGGCTTCTCTGAGCATGTCTGGTCCGAAGATGTGGCTGTCTCCGGTCTCTGACCAATTTAACGGGGTACGACATCTTTGTCCGTATAAAGCCTCAAATGGTGCCATTTGTAGGCTGGCCTGGTAGCTATTGTTGTACGCGAACTCGGCGTATGGCAGGCTTTCCTCCCAACTGGTTCCATATGTGAGGACACATGCTCTCAGCATGTCTTCTAAAACCTGGTTTACGCGTTCTGTTTGTCCATCAGTTTGTGGGTGGTATGCGGTACTGAAGGCTAGTTGGGTTCCCAGAGCCTGTTGTAAATGTTCCCAAAATCTTGAGACGAACTGAGTGCCTCTGTCGGATATTATAGTCTTCGGGACTCCATGCAGACAAACTATACGGGAGAGATAAATCCTGGCAAGCTTCTGAGTGTTGTAGGTTGTCTTTACTGGAATGAAATGTGCCACCTTGGTTAATCTATCGGTGATGACCCATATGGCATCATTCCCGTGTCGTGACCGAGGTAGTCCGACAATAAAATCCATCCCTATTTCATCCCATTTCCACTCAGGTATTTTGTTTGGTTGCAGTAGTCCGGTTGGTCTCTGATGCTCAGCTTTTATGCGTTGACATGAGTCGCAACATGCAATGAAGGTGGCTATGTCCCTCTTCATACCGTGCCACCAAAATCTTTCCTGAATATCCTTATACATTTTGGTTCCTCCATGGTGGATTGAATATGGAGTGGTGTGTGCTTCAGCTAAAATTTGCTGTTTAAGGTCTTCTATGTTTGGCACGCAAAGCCTTTCTCCGTACCATAATATTCCTTCATTGTCTATGACGAATTCCGAGGCCTTGCCCATACTCAACTTTCTTTTGATGCCTTCGATGCTGGTGTGACCGGGCTGAGCTCCTTTAATTTTCCCCACAAGGTCGGGTTGTATTTCCAAGTTTGATATGGTGCCTTCTGCTACCATTATCAAGTTGAGCTTGGCAAATTCTTGTTGGAATTCGGGCCTCAAGCTGTGTAGATTGTTTTCGTCGGAGCTGGGGTTCCGACTAAGGGCATCGGCCACTACATTTGCTTTCCCTGGATGGTAATGGATACCAACATCATAATCCTTTACCAACTCCAACCAACGTCATTGCCGTAAGTTTAGTTCTGGCTGTGTGAAAATATATTTGAGACTTTTGTGATCCGTATATATTTCACATCGATTCCCAAGTAAGAAATGCCTCCATTCCTTGAGTGCATGAATAACTGCTGCCATTTCTAAGTCATGAGTGGGATAATTTTCCTCATGCTTGCGAAGTTGCCTTGAAGCGTAGGCGACAACCTTGCCTTCCTGCATCAACACGCATCCGAGACCCTTTCTGGACGCGTCACAATATACTTCAAAATTCTTGTGTATGTCGGGTACAATTAATACCGGTGCTGTTGTTAACTTCTGTTTTAGTTCTTGGAAACTTTTCTCGCAGGCTTCTGTCCATTCAAACTTGTTATCTTTCTTGAGTAACTGCGTCATAGGCTTGGGTATGGTGGAAAATCCTTCAATAAATCTGCGGTAATATCCTGCCATTCCCAAGAAACTCCGTATGTCCGTTACGCTGGCTGGTGACTTCCAGCCAAGTACGGCCTTGACTTTCTCTGGGTCCACTGCGATACCGTCTTGGGTCAGTACGTGGCCTAGAAAGCCTACTTGTCTTAGCCAAAATTCGCACTTGCTGAACTTGGCATACAATTGGTGTTTTCTGAGCTCTCCTAGCACAATCCTGAGATGTTCTGCGTGCTCTTCTGGTGTCTTGGAGTATACCAGAATATCGTCGATGAATACCACGACAAACTTGTCCATAAACTTCATAAATACTTTGTTCATGAGGTGAACAAAAAATGCTGGGGCGTTAGTTAATCCAAATGGCATCACTGTGAACTCGTACAGTCCATATCTGGAGGTGAAGGCTGTTTTGGGGATATCTTCCGTTCGTACCTTCAATTGATGGTATCCTGACCTTAAGTCAATTTTTGAGAACACCTTGGCCTGAGCGAGTTGATCAAACAAATCGTTTATCCTTGGCATCGGGTATTTGTTTTTGACTGTGACCATGTTAAGTGCTCGATAGTCAATACACAATCTCAGCGTTCCATCCTTCTTTTTGGCAAATAAAATTGGTGATCCCCAAGGTGAGGAGCTGGCTCGAATGTATCCTTTGTCTAGCAATTCCTTTATTTGTTTCTTCAACTCAACTAATTCGGATGGTGCCATTCGGTACGGTTTCTTGTATATGGGGGTGGTTCCTGGTGCGAGCTCAATGCTGATTTCTATTTCTCGGTCTGGTGGCATGCCTGGTAGTTCTTCAGGGAATACATCTGGAAATTCACACACTACTGGAACCTTGTCTAGCTCAGAAACATCCACCTTATTTAATCTCGGTTGCCGGGGTATTTTTCCTTCCTTGGCTGATACTCTTATTGTCTTCCCTTGGTGGTGTGTGAGAATTACGGTCCTGTTGAAACAGTCGATAAAACCCTTGTTGGTGGTTAGCCAATCCATCCCTAGGATGACATCCAGTCCTTTATTTTCCAACACAATAAGATTTGCGTGAAACTCCAATCCTTCGAACTCAATGACCACATTCTGACAGTAATTCTGAGTAACTTGCTGAATCCCAGGGGACTTGATGGTCATGGATTTCTCCAAGGGAAGCATCGAAAAATTATTTTGCAAAGAATTTTTTTTCGAAATGAAAGAGTGAGAAGCTCCAGAATCAAACAAAACCATTGCAGGTATTGTGTTGACAGGAAACGTACCGAGTACGATATCCAAAGCATTTTGTGCCTCCTCTTTGGTTACGTGGTTCAGATGACCCTTCCTGTGGTTATTGTTGGGATTGAAATTGTTTCGCTTGGGCGCGGAATTGTTGCCGCCGTTGTTCGGCTTTGGGGTTGAGTTCATTGGCTTGGGGCACTGTTTGGCATAGTGCCCTTCTTCTCCACAAGCGTAACAAGTAACGCCGGGGCGATAGGTGAATTCCTTGTCCCGTGCATGAAAATTCTTGATTGGGCGTGAGACATTGGATGAGGATTTGTGTGTCCCACCCTTTTGAAAATCTATCCTGCTTCGGTGATTGCGATCATGATTAGTCTGGTCCCTTTTTCGCTTGCGGATATCTTCCAGACTGCGTCTCTCATTTTCCAGAGTAATGGCTTTGTCCACCAGTGTTTTAAAATCAGGAAAAGTGTGCACGACCAGTTGGCATTTAAGCGCGGGCGCCAGACCGTCAAGGAATTTCTCCATCTTCTTGATTTCAGTCATACGCTCTTCATTGGCGTAGCGGGACAATAGAGTAAATTGACTGTTGTAATCTGACACTGTCATGTTCCTTTGTTTGAGGTCATCGAACTCTCTCTTCTTGATTTTCATAATACTCTTAGGAATGTGTGCACCACGGAAACCTTCCTTGAAATCATCCCAGGTTATGTCATTTTCGTTGGGATGCATGTGCAGAAAATTCTCCCACCACGATGCGGCTGCTCCTGTGAGATAGTGCGGAGCATACAATACCTTTTCGGGGTCTGAACATTTTGCAATAATTAATTTCCTCTCCATATCTCGAAGACAGTCCTCGGCTTCAAGAGGTTTGTCAGTGTGAGAAAATGTTTGGGGACGTGTCTTCTGAAGCTCAGATAGCTTGGATTGCTACTGATACTGTCCATGGTGATTTCCCATGTTGATGACTTGGTTCATCATTTCCCGATGTTGTTGCTGACTCTGCTCATAAAGGCGGCACATTTGTGAAAGTGCCGATTCACTGCCCTGTTGGCTTGACTGTCCCTGAGTGAACTCGTTGCTGGGTTGTGCATCATAATTTTCCTCTGGTGGAGTTGGCATGGAGCGAGTCCAAGGACGAGACATTTTTCACTCTGGGGATATATTTTGTAAAACCCATAAGAAAAGCGGAAAGAGTCGCAAAAACAATTCCAAAAAATGCATAAAGCTGGCAAATAAAACTAAATAACCCAGCTTACTTAATAAAAACAAATCGACTTGCGCACGGAGAAGGACTGCTCATTACATATCTTACACGCGGGCGGTAATTATACAATACATCACTCAGGATATGCGTACATAATCCTGACATGTTATTTAGGCTAGTGTACTTCTCCAGATCCTACATGATGCGCAAACAGGCTACTTCTCACAACCTATGTACATATCTTACAAAGCGGTACATTACATGGCAGCTAAGCGTACTCAGGCAAAGATGTTGACGACCTCCTTTGCCCTGCCGAGGGCGAGGCGTAGCGAGGTTGGGGACACGACTTCCTCCTCGCTAATGGGCTCCATACGTGTAGTGTTGCGCAGAGTGGACGGAGCGGTTGCCAGGGGCGGAGCTATACGTACAGGAGTGGGCGCGAAGGGTGGTGCAGTGCGCGCTGCGGTGGGCGCAATGACTTGGTTGAATTGTTCGGTGGTAGGCAGGCGACGAGTAGGTGCATAAGATGCTGAGGACGAGACCAAAGTCAGTGGCGGTGCGATGGGTAGGAGCTCCCTCCTGTTGGCAGTACAACCATGAACTGAGTCCATGCGGGTAGCTACGAAGTCATCCACCAGGTTGTCGAAGGCTGCCTCCAGGGCCCGGAGATACTCAATAAGCATCTCAAAAGCCTCATCTCGTTCTCCTCTGGGGCAGGAGAATGCGTAGTGACAGGTGTAAGGCACATGGCATGGAAGATAGCGGTAGCGACGAGTCTTCATCGCGGGAAGGATATCCCTGAGGTGAGCTATCGCCTCACGGGCTGCCATCTGCATAGCATGCCTCTCCGTAGGCATGGCTCTTCCCATGCACCGGAAGCGGCATAACTCACCACGCCCTCCCCTGAATTGCACCGTGGCCTGGTGCATGGTCAGACTGTCGTTGACCTTGTGCTGGTAGAGTGTGAAGACTGGGCGCACAGACGGCCCCATCGCGACCTGAACGATGAAGGAGAGAAGCTTGACGAACCCATCGGGCACGTTGGCGAAGGTCTGAGACTCGCAGCTGTTGTCGGCCATCTACAAACGTAGGCAAAAATTCTGCATGGTCAGATCATAAATTTATGCTGACTGACAGAAGATGACTACAATCAAGAAAATATGGAAAGGCTCAATCATGCTAATAACCAATTAGCAATCGCACCTAGTGGCTTCCTACAGTCAGCCTGGCTCTGGTACCAAGCTTGTCACGACCGGTTTTTCCAATAAAAATATTTATTGAGAAACCAATCTTTTGAGTCCAGTATGAGAGAAATCCTCCTCACTGGTAGACAAATTCTTGATACAATAAGCCAGTAGCATAAAATATATTACATGGTTGAACTACGGTTGCTCAACCAAAATATTACAAGCACGCCAATAATTATACATAATGGCGGACATGACAGAGTGGTGTGGAGGCATACTACTGACTCGAGGATAGGGCGGTGGTGGAGAAACACAGCGGGGAGAGAGATACAAGACTCTAAGTCTGTCATCTCATCGAGCGTCGAGGTGAGGCTCGATGAATTTATTTGGTAGCGGAAGCGGATATAAAACAGTGACCAAATCCAGGGTCACACGAGACTGACTGGGACTCCTCTAGGTGTCGGACTCGCTATCAAACTCTTCATCCATGAGATCGCCTTCGTCAGCATCTGGCCAAATCAACAAGCCAGTGAGTACTTTGAAAGTACTCGCAAGACAGTTTGGACGTAAGATATAACAAATGCATGCATGAATGCGTCATGAATAATTCACCAATGAACATTCAAAAATTAGCATAACAAGGTAAGTAAAAGGGAAACGGCGGTAGTCCGCCTGAAATCCCAACAACATAAATGAATACCGATCGGGTGTCTGAAGCGACGCCTCGAAAGGTGAATAAATAAATATAAGGAAATGATGCCACAGTCGGGCGTCTTAGCGACACCACATAAAGGGCTTTAAAGGAAATGCCACAGTCGGACGTCGGGGCGACATCACAGAAAGGGCTTTAAAAGAAATACCACAGTCGGGCGTCTTAGCGACACCACATAAAGGGCTTTTAAAAGAAATGCCACAGTCGGACGTCGGGGCGACATCACATAAAGGGCTTTAAAGAAATGCCACAGTCGGACGTCGAGGCGACATCACAGAAAGGGCTTTAAAAGAAAGTAAAATACAACAATGCCACAGTCGGACGTCTGAGCGACATCGCAGAAAGGGCTTTTATTCACAAGGAAATAATGCTCATAATAAATGTTCAATTCATGAGAATAAATGGGTTAGTCCATCCACAGGAATAATCATTTAACCGGACTTAGCACTCATGCGATTCACCGGAGTCTCTGTCATCAAACCTGACATTTGATCAGGATAAGATAATATCGATCTAGGACATGGAATAGATGATTTGGAGGAATATATGACTCTGCAGAGTTTGTACAAAAATTTTCCCACAGCGAACGGATTTCCGTAGTCACGAAGGACTAGTTCCGTTTACGGTATTTCGGAAGACACACAGCTAACCAGTACACACCCATCCTACCTCTCGATGCTAGGAATCACCCTAGACATCGTCCAAGAAAAACTTTTGAGACGGGGAGATCACAATCTCGAATAGCATGGGATCAAATTTATATACGCGCGCTCTAAGGGGTGCCCCCCTCTCGGTCCCAACCGGAAACACCCATGCCCCCTAACCGGATGACTGGCTTTAATCCAGGGCCATGGAACCATCATCACGGCCTCTCCTTTTGGTGTGTACCAGGAAAGCGGTTTGCAACTTACTAAACCATATTCCTTGCGGAAAACATGTGGTAGTACAGGGAAGGAAATGAGAGGAACTAGACCGATACGGTTTGACACTGAAGTCACATAGTCTGGCATAAGACTGGCATGCTACGACACTGCCATCTTACCCATCCTCATGCCAACACATGGCCATTCATACTCACATCCATCCACTTATGGATCATCGAACTCACTTACCTCAATATTGCATAAAATAACGTTCATCGATATGCTCCTCAACATGCCATGAAACTAACTAAATGCAAAACATGCCAAGACACTCATCATATCAAAAGTTCAAACATGCTTGCCTGGTTCAGAGTAGTCGGAGCCTAGCTCGGTGAAGTTCGCGGCTCCGTCACCTCCTTCGGTATCTACGGTATAAAGAAAATATATGCGCTATCGTAAATACCAAGGGGTGCACAAACAGTATTACAAATATTTTTCAAATAAATCTGATAAAAAACTAGACAAAATTTTAAAGAGAACAGAAAAAGAATCAATCAAAAATACCTTTCTGTTTAAAAGTTATAAGGGTTTTTGTCCAGGGACTCATCTGTAATGAAACAGAAGATTTCCAGGGGCTACCTTATAAAAATAGAAAACGACTCGAATAAGAATACGCCGGCCCAGCGGGAAAACGTATTTGGCAGAAGACGTTTTCAGAAAACGCTTCGCTTAGACAGGACAGAGAGGCTGACAGGCGGGTCCCGGCCGTCAGGTTTGAATATACGAACGGGGCGGCAGATTTCGCCGGTGCCCGTGAGCCGCGGTGGTCGCCGGCGGCGATCCACGGCGAGGCAGGAAGATCGGAGGGTACCTCCGTGTTCAGGGCGCCAATCCGCGTCGGTTGGTGGTGGTGGTGGTCGCCGGCGAGTACCACGTCGACGGCGAGCCTGGCTCCGGCGGACGGCGGCTCGGGTGGTTGCGGACTTCGTCGGAGAGAGCTGTGAAGATCAAATTGAGGAGGGGGTTAGGCTTCTGGTAGCTAGAGGGGGTAACGGACGGGGTTTGGGCGCCGGAGACGGCCTCACCGGAGCGAATCGAGCTGGTGGCCGAGGCAGAGCGAGGCAGCCGGAGTCGAGGAAGAAGGGCCCCTCGAGGCTCTTCTAGTTGCTGGTCGGGGTCCAGTGAGGTGGTGGAGGTGTGCGGGGGCGAGAGGGAGCATAGGGGCGCTATATATAGCCGGCCCGAGGCGGTTGCCGCGAACGAGATAAGTCCGGCGAGTGATTACGGCGGCGCGGTGGTTGGGCAGTGGGATTAGGGGCTTGGGCAACACCGTTGAGGTCCACCGGTTCCATTTAGGTGCTAATCGGGCTGGGATTTGGTACTAGGGGCGAGCTCGACAGAACGGGACGGCGCGGGCCCGTCGGCGGCAGTGAGCACGTTCCGTGCTTGCCGGGCCACGGCGACGGTGCCACGGGCGTGCACTGGCATGCATGAGGCCACGCGGAGAGCAGAGGGGCGTTGGGCGGCGCCGAACGGCGTTGAGCCGCCGTTCCGTCCCCTGTCGGCCGCCACGGGAGGTCCCGACGCCGCAGAAGACGCCGGCGAGGGCGGGCCAGCGTGCCACCGACGCCAGGAAGAGGCCAAGTGCGCGTGTGGTGCTCCAGACAGTAGGAAGAGGCGGCGAGGAACATGCCAAGTGCACTGTGAGCATGTGTCTGAACCTCTGACGAAGAAAACGACACTGAAATCTGAATTTTCTGAATTTGCAAAGGAACAGTGCAGCTCAGGTGTTCGACAGAATGTTTTTGGCCTCTGGGGATTTTTCCTTGAGCTGAAACTTGGTAGAGTGGCTACTCATTGCTCCAGTAGGCTGCATGATTTTTGGTGGAATTTTTGGAGGAGTGTAGATATGAATTTCATCAAATTTGGCAAATCTGGTCCAAACTTGCAAAGACTGAATTTTGAAAAATTTGAAAAGAGAAGGAGTGGATCAAGATGGTTCTGGGTTGTGGGTACAAAGGACTTTCCAGGAGAGTTGGTTTGAGGTCAAAACTCAAATGAAAAAGGGTACTTGCTTTGAAAAACTCTCAGGCTCCAAATAATTTTCAGAAATGATTTGAGGGGAAAAATAATTATAAAAAAATCCAAAACTTGCTTGGATTAGTTGGGACAGAGAACTTAGGTTGATTACAATGAGGAGGGGAGGTTTTGGAGGGGTTTTATCACATGGGCAAAATACAAAGTCATGGGTGGTTTTCAAGATATGAAAATCCCAAATTTTCAAAGAGCTTCTTTTTAAAAGAAAAATATTAAACTCACAAAATAATTTGAGAGGGAACCAACAGAGAAAAAGTTTCAAAAGATCAAACACCATAGCTTGAATAAAAATAAAACCTTGCCAAAGAAAAGGAAGTTTTTAAGAGGAAGGATTTCTGGAAAAATTTTAAATGCCCTCTTTTAAAATCCAACAAAGTTTTTGATGAAAACCAAATTTAAAATTTTGGAGTGTCACAGTACCTTGGTTGGTGAGAGGTTTGAATTAAGCCCTGCAAACCGGAAAGGAGGTACTCCCTCTGTCTAGGTGAGTAAGTCATCTTAGGCTGTGCACCGTGACCAAGGAGGAGGGGAAAACGAGAAACATTAATGTTTATTTGCTAATTAATAGTATTGCATGCACTGAACTAACCATTGCATGTCGTGTTTGATATTCTCAAGTCATTAAAAGCATGCACACCCTTTATCTCTTATTGGTTGATATGTCAAGAAACAAGAAACAAGGTAGAAGTTAATGCACCGCGCCTAAGTGTTTTGGGATTATTTGGTTTTCGTAAGATGACTTACACACCTAGACGGAGGGAGTACTAGTACGTGCGTGATCCGCTATTTATTCGTGTAGGATCGAGTAGGTCGTTTCTTGAATTGAGCCCTGCAAACCGGAAAGGAGGTAGTACGTGCGTGATCTGCTATTTATCCGTATAGGATCGAGTAGGTAGGATAGTGTAGCTTGTCAGTCTCTTCAGAGGTAGGCATTTTTATTCAAAAAACTGCCACTTCAGATCTTGTGTCGGAAATAAAACTGCCAGGAGCGCATTAGTAGGCTAGCTAGTGATCGATCAGTAACTTGTAAACACTGAGCGAACATAAATAAGTAACTGTTAATGCGTCTCAATGATTCACAGATCATAGACAAATATGTAGCTCCAAAAGCAAAGATCAACCACTTCGGATCTTGCATCGCAACTAAAACTAACTAGTATGATTCCCATACATAATATCAACATGTTAATGCATCTCAATGATTCATAGATCATATACAAATATGTAGCTCCAAAAGCAAAGATCTAGAAAAAACATCTGTTCTTCCTACTAACATGGATGCTTCTCTTGGACAACATTCAGTATAGACCGAAAGACAATTTTTTTTGTGAAGTCTACAATTCCTCTTGCAAACGTAAGTGGTTTCACCAACAGCTGGAACCATGAGAATGAACCACACATGATGGAGGAACATCCACCGCAATATGATTTGGTCTTCTCTTGATCACACCACGAGACTATTTTCGGAATACAAACTTTAACTTAGGCAAAATGATGCCCATTGTATAATCATACCAAAGCAATGAAGCACCTAGTGTTGGCCAATAAATAGTACAATACTACTTTTCTGCAGTCCATGAAGTGACTATCCAATCTTTATGTGTCTGTTTTCAAATGGCACTGCATGCAGTGACTATACTATTCTCTTGTGCAGTTCAACCAAAATTGCGGACACTTTGTTTGTTTGCCAAATAGCAACGGGTAGACATCTCTATATTCACAAATATCAAGCAGCTAGTGAACATATACCACACCTTGTATTTTCGGTTTAAACATGTCTCTTCCGCTTAGCATCTGTCATGTTCTGCACTGGACAATCTGATACAGTTATGTTTTGCCCTGGACAATTTCATACTGAATTGATTTGCTGGTTCAGAGCAGAAATATAGCGCCTATTCTTCATCAGACCAAGGATATCCATGTTCGCAGTGATGGAAGAGGTGAAATCGATACAACCAAAATTGAGCATCCAATCATTGAATCCTATCCCGCACCTCCAATGTAGGTCCACCCTGCCAATAAATTCACATGCAAACCACTAGTATTACTATCTAATGACAGTACAAAAAGAGTAGAAAGATAGTAGCGAACCATGTACCTTCGTAATGAACAGCTCATAGTGCCACCAATTGGATATAAAGGTTTGAAAGAAAACATGCTCCTAATGTTGAACCAGTTGGACTTTTTGTGCAGTTCCAGTAAAATCGAGCATCCCTGTTTGCATAGATATTGAAAGTGTGATTACTGTAAAAACGACACTAGTTGAAGCATAGACTCACAAATATAAGCATTCCAATTTCTTAATGGAAAAGGTAGCAAGACTGTTTCTAACCACCTGTTTGAAGGAATAAATAAGGCAACAGCTGATGTCAGAAATGCATATATAGTTCTTTTTGAAAGAATGATCGACTCCTGACCTTTCCTCTTCTTTTAAGCATATTTTGTGCAGTTCAACTAAAATAAAATGCCATGACCGCCTTGACAATTCAGTGACACTATACAAAAGGAAATGACTTAACATTACATCATGATGTCAGGTATGTAGTCGACAGGCATTAGAGACAAACATACATACCTCCTCCGATAACATAATGAACATTAATTTTAACAAATGTGTGACTAGCTTTACCAGGATAATTTGAGTGAACTCTGTCGGATTTCGGGTTCCGGCAGACCCTCAAGGTTCAAACTCTGGGGTGCGCACGGAGATCGCACCTCCTACCTACCTACGTCTCGTCACCTCGCAAGGATCTAAACTACACGAAGAACAACACAAGGGACACGAGGTTTATACTAGTTCGGGCCACCATTGTGGTGT
Organism: Triticum dicoccoides; assembly: GCF_002162155.2. Taxonomy (NCBI): domain Eukaryota; kingdom Viridiplantae; phylum Streptophyta; class Magnoliopsida; order Poales; family Poaceae; genus Triticum; species Triticum dicoccoides. The sequence continues at coordinate 248,790,745 of NC_041393.1, forward strand.
AATACCCTACTCTAGTTTGTGGTGTGCTAGATTGCCTCAAGGGCTAGTGATGAACAATACAAAGGAAGAACTGCCTCGTGAGGGCAGGAGGTCTTGTGGCGGTGGTGCTTCTTGAGAAGGATTGAATCGGGATCTCGTGGGTCTGTGTCTTCTGTGGTGGCTAGTCCTATTTATAGAGCGAGGCCTTGGTCCTCTTCCCAAATATTGAGCGGGAAGGGCACCAACAATTGTGCATTTTGAAGGGGAACATCTAGTACACTTATCCTGGCTAAAGTTGGTCCTCGCCTGCCAAAGACTCTGACAGTGACACCGGCTTGGGCTCCACGATGACCTCCATCCTGCCGTTCTGCTGGTCTTGGTCTTGTTGCACCGAAATGGTTGCCTTTGCTTGATACTCTTGCCTACGCTTGCCCCCTTTGTACCAAAGAGGAAATGAGGACTCTGCGCAGGCCGACGCCCGCCTGGCGCCCGCCTGGCTTTGGTCGTCATGGATTGCGTCATGAGCACGTCGTGAGGTACCCTGCCTTGATCTCTCCGCCTCCTCGCGAGCCAGCCTGACAAGGCTGTGCCCGAGGAAGCTTCCTGTCGTCTGCCCCGCGAGGCTTGGCCCCTCGCGAGGGTCTTGAGCATGTGATGATGAAGATGGGCCGTACTGGGCCACTCCTTGAGCCACGCCGCAGGCCGCAGGCAGGCAAGTCTGGGTACCCTCGTTCCCGTAATGCCGATAGTAGCCCCCGGGCCCAAGGCGCGCCTGAATTTGGCTTAGCAGAGAAGCGAAGGGGCAAGTACGAAGCGCCGCGGGTCCCAACAACCTGTGGCCTTGGGCGCTGCGTGTCGGTTGATTGGACGTGGGCGTCCTTGCTCCCCCACGACACCTCGTGAACTGCACGACTTGACAAGTCCCTGCATGCAAAACGGGTCATGATTACCTGTGATCGTGGAGGCCGGCAGTTGGCCTCCCCCGGCTATATGTATGGAACGGCGCGAGCCCTTCTAGTCCATCCCTTCCTGCTATTCCCCTTCTTCTTCTTGGCCGCTCGCCATCCCCATGGCCCTGCCGAAGAGGTTCTCGGCCACGGAGAAAGGAAAGGCTCACCTGGAAGGGCCCAGCTCTCCTCCAGCCAAGCGTGGCCGGGGCCTCCCTCCACTACAAAAAAATACACATCCGTGACATTTTGGGCTGAACGAATTTTTTTTCTGTCATACATATGACACTTCTATGACGATAATTGTGACAAAACCCGGTATCATCATAGATGTGGTGGGCTCCTACTTCTATGACAAAAAATCATGACAGAAAATGGGCTTTTCGTCCTGGGCGGGCCGGATACGCAGCTGCATGACATTCTTTGGGCCATCCATGACGGAAAAAACTGTGGTAGAAGCGAGGGGGAGGAAAATTTTGGGGAGTTGCCGGTTACGGTGGAGGTCGGGGGCCGAGCGATGCACGTTTCTCTCGTACACGTAAACGCGTGTGTGCGAGGCGTTGGCTCTAACTGAACCCGAGTGAGGTGTTGGGCTCTAACTGAACCCGAGCGATTGCATTGCAGGCTACGCGTTACTGAACCCGAGCGATCGATCGATGGCTATTAACTGAACCCGATGGAGCGATTCCTTCGCTACTGCTGCTAACTGAAGCCGATC
>NC_041393.1:248793253-248803183 GCF_002162155.2 Triticum dicoccoides
CGGTACACCATAGCCCTCCCGATCAACAGGACCCCCGTTTCGACCGTAGCACTCCAATACAAGTCCGTTTTGTCCGTTTTGCAGTACGCCACACCCCTCCCGATCAACAGGACCCCCGTTTCGACCGTAGGAGGTCCGTTTCCTCCGTTTTGCGGTACGCCACACCCCTCCCGATCAATAGGACCCCATTCCAAACATAGGAGGTCCATTTCCTCCGTTGTGCGGTACGCCAGGCCTCGTTTCCATCGCCTGTTCCGTCCAAGCTCTCCCGATGAACACGACCATGCATTTCGTTCCGACCCAGCCGGTTGCCTCCCCATGAACACGACGACGATGCTGTTTCTCTGTTCCGCCCCAGCCATGTACGTATGCGCGAGTAGGCGTTCGAGACCCTGCCCGTATGTACGTATGTGGCCGTATTTTCTTTCTTGCACCCTCGCTGTTGTACGTACGTGTACATGCTACGTGCGCGCCTCTACTACGACACGTGCTCGCCTCTACTACGACACGTGCGTGCTCTACATCGACCAGTATGTACGTACACTTCCGCGACCAGAATGACAATGCTACGTACGCTTCGACCAGGTGGGTCCCGACTGTTAGGCACTTCCTTGCCTGCGAAGATGTAGCTGGTGGGTCCCAACAGTCAGGGGGGCGAATCGTTTTGGTTTTTTTGCCCGGACGCACTTCCTTGCGTGCGAAGATGTAGCTGGTGGGTCCCAGCAGTCAGGGGGGCGAATCGTTTTTATTTGGGACAATTGCATTTTTACCCTTAGTTGGTTCCTACCCACGGGTTTTGCCCTTACTTTTCGAGCTTGCTCAGTTTTGCCCTTATTTTTTCCATCGAGGTCCCTTATTTTTGCCCTTGCTCAGTTGTTTATACCTATTTATTTTTAATAATGTTAATAACATTAATTACCTCAGGTAGTTTAAACGATGCTAGCTCGAAAAGGGCATTCGAGGGACCTCGGTGGAAAAAGTAAGGGCAAAACTGAGCAAGCTCGAAAAGTAAGGGCAAAACTCGTGGCTAGGAACCAACTAGGGGTAAAAATGCAATTGTCCCTTTTTATTTTGCCCGGATGCACTTCCTTGCGTGCGAAGGTGTCGCTGGTGGGTCCCAGCGGTCAGGGGGGCGAATCGTTTTGTTTTTTTGCCCGGACGCACTTCCTTGCGTGCGAAGGTGTAGCTGGTGGGTCCCAGCAGTCAGGGGAAACATTTTTTCGTGAAATATAGTGGCCCGTCTGGTGGGTCCCACCTGTCAGGTGGAGGAATCATTATTTTCCGCGTAATAAGGAGGCACTTCCTTGCTGCGGCCATGGACCCAGCTGTCAGCCTCTCCACGTACAGTCCACGTCCGATGGAAGTCGTTCCTTGACCACGTTGACCATGCCGCGCCAAGAGCAGCAAGGTGGTGGACGACGGCGAGGCCTAGGAAGGGGACAACGGGGACCCGAGGAAGACGCGGTAGTGGAAGCCCGCGCGGAGAGGACTATGAGGGTTCATTGGTTCGGCTGCGGTGGGAGGCTGCTGTCGCCGCAAGGCCTGGCCAGCAGTGGGAATAGTAGGGGCGGAGAGGCCTCCGCGGCAGTACAGCCGGCCATGGGAGGCAGGAGCATGCGGCACGACCGGCGCTGCTTTGGGCGGCTGGAGCAAGAAGACTAGAGGTTGAAGAAGCACTACGGCCGTTGGATGGACATCATATGATCACTGGAGCTAGAATCGTTCATATTGACTAAAGTTGACAAAGGCCCCCGTCCCAGTCTACTTAGTAGGCCCACAAGTCAGCCTCCCACCATGGTGGGTCCCAGCTAGCAAGGGGAGTATTCATTTTTTTTGTGCGTAATAAGGAGGCACTTCCGGTGGGTCCGAGCTGACAGCGCGGGGAACATTTTTTTCGTGAAATACACTGGCCCGTCCGGTGGGTCCGACTAGTCAGGTGGAAAACGTTTTTTTCGCGAAATAAGGTGGCCCGTCCGGTGGGTCCCTGCTGTCAGGTGGAGGAATAATTATTTTGCACGTAATAAGGAGGCAGTTACTTGCGCCCGCCTAGACCCAGCTGTCAGCCTCTCCACGTACAGTACTCTTCCGATGGGAGTCGGTCGTTGACCACGCCGCGCCGAGAGCACCAGGGCGGTGGTCTGGATGACGGCGAGGCCTAGGAAGGGGACAACGCGGAGCCGGGGAAGACGCAACAGTGGTAGCCCACGCGAAAAAGAGTACGAGGGTTCACCGGTTCGGCTGCGGTGTGAGGCTCCCGTCGCTGCAGAATAACAGGGGGTGTGGGTGAGTAGAGGGATACCCTGGGCCAGTGGTGGGAATAGTAGGGGCGGTGAGGCCTCCGCGACATCACATCCGTCCACGAGAGGCAGGAGCACGTGGCACGACCGGCGCTGCTTTGGGCGGCTGGAGCAAGAAGACTAGAGGTTGAAGAAGCACTATGGCCGTTGGATGGACATCGTATGGTCACTGGAGCTAGAATCGTTCATATTGACTAAGTTGACAAAGCCCTCCATCCCCATCAACTTAGTTGGCCCACAAGTCATCCTCCCACTATGGTGGGTCCCATCTAGCTGGGTGGGTATTCATTGTTTTGTGCGTAATAATGAGGCACTTCCTTGCGTGCGAAGATATAGCTGGTGGGTCCGACATGTCAACGGGGTGAATGTTTTTTTCATGAAATACAGAGGCCCTTCCGATGGGTCCCAGCTGTCAGGTGGAGGAATCATTATTTTGCGCGTACAATCCGCGGCCGATGGATGTCGTTCGTTGACCACGTTGACCAGGCCGCGCCGAGAGCACCATGGAGGTGGACGACGGCGAGGCCTAGGAAGGGAACGACACGGAGCCGGGGAAGACTCGGCAATGGTTGCCGATGCAGTGGGGAGTACAAGGGTTTACTGGTCCGGCTGTCATCGCCGGAAAATAACAGGAGTTGTGGGTGAGTAGAGGAATGGCCTGGCCAGCAATGAAGTAGGGTGGGGCGGTGCGGCCTGTGCGGCAGCACAGCCGGCCACGGGAGGCGGGAGCAGGCAGTCCCACCGGAGCTGGTTTGGGCGGCTGGAGCAAGAAGATCAGATATTGAAGAAGCAGCACGGCCGTTGGATTAACATCCAATAGTCACTGCTGCTAGAATCGTTTGTGGACTAAGTTGACAAAGCCAAAGTACACGTCAACCTAGTAGACCCACAAGTCAGCCTCCAAATCTATCCCAAACAGCATACAACCCGAAATTTCTAGCCAGATTCAAATTAATTTTAAATCTAAATATACCTTAATTTAAATTCAATGAAATTTTACCTGCACAAAAACAATGAAATTTAAAATATCAAAATCCAAAAGAAAACAGTATTTGGGAACTAATTGCCTGTTTGCTGTATTTTTTCATTTTACAGCCCATTTATTATTACTTACAGCCCATTTCTTATTACTTATAGCCCATTTCTTATTACTTATAGCCCATTTTCTGGGAAAAATGCATCCCTCCTCGTCTTGAAAGATTTCCGGCCCAGCAGGGCGTAGTAAAGCAAGTAGGCCTATGTTGGTTATTCTGCATAAAAGAAAATAGCTGGCTAGCCATTTTTCAGAAAGGAAAAAAACAAACTGGGATGGTCATGTGCTAAACATATGAAATAAAAGCCTGGGCTAGACGGGCCACGGGTCCCGCACAACCCAGTTGATACCCTTCTCCATCCCGAAAAAACAAAATTACTGCACGCGCTGCTGGGTCCCTACTGTCATCCTCACCATGTACATTCATCTCCTTATTCCTCTCGATTGTTGACCATGTTGACAACACCGGAGGGCGGCGCTGCGACGAGCGAACCAAGGCGGAGGACGATGGTGAGGCCTCGGACGGGAACGAACAGGAGTCGGGGAATATCACAACTAGCTGTGGGAGGTGGGAGCAGGCGGTCCCGCCGGCGCTGGTTTGGCTTTGGCGGCTCGAGGAAGAAGAGACTGAAGAAACGCAACAGACGTTGAATGTCAATCGAACGATCAAGGTTGGCACAATCATTTTTGAGTAAGCGGACACCAAGTAGCATACTTTTTTATATATAGGAAGAAAACTACGAGGAAAATGCGTTCGTCTGCCGTCCTCCTCACAGGGAACGTTCGCCACATAAGTGACTAGCACCCTTGGTTTTCAACCGAGAGGTCTTGGGTTCGAGTCCGAGGAACTCTCAATTTTGTCCTCCTTCCTTCCTCGCAAAAAAAGGGAAAGAAAATCAAAGACTTGGGAAGGCATACAGAACAAGCTAGTGTACCAGTAAAGAGACGTTGCCGAGTTTTAGAAAAAAGAAAGACATGCACCTATAGCCGGTGCGAATCCAAACCTAGACTATGACTATATATGGTGCTATGCTACTCTGCAAGTAATGAAACTGACATATCCAATGTTCGCTTCTCCTCTTCTCTACTTACTCTGCCTAGCATCAGAAGCTCTGGCCACACCAACCATGTCTGCTGGCTGCTCGTCCAACTGCTCTTCAGCAGGCAACAACCAGATATGCGCCAAGTCGCCACCCATACCATCGCCTGTGGGTTTCATCACACCCCCGCCGGCACGCACACCACAGCCGATTGCTCATCATGACCCGCTGTCGTTGGTGTGGTGCCACTGCTGCAAATTATGCAGAGTCATCCATCACGTCTCAACCACAATCCGCAACCCTGGCCGAGTCTTCTACAAATGCTCGAATCATGGGGTAATAATATGTTTAAGTGTTGTTCTGCTGCTTTCAGTTGCTGATTTTTTTAATAGTTTGGTTGATGATCTTCCAATTTGATTCATGCAGAAAAGGGAAGATTTGTGTGATTTGTATTTCTGGGAAGTTGCTGATGTGGGGGAATGAAACTACGCTAATTATTTGGTTAGCCGAGGAATCCCAATACCAGCAGGTTGGGGTGTTGGACAAGTAACTGAAGGAATGGCAGAAGAGGAAGATGCAGAGCAGAAGGTTAAAGATGCAGTTCCTCTGATCATGGCCAAGCAACAGCTGCTGAACGGCCTTGACAGCAATGAGGAGATGAAAGAGCTTGTGAAGATAATGGGCAAAATTGATGTGCTCTGTAGGATGATTGTCTCTTTATTTGCAGTGTATGTAGCACTCGTGATGTATTCAGTGGCTACGACATGAGCACTTTGCTGAAACTAGTAATGAATGAAACCTGTGTAGCAGGCTGGGCGTAGTGTTGTGAACATCTAATGATTTCTATTAACAGAAATCAGGGGGTATCCCCTTTTGCTCATATAAATAAATAAATAGCAGAGGCCCTGTCGGGTCAGCTTTGTTCTCATTCGAAGACGTCGAGCAAATTGCAGTCCAACAACAAACTATGTCATCAAATTCAAGTTTCACAGCCAAATATGAGTACAACTAAACAACAATGTCATCATGTTTTAGTTGTCATACAATCACCAAACACAAATCTGCATACATAACAAGTGATGTTCTCACAGCAAAATACTAAACAACATGTTCATCAGGTTTCAGTTGTCATAGCAAACACAATTTCCCATAGTAGATAAAAAAACGTCTTCTGACAGGCAAATACGGCAAAAGCAATGTAATCATCATCCATAGCAGCAGCGTCAACATCTTCGCCATGTGTATTAGTCTGAATTGTAATTCCCCCATGGTGTCATCTTCTTCTTCGTCCTCAACGTCCTCGAACGTTGGCTTCTTCTTGATCAACTCTTGTATGTCCACAACACGACAGACAATCTTTTCGCCGGCGTCATTGACGTGATGGTTCTCAAAGATATTAGGAACATCTGTGTTATCTTGTACATCAGGAGCAGTGTAAGCATCATCTTGTTGTGCAACTTCATTAAACGAATTCCTCTGCTCAAACCTTTGCAATACTCTCTAGTCATCGCTACGTGCAAATGTGGCTTCCAAGAAAAATATCTGTGTTGCTTGATTTGCCAAAATAAAAGGCTCATTGGACTGGTACGCCGCCTTGACATTGATGGATTTGAAATAATCATCAGCTCTGGGTTTTGCGATCCTGGAAAACAGGTTATACCAATGATAGCACAACAGAACCACACACCGATGATCCTCGAAACTGGATATATACTGCAACTGAACAATGTCTGTTATGTTAGCATACATTTCAGTTGTCTCTTTGTCATACGTATCCTTGCTCATGATGGCACTATTTTGTGTGTTCCTGCCTTCATCTCATGCAAGGGTGTTGTAGTGCACATCTCCAACAACGCAAGATTCATAATGTCTTACCCGAGTATCAAGACCCATTGCTAGTGAGTAAAGGGCATCATCAACTGCCTGCCCATCCTCCCGCATCTTCTTAACCTATGGTTAGAAAATAGACAAGCTGATCATCTTATGTACTCAATATATTAAAAAAACTGACAGTGCACTTCAAAAGCTTACATGGTTCTTGAACCATTTCGCAAATCCTGCCATAACGAGTTTGTCAATGTTTCTGATTTTGCAGCAGTAACTCCTCTTTGTAGATGCTGCACAACATAGTGATCGCGTCAAACATCTAAATATATAAGAATGTGCTGCAAGTTTAGTAGATTACGATGTATAAGCTGTAGTACTGCACTTACTTGATATAAGGTAGTATCTCAGGACAGTTATTCAACACATACCAAACCATTTTGTCCAAATCTTTAGGTTTGTCCTCTTGTCGGCTCTTCCGTGTAACTCGAACAGAATAATCGAAAACATTGAGCCCAGGATTGTCTTCACCCACCTCTTTGCTAAGCTAATCAGCTGTTTCAATGTATTTTGAGCAGAATGTCAACGCTTTTGTAGCAATGTAGGCCTCTGCAATGGAACCCTCGGGTCTAGCTCTGTTCCTAACATAGCCCTTGAAATTTCCTAGCCACCTTTCAATCGGGTACATCCAGCCATACTGTAGTGGACCTCTAAGTAGTGCCTCATCAGGTAGACGAACAGCCAAATGCACCGTCACATCCAAGAAGGCTGGAAGATATATCTTCTCAAGGTCGCATAGGATAGTTGGTATGTTATCTCTAAGACGCTCCAAAGCATCTATCCTGATATTTCTACTGCAGAGTTCCCTGAAGAATTGTCCCAACTCTGCAATTGCTCTGTATAAGTCAGGGCGGCCCAATCCTCTAAGGATAACAGGTAAAACCCTTTGAAGTAGGACATGGCAGTCATGAGTTTTCAACCCTTGTACCTTGTTTCCATCTGCACTAACTCTCCTTTCAGGGTTGGAAGCAAATCCATGTGGGAATCTCACACGTGACAGGACCTCGCAGAATTCTTTTCTTTTTACCTTGTCCAAGACGTACACAGCTGGTGCCATATCCCGTGGTTTACCATCATCTTGCACCTGCAAATCCTTTCTGATACCCAGGTGTGTCAAATCAATCCTAGATTTTAAGGTATCTTTCGTGTTGCCTTCAATGTTAAGAAGTGTGCCGATAATGCTGTCACATATATTTTTCTCGATGTGCATCACATCAAGATTATGCCGCAGATCCAAATCTTTCCAATACTCCAAGTCCCACAAAGTGGACCTGCGAGTAAACAATAATCTCTCTTCTACCGTGCCATGCTTCCTTTTCCCGCTACCATTACCAGGATGGTTTCCTGGTGTAATATGCCTGACCTTCTCTAATTCCACTTGCAACTCATCGGCGGTGAGCCTCTTTGACGCATCACGGTTTTCATGCTTTGCATTGAACACATGTCTTTGGTATTTTCTAGGATGCGGCTTGTCCTTGGCAAGGAAACGGCGGTGTCCAATGTAACAGATCTTGCTAAGTATTGCGTATGACAGCGGATTCCTGTCACAACAAACACATGCATTGTAACCATGTGTCGTTCGCCCTGACATAGTGCCCAAAGCCGGATAATCATGGATGCACCAAATTACAACAGCATGCAGAAAGAAATCAGCTGGTGGGCTGCTATGTAGGTCTTGAGTGAGAACACCCTTCCATAGCTGTTGAAGTTCCTCCACAAGAGGCTCCATGAACAAATCAAAATCCTTTCCAGGACTTTTTGGACCTGGGATGAGCAAGGCCATCATGTAGTTTGATTCTTTGGTGCAGACATTTGGAGGCATGTTGTAAGGGATAACAAGCACTGGCCACATGCTATATGTGGTGCTCTGGTGGCCAAATGGGTTAAATCCATCTGAAGCTAAGCCAAGTCTAATGTTTCTCGGGTCAGCAGCAAACTCTTTGTGTTTATCATTGAAGCTTTTCCACTCACTACCATGAGATGGATGGCTCATTACATTCTGATCTCTGTACTCCTGGTTCCTAGAATGCCACAGTACATCCTCTCTTGTTTCAGCATCATGAAACAACCTCTGCAATCTTGGTGTAATTGGAAAATGTCTCAGAACATTATGAGGAACCCTCTTCACAGCATCGCCATCTTTCCATCTTGATGATTTGCATTTCGGGCATTCATTTAAGTTGGCATAATCCTTCCGAAACAGAACACAATTATTCTTACAAACATGGATCATATCATATCCAATTCCAACTACATGATGGAAATTCTTCATTTTACTGTAGGTGTGTGTGGCAGCTCAGACGCATCTGGGAAAGATTTGCGGAAAGCAGCCAACATCGCATCGAATGATTTGTTGGTCATCCGCTCAGATGTCTTCACCTGAAGAAAGGGGACCATTGTTGAGAATACTGACAGCTTATTTCCTGGGGTGACAGCAACGTTGCATTGTTCCACCATGCGGGCCCACCGTTTTTCTTCTGCAGGTGAAAGTTCACGGAATGCATGAGCATTTCTAGCATTGTTTCAATGTTGGTCAAACTCACTGGCTCCGCCACCACCATCTCCTCCTCCTCTTCCACCTGAGCATCAGGCAGATCAAGATGGTGATCTGCTGCTTCCACGTAGTCAATAACATTGACGTTCACAGCTTCACCATGATGAACCCACCTAGTATATGTGACCGACATCCCATACAAGTGTAGATGATTTTGCACAGTTGAATGGGGTCTTGTAACTGAATTCATACAACTACTACACTGGCAGAGCACATCTGATTTCGAACCACCGTACTCAGCTCTGATAAAGTTCATGAAGTTTTCAACCCCCTCGACATATGCAGTAGAGAATCTTCGAGCAAAAGTTATCCAAGTCCTGTCCATCTGTTAGACATACAAATTAGTTCTTCTACTAGATATTACAGGAAAAACATATATGATTTTTTATGAAGTCCAGAAAAAAATACCTAGGTCGATGTCTAAAGCTATGGCAAGATATTTAGACGAGCAGATATAAGTAACGAAATATATGTAAAGATAATTCAGCAAACAGATTTGAGTGCTAAATTATGGCAGGCTGTTTCAGCAGTCAATGAGGCCGAGCACACAGCCATCGAACTATCGAAGGCCATCGCAGCAACAAAGATTGAGTACAAAACGGTGTAGAGCTATTTCACCTAACAGATTGGCTACTAGACCATGGCAATCTACGTCAAAATAAATATATGGCAGGATATTTTAGCAACTAATCGGCCTTGGCATGCCATCTCAGCAAACTACTTCGGCAAGGAAGCTTGAGTGCAGAACAGGGCAAGGAAGCTTCTTAAGTAGAGCATATTGATAGTAAACTACTTCGGCAAACAGTGAGATTAACATCGTCTATCAGCTAACATTCAGCGCTACACCGACATGAACAGGGCCTCGGTCTAGAATGCGCGTACCGTGGGAGAAGCTGACCGCCGTGCGTCTCCACACGAACGTCGCCAGCGGTGGCGGCACTGACCGCCATGCGCCTCCACAAGAACGTAGCGATAGGTGGCGGCACGGCTAGAGGATGGCAGTCTACGAGAGTGTACCGTGGGAGCGAGAGGATCGCCGTGCGTCCCCTCGATGAACCGCGGCACCGACGTATCGGCACGACGGGGAGGGCGGATTTGGCGGACCGAATGGAGTGGAGGGGG
>NC_041393.1:248803829-248953597 GCF_002162155.2 Triticum dicoccoides
TGGGGGGAATTTTTGTGTGTGGGGGGGGGGTGGGGAGGATTTACGCGCGGTGGGCGGGGGGAGTTTGGCGCATGGTCGGTTTCTCCAAGTGCAGTCCCACGTGTCAGTGAAGAGGCAAGCCAAAGCGCGTTCCGTTTGCGTGAGCCGTGTGTAGGACCGAACGTGTGTGGGGTGCAATGCGACCGCGACAGGAGTGTTGTGAGTGTACCGCCTTTTTTCCTTTTAAACTAGGTGCTTCGCCCCCTCAAAAAAAATGTTGCTTCGCGCGATCCATCGATACTACTACTAGTAATCCGGTAATCCCGACTAAAACGGCGCGACCGGATCTTTTCCCGCGCGATATGCTGGGAGGTTGGCTTAGTTGGGTTTTTAGATTTGTCTCGGTTGGTGATGATGGTGTGCCTGTCATCCTGCAATATAGGTCGTCTGATTTATATCAACGGATAGGAAGGAAACTATGACAATTTACCCGCACTCCTCTCCACATTTGCAGATAAGGCTTTCCCTCGTTCATCCTTTTCTCCCACAAGATCTTGATCTTCCGTGCGACGCACGGGCATCTTCCTAGTACTCCTACAATATGTATATTATTGTGAAAGTTCATATACACTGGCCGAGATTAATGCAAACACGACAGATTTTCATTACATTTCGAACTTTTATAGGACAGAAAAATAAAAGAAACCCGACCCTAAACCTATTCTACGGCGGCGATCGACGTCCTCCATCTGCGATCTCTATGTACAAGGGCGGGGTTCAAGACCCGTGAAGTGAAGGTGCGGTCTCCGACGAGGAAGAGCAGAACACGGGATACGGACCGACCAGTTGGGACACCATGCCTTGCCGCCTCCCATGCCCTACTCATCCTCGAAGGAGTCCCCGACCTCGGCGGTGCCAAACGTTGGATGGTGGCAAATAGGACGCGTGGCTGACGGTGCTCCCGTCGTCGGCCACCAGCGTGGCCACCGCTTGTGCAGTTGCGTCCGCGTCCGGCTACGCCGCTATTGCGTCGTGAGAGGCGACTTGAGCGAGGGCAGCGACCTCGAGGTTCATCCCCGAAGACAAGGTCTCCCGCAGAGCATTCGCACTTGCAGTAATGGCGGATGTGGTGCCAGGTAGGACGACGATGCGCTATGGTGTGGAGGTTAGGTGAGCATTGCTACTTTAAGTAGCGCATTCCGGTGAGGCCAAGCGTCCGGGTGCGTCATTAAGTCGCCGGAGTTGGTTCCTCGGGCACCGAGCCTCTTAACAACGACATACGAACGGACGACATGAATGCGGGCAGCTGGCGCTGGCTGGGAACGCACCACGCGACGGCGTGAGGGACGAGGGCTTTGGTGTGCCAGGGTAGTCAGCTGCAGTCGTGGCAACGTTGGATATGCCCTTTGCTCAAATGCGATCCCCGCATGTCATTGAAAAATCAAGACGACCCGGCATGGTCTCAGGTCCAGAGGATGCAGTTGGCCACGCTACACCACTCCGCGGATGCGTCGCGGCGCCCCGTACATCCTCGACGAGCCGGGTGTTGGGGTGTGTTTGGATTGTGGCCAAAGTGCACCTTACCAAAATTTTGGTCTTGACCCAAAGATTGGTCTTTGTTTGGATGGTTGCCATTTCTTTGGCATGCCAATGAACTCTAGCCAACTCTAGTTCATTTTTCTTGCCAATGTCGGCCAACTCATGGGCAACCAACACCTCAACCAAAATTTTAGCTACCCAATGCTTTGCTGCGGCAACCTTGGGCACAAACCAAACATACCGTTGGTCATGCCACAGCACTAACGCCACCCTCGACACACTGAAACCGACCGTGTCTATATACGATATGAGCGTGTCGCTCACCGCAGTCGCCGTGTCCAGAGGAGGTGCTGGAGCTGCGCCCCGTTGTTGGCCCCGAGCCCCCAACGACCCACATGAACGGTTGTCGGTGGCGAGGAGGTTGTGGGCCAGCTCCTCCATTGGACTAGTCTGCGCTACGTCATCCCGACGGGTGTGCCCCACATGTCGGTTTCCCTATTTTCCCGGCCATATTCGAGCGTCAGTGCCCCGCATTGCGCATTAGGCCTTTCACTATGTAGGCCAAGCGAGACAACTTATTGTTTATTTGAGTCGTTCAAGTGTAATCATGTGGCGTTTGCTTCTTTCTCATTCCTCTCCAACCCTCTTCTCCATCAATCATGTCACCCTCCAGTCGAGTCCATCCTCCCGCATGCCTCATTTGAACATTCCGCCGAGTATCATTCGCATGTACCCACCCTAGTCCTCTTTCAATTGATCTTTGGACCCCGAGATGAAATCGAGAGGGAACGAGTGGGGGCATGTGATACCTAAGGTGGATTCAAAATTTTGAACCGGTGATCATAGCATCCGCAAATCATATATAAAGGGTATTCAATGTTCGTTTCGTTTTTAAACGTACAATATACTCCCTCCTATCCTTTCTACTTTACATATAAGTTTTATGTGTAGTCAAAGTATCTCTACTATGATAAAAAAGGTATCAACATTCAACAACGCCCAATCAATATTGTTAGATTTGTACGTACTCCTAGATTTGTACTCGAGATGGTTTCCAATTTGACTATTGACAAGATTAATAGTACTCCTTTTACATAGGTGAGTAAGTCATCTTAGGGCATCTCCAACAATCGTAAGATAGGTGTTGGTTAATTTGCCACCTAAGACATAGTGATGATGTGGCATGTAATAAATGTGAAGAGAGAGCAAAGTTGTATGTAGATTAACCAACAACCTTTGCACAAGCTCCAAGGTGAAATAGAGAGCAATCACATTTATTTTCTCACCATCTATTGGATAGCTTACATACAACCTATTGGAGTAGTTGTATGATAGCTTGTTGGTTGATGACATGGACATTTGACCAACAAGACTAACATATAACCTGTTGGAGATGCACTTAGGTTGTGCACCGTGACCAAGGAGGAGGGGAAAACGAGAGACATTAATGTTTATTTGCTAATTAATAGTATTGCATGCAATGAACTAACCACTGCATGTCATGTTTGATAGTCTCAGGTCATTAAAAGCATGCACACCCTCATCTCTTATTGGTTGATATGTCAAAAACAAGAAACGAGGTAGAAGTTAATGCATCGCGCCTACTACCTCTGTCCTGGTTTATAGGTCCCCTTTGTAGTTTGTGTCAAATTTTGACTAAAGATTTAACTAACAAAATGTTAATGCATGTCAAGAAAAATTATCTCGCTGGATTCGTATTTGAACATAGTTTTCAAAAATATAATGTTTGGTGACATGCGTGAACATTTTGTTAGTTTAATCTATGGTCAAAATTTGGCACGAAACACAATGGGGACCAATAAATCCGGACGGAGGTAGTACGTGTTTTGAGATTATTTCGTTTTCGTAAGATGACTTACACACCTATACGGAGGGAGTACATGAGATGTATAATGTGAAAATTATATCATTGGAAACTCCTTTCAGATAAGAAATTGACCGTATGCTTTGTGTAAGTTGCATGTCATATATTATTACTCTAACATTTGGTCAAAGTTAGCCTCGAAAAATGCATTAGACCCTGTAGTATTACTCTAACATTTGTGTAAGTTGCATGTCATATATTATTACTCTAACATTTGGTCAAAGTAGTATAGTGGAAGTGGATCCTCTGACGTAGGTATCCCTGCCTTACCCTCCCTTTCGGTCACTTACTAGCGGACCCCATGCTTGCTAGGCGCCGCATGTCAGTTACTCAATGGGTTCGGCCACGTCATGGGATCCTCATCCATAGTATACTCCCTCTGTTTTTATTTACTCTGCATAAAACAGAGGGAGTGGTGGTATAATAAATGACGCGGGCGGGGGAGGGGGAGGGACGTCGGTTTGCTCTCAAGTGCGGTCCCACAAGCGAGCGAAAATGCAAGATGAAGCGCATTCCATTCGATGAGAGACGTGGAGGGTCCAGCATGCCGGGCTACAACGCGAACGCGACAAGAGCGATGTACAGTCAAAACTGATTGACCGGTCGTTATCGGAACCACTATTCACACCAGAACCTTCGCTGCTCGGCCTACGCCAGCCACTGCCCTAAAACCACACCAAATCTCCAGCCCATGCCCCCACCTTTCGATCCCCTAGCCCGCATCAAGCGTCCCCTAGTTCGCCGGAAAGCCATAGTGCACCGCAAGATCACTTACTACAAGATGCTTACGCCGGAGCACCGTGCAGAAATCGCGGCGGCGGTCGGCGCCACAGACCTCCGTTCCCAAGCTCGCTTTGTGGCGGGCCAATCCCCGAGTTCTCTAGAGCCAAGCTACGAGGAGGAGGAAGCCGATCCAATGTTCACTGCGGAGGTCGCGGCGCAGAAGGCCCCCAATGGGTATGAGACGATGGATGTCGACTTCGTGCGGGCGTCCGAGTCCCCCATGGTGCAGGCGGACCAACGGTTCAACATGTCGTTACTAAAGGAGGACCGAGAGGCAGAGGCTCAACTCAACATGGAGCGCGCGCATGCCGCTGCCATCGAGGCTCTCCTGCAGGCGGAACCGGATGTCGTGGATGTGAACCGGGCGGCGGAGGCTCAACTTGAGGCGGAGCGCGCGGATGCCGCTGCCATCAAGGACCTCCTGCAGGCAGAACCGGACGTCCTGGACATGAACCGGGCGGCAGAGGCTCGACTAAACACAGAGCGCGCGAATGCCGCTCTCATCGACGCCCTCCTGCAGGCGGAACCGGAAGTCCTGGACTTGAACCGGGCGGCGGAGGCTCAACTCGACGCGGAGCGCATGGATGCCGCTGCCTTCGAGGCCCTCCTACAGGCGGAACCGGACGTCCTCGACTTGAACCCGGCTGTGCTCTCGTCCGTGCAGAGTGCCCGCACGCTCCGCTTGAACGAGTAGCTGGAGGCCGAGGACAACCACGGTGCGGAGACACACGTCGGTAGCAACGGCTGGTTCGCGCCTGCAGCCAAAGACGACGAGGCCGTCTCTTTCCGCGAGCAGTGATAGTTTTTCTTTATGTTGTTGTTTTTATGGATCTTTTGTTGTGTAAAAACATACTATTTGTTATGCAAGTCGGTTGACTTGGGTCAGTCTACCATTTCAAGCGGTTGGATGAATATCCTACGTCTCCTAACCCTTCTTTCCTTTTTTCCTCACCTCTTCTTCTTCCTCAACAGACCACTGCACGGGCCGTACAGATACTCCCCAACATGCGGTTGGATAAACATACTCATGAATGGAAATTATGTGTCAGCGATAGGATGGCTGAGTTTGGTTTGTTCAGATGCGACAGCATGTGTCAGTGAGGGTGCGTTCCCTTGGTTGGGTTTGCAGCGTGCAGGAGCGACTGTGTGAGTGTGCGGTGCGACCGCGGTGTGCAGGAGCGACCGTGTGAGGGTGCGGTGCAACTGCGACAGCCGTGCGCAAGTGTACCTCCTTCTCATTTTGAAAACTTTAGGCAAGCTTGGCAAAAATGTGTGGCGAAGTTTGGCAATGCAAGGCCTAGACCAAAACAGGATAAGTACGTACGTACTAGGAGTACTAGTGTTAAAAAAGAAAGGCGGGGTTTTCCTTCGATACAAATCCTCGTTTCACGTGTCAATTAATGCATATTTTTTTTGTCGAAAGACCAAAGAGCTAACCATCTCACTCCTCATCGCTTGATTAATGCAGCGCCATGCAAACGAACTTTCTCACTTCTGCATGCATGCAGGGGATATTAATGTCCTTGGTTGCTAACCCCATAAATCTTGCCTCGATTAGTGTTAGTGGCCCTTTGCAAATTGTAATTTTGATATACTGGCCTTGTGTACAAAACAAATGGAGGTAGTAACTATATTCGAATTCCTTGCCCATTGCGGTGACGTCGACGATTTGTTTTGTGGTTTGGCGAAGTGCGTTCGACAGAGAACACCATTGAGGGAGACCACGGTAAGTCGTTCGCAAGTGCCGCTTGCAAGCGGAGACAACTGCCTTATTTGCATCCAGGAAGTCCTTTACTAGTACTATACTACTAGCATTACTAGTGCGGTGAGATGGTTTCTCGAAGAAGACGATGGAGAAGCGGAGTCAGCGAAGAGTGAAATGATGGCTGCTTCGTCCGTTCTTTGTGATTTGACGCCTCACTGCTTTGTGATTTGTGATAGAAGGGACAGGGGGAGTAGACTCCCTGCACTATACTGTACTACATGCGTCCAAGCATGGAGAAAGAGGAGAGACGTTGCATTTTTCTATTCCTTCAATCAATCAATCAGGGAGCTTCAGTTCCATCTTTTTGGCTTTGGCAACACCGTCCACAATGGTTCCCATGATGCCAAAAGCTATTTTCACATTTGGCTACACATTGTGGATGCCCTTAACCGTACCACTTGGTTTTGCTCCTGTGTGCTATCTATACAAATCTCAATTAAATTGATCTAAAAAATTATAGAATCAAAGATTAGTAAAAAGGAGGTGATTTTGCCGTGCGGATGGCGGGGGAGGTTTCTTATTTTCAGAGGACGTTGTCCTGGCGGTTTGCTAACATGCGGTCCCACGTGTCAGTGCTTTACCATGCTGACCCGCGTCCCACATGAGGCAAAACAACGACAGAAGCAACACGTAGTTAAGTTGAAGAAGATGAGGGAGAAGCGGATTCAGCAACGAGTGAAATGATGGTTGCTTCGTCCCTCCAACTTCTTTTTTTAGCATTATTACTTCGTCCCTCCAACTTAACTGCGGGAAAGGTGCAGCTTTGTGATTTGACGCTTCATTGCTCATTACTATGCCGGTGCCATGACTGGGGTGCTTCACCCCGGTTGCTCTGCACTGTATTCCGGTATGGCATGTGGACCCGATAGCTTGATGTCTCACATGTCGGCAAAATGGAGTAGAAGATTTATGAAAGCGAGCGCTCCACTCTTACGATGGAGGAGTAGACGACATGACGGCCCCAGTGAACTGTCACTTGTACTGTATAGTACTATAGTTTTGCTGTTTCGCATGATCCATCGATACAAACCCGATTAAACAGGAAAGGGCGGGATTTTTCCCGCGCGGTAGATGATACTAGCCATACATTTCAAAGGCAATTTTAATGTATGCAAACTGAATAATTATAAGTAACAATATGATATCTAGTAAAACTAAAAACACATATGATTTATTGTGTTAGAGTGTAGTAGTAGTGCTGTATTGCATAGTTGTTAGAGGTAACATGCGAGAACGTGTAGATATGTAGTTTTGGAGGGCCTACAGAGAGAAAAGCGTAATACGATCACCGAACTTCAGAATAAGCTGATTACGGTCACTATATACGTTTTGCGGTGATTATCCGGTCACTTGCTCATAGTTCAGCATCGGATTGCACTCTGTTGACTGGCCAAATAGTCTGCATGGCGCCATGTTGACTAGTTAAATTGATCATGTCCCTTGTGGGTCCCACCTGTCAGTTCGCATAGGGAAAAGGTTAGATAAACAAAAATTTACGCAGGCGCGACAAGGCTCCAACCCGTGCGCGGGAATCACCTGGTTGTGTATGTGTCTGTCAGGGCCTGATGTGTGCGCATGCACGTGTAGGTTGGGCACTTGAGCGTGAGAGTGTGTGTTGGTCGTGTGGTCTACTAGTGTGTGCATGCATGCGTGCGTGTGTGCGTGTGAGTGTTGCGTGCGTGCGTGGCTGCGTGTGTACGTGTGAGTGTTGCGTGCGTGCGTGGGTGCATGTGTTTGTGTGAGTGTTGCGTGGATGGAGTTCGTGTGCATGCGTGCGTGTGTGCATATTCAACACACCAGCTCCCGTGTGTTAAAACAGACAGCTTAGCATACCAATACAAGGCCACCTTGTCCGCTGTGCCCGCGGTCATGACTTCGAACCACCGTCAAAATATTTTTTTGTCGTTTGTTTTCATTCTTACTAGCAAGATGCCCGTGCGTTGCACGTAACATCAAGATGCATTTGTATGACTTGTTTATCTTGTGAGAGAAAAGGATGAATGAGGGAAGGCCTTATTTGCAAATGTGGAGCGATGTGTGGGTACCTTTTTTCAAAATTGCCATAGTTTCTTTCCTATCCGTCAGATATAAATCGGACGGCCTATATTCCAGGATGGCAGGCACACCATCATCACCAACTTTGTTTTTTATAAGAGTGTATTTTATAGTTTATGTATTTTATAATAGTGTAGATGTAGAGTAGATACAAGTCGATAGGTGGGCACGATGGTAGTGAGATAATGTGACGCAACACTTGAGGTGCCACGTGGAGCGTTTAATTGGTCAACTAGTCATGTCATGAGAAAATACAAAGTTGTACGGTGAGCCCATGACTGTATAATAACCACTAAACATAAACGGTGACCGTAATGAGTGGATTATGAAGTCCAATGTATGTATCATACTTTCGCTTCAAATACAATGATCGTCATTGCATATATCGCGAGAGAAAGATGAAAACGCGTGAATTTTCTGGGGGCTTACTTTTAGAGGACTTGGAGATAGTTTTGTGTGCATACGTGAAAGGGGCATACGGGGGGGGGGGTATGCGATGGAGAGAGAGATGCTCTTTGTTTCTCTTTATTATGACTAACTTTGTATATAGTATAAAAATATACAAATTCGCAGTGCGGAATAAATATCATTGTGGGCACCATGCAATGCAAATTAGCGTTCGTACTCCTCCATATAACTTTGTAATGTTGTATATATGTAGAAACTCTAAAATAATTTTTTGGCCACACTTTATTCAAAAGGAATGTTGTATGCGAAATAAACGTGAGGAGAGGGCTTTTTAGATCAATGGGGTACGTGATGTAACATGTGTGAATGTGTAGTTGATGCATTTGGCGGGGCCTAGAGAGGTATGTGTAT
Organism: Triticum dicoccoides; assembly: GCF_002162155.2. Taxonomy (NCBI): domain Eukaryota; kingdom Viridiplantae; phylum Streptophyta; class Magnoliopsida; order Poales; family Poaceae; genus Triticum; species Triticum dicoccoides. The sequence continues at coordinate 248,812,655 of NC_041393.1, forward strand.
GTATTACGTATTCGAGAGAGGCATGGATAGAGGGGCCGACAGGGGGGGCGTGGGAGAGATAGCACGAGAAATGAGAGTGGTCTAGAGAGAGAGAGACGAATATGACGTCACGATAAGAGATTCCATTCCCTTGAGTGTGTATATGCAAGGGGGGAGGGAATAGAGGCACCAGGAGAAATTTTCTATGTGTGGGGTGTTTGTGTTGGTATGTGTGGGTGTGAGAAGATAATGAGACGTGGGGGCAGAGGGTGTGTCACCGCATGAGGTCCGGTGGGTCGAGGTGAGGCCCTTCGTTCGGTTCCGTCCTGCGCCACATTAGTCGGCCCATGACACATTTAGGAAGACGCATGGATGACTAGTCGTACAAGACAAAGATAGCAGAATTGTGAAGGACTCTGTGTCCACTGACAAAGCCGGCTAGGATTTGTAACCCTAGGTTCTCGGACTAAGGTAACCCCTTTATCTCTGATATTACTATTCATCCAACCTAACTTTAAGGGGCATCCTATAGAATGCTCTGCTAGAATCATACTCATCGACTAGGAAGAGAGGTGTGAGATAATGCGTGAGAGACAGGTGTAAAGATAATGTGCGTACATGAGACACGTAGGTAGGTCCATGTATATAGAAAGGGTCGATGAGGATTGTGCATGTGTATGTTTGCGAGAGGAAGAGTGCTTGTGATAAAGGTTAGTGAAAACAGTTGTAAATGATTACGAGAGGGAGGGAGGGTTATATCTATAGCATGTGTGCGACAAAGACACCTCGGGAGAGAGTGTGTGAGCATGTGTGAGAGACCACCGATGGAGAGTGAAACTACACATAAAAGACTACTCTACACATTGATTAAAGATATAAATTGTATCCAAATATTAGGATGGGATCATGATATTTGCAATTCGCCTAAGGAGGGGTCATTGATCCATCAGACATCTATATTCTATCAAATTTGAGCATGTCTATGTTATTATTCGACACAATTGATCCACATAGTTAGTATTTTGAACTCCAGACAATGCATCGCTTTAGCAATTGAATATAAACGTGAGTATAGTTCATGTTGTGTGTGTAAAGCACATTATACATACGAAAGTTACACAATGGACATTTATAAATAGCTACCTATGAACTAGCATACATTTGAATTCAACCTAAGGTGGTTTAAAAAATCGAATTCAACATGAAGTCCATTAAATTATTTGAATTTGATATCATGTCATTTGTAAACCATACCTAAAATATGGGGGTACCAATCTTTGCTCTGATTTTGTACATAATAGCATATGTAGTCGTGTACAAAATAGATTCAAATTTAGCTCCTCCATTCCAAAATAATCGTAGTTATAGGATTTTCAAGTGTTAAAATTTCAAAAGGAAGCGAATAATTTAATGAGGTTTTCAAACATACAAGGTCAAATATAACGTTATCTATTTAGGTCAATCCTCATAGTTCAAGAGTACTCTAAACGTGAATGCTTGTGTTTCAAAATTTCGAACGAAGTGCCAAAAGAGCCTCTACTCGCCCGAAACCGCGTGAGACCAATGTTTGGTAGTACAAGAAAATTACTTTTCTAATAACTCCGACCCGTGAAACCTACCGGCCCGACGTCCAAAGGTCTAAACCGGGGTAGGTTTGTAGCTTCATCTAGACGCCACACAACCGCCTCCGAAAAACATTCATACACAATGGCCGCCTAAGCACACATGCACGCGGCCAAAATCGCTCCCGCCCACTATTTGGGACACCTGGGATTACCATCCTACCCCCGATCCGCAGTAGGTCCGAAATGAAGAGGGGGGCAAAGTTTTACTTTCCCCAAATTTCAAACAAGTGCGTCCCATCTTCTGTTCAAAAAGGCCAAAAACAAGCACGTCCCAGACCGAAACATGGTTCCCCCACCCGTCCGATTCCCCATTCGTACTCCGTGGGTGCCAAAACTACCTCTCCACTAGACACGAAACCCCGGCGTCTTCCGTCCGCCATCCCATCCCATCCATCAACCGCCGCCCTCCTCCATCACGCCGGAGCTGATACCCCGACGTCGTCGTCCACCGCAACCTCAACCGCAACGCCCTCCATGGCTAGTAGTTGAAGCCGAGGCCGAGCCGTCCGTACCCGAGCCAGTTCAACCACGCCGTCCTGCGCCTCACCGCTGCTGCTCCAACTTTGCCACCCTCCACCGCACCGGAGCTGTTCCTACTACGCCGTCCTTCGCCACCTCGGATCTGCTTCCCCTCTGCCGACATACGGCCACGGCAACACAGTCAACAATTTGGCCATGGGTTCGTCCAAGCCTGCACCCTCCAGAACATCGGTTTCCCCGGTAAAAAGAAGAAGATCGGCGCGACATGTGGAGGTGACCACACCGGCAACCGAAGAAGTTACTCCTCTTCCCTTATTCGTGCAAATCTTACGTCTCTGCTCGCACGGTATTCATCCCACAGAAGACACTAGTTGACCGCTTTTTCTTGATACTAGATGTTCCTAGTAACTCGCGATGCACAAGGTTTCTCCTCATATACTATTTCACCTTAGCTAGAGGTCCGTCGCCCCCTGAATTTCAATTTCTGGCCATTTGATTCCCAATTAATGGAAGCATTCCCCGGCGTAACAGGCGCTAGTACGACTATTATGCTGGGGAAGCAGCACCTTGGTGTTTATCTTAGGGGCGTGTGCGGCCTAGAGCTACTGGCGCCCGATCTGGAGGTCAGCCGGGATTAAAGGGATGGCTTGGGGGTGCTGCCAAGCACGGCGGTGGTGTGAGGTCGATGGGAGGGCGGGGCGGCGGAGGCACGGGTCTAGGCCGGTGGTCGCTAGCGGTTCGAGAAAGATCGTCAACAGTGACTGGCGGGAGGTAGACGAAGGCCATCTGCCCGTTCCTTATAGATCGGACGGTTCATTAAAAAAAATCGACTGACCTATTTATTTTCAGTCGACTGTTATCTTAGATATGACCACATGTGGTGGTGTGCTGGAGGAGTACCTGCATTTCATGTGCTCATATATTACAAAATCATACGGAGTAGAATCTAATTTTGTTTGCCATGCAATGTTGTAGAGCTATCATATGTCTCCTGTCATTTATTTTTCAGCCACCTGCTATCTGCTACTTTTACAGTGCACTAGTTCTGCACACACTTCATCCATACTCTCACTATTGTGTTTTTATGCAAGGGTATTTCAGAGTCTGCCGAAAGCAAAGCAAAAAAGAAAAGAGACAAGTCATGCCAGCTTTCTACGCGGCTAGGCCCGACACGTTACAGCGCTTTAAAGGGTGAAGTGTCAGCAGATGGAGACGGTAAACGTTGCTCTAGAGTTGATGACCTTGCTAGCAATGAACCACCATCCCAGGTGCTTGCTTTAACTTCACGGTGTCATATGTGGTTGCATGTTCCATATGGTGTCTATCTTGTATTCGAAAGGCCGAAGTCGGTCTTTATTAAGATAAGGAAAGATATTTTTTACATGAACAACCATCCTGTGAGCACCAGAAGACAAATAGCTAGTCAGGGCACTGGCCGAACTAGTGACAAGCCCAGCAAAGACCGGCATCACCTGGAAGCCAACTAAAAAGCCGCGATGGTGGCGAAGCAGCCCGCCTCCCACCAGTCTCTCAGGCCCTAGATGATCATGTTCACCACTCTAGCCGGATGTCTAGCTTGTATTGCTTCCAATTTGGTTAAATTGCATCTGCTTAGCTTACACATTATACCTTTGAATATGACATGCCTTTCTGTTTTTGGTACATACTAGTACATCTGTGTATTAACCATGTTCTTACATCAAACTAATGTTCTTGTGTATCCCTCATCAATCACTTATGACGAGGCAGGCAGGCAAGGGGACTACTCCTCATTTAAAGAATGCAGCGTCAGCCTACCGACATGATTCTCAAGAAACAGAAATGCTAGATGAAGATAGTGAACATAGCTCTGTAGTTGATTACAACATTTCCCCTACACTAGCATCGCAGGTGCTTGCTCTAACTTGGCAGCGTGATATGTGGTTGCATGTTGCATATGGTGTCTAGATTGTAATTCTTCCAATCTGGTTAAACTGCATGTGCTAGTCTGCTTAGCTTATACTCCTGTAAATGTGACATTATACTTGTTAATGTGACATGCCTTCCTGTATTTACTACATAGTACATATGTCTATTAAGCATGTCCTTACATAAAACTATTGTTTTTTGTATCCCGCATCAATCAATATGATGAGACACCTTTAGTATATGTAGTGCGATATTAGTTGCATCTTTCATATGATTTATAGCATGCGATGCTTCTAATTTGTTGAAATTCCATTTATGATGGGACACTTTTAACTTGGTAGAGTCATATTGGTTGCATCTTTCATGTGGTGTCTAGCTTGCATTGCTTCTTATTTGCTGGAATGGTTTCTGCTTAGTTTACACAAACAGTTGTGAACATGCCATGCCGTCCTGTTTTTCGTACATATTCCATCCTGGTATCATGTGTTTGCCTTACATCAAAGTAGTGATTGTCAGTATCATGCATGAATGAGTTCTGAAGAGAGAATTTTATTGCTTTTTCTTGTCGGTTTTACTTGACAATTCAAAATCAATAAAGCGGAAGGAAGTTAGCAAGGTAGCGGATAAAGGTGCTCCTTCCAAGCGGAGGGCCTCTACAGTTTCTACTCCTCCACACCCCCAAGATGATTTCCGAGACAACACATGCATAGACACTCAATAAAGCTGTGTTTATGATGAGCACGTCTCCCCTAGTGCAGCATCACTGGTGCTCCCTCTAACTTGGCACTGTTATATGTGGTTGCATGTTATGTGTGATGTCTAGCTTGTATTGCTTCTAATTTTGTTGAATTCCATCTGCTTACTTTACATATTATACTTGAATAAGACACGTGTTCCTATTTCTAGAACATACAATATCTGTCTATCACACCATGTTCTTACATCAAATTACTACTGTTGTGTAACCTGCAACAATCACTTATCATAAGACATGTTTGACTTTGAAGTGTGATATAGGTTACATCTCACATTCTTTTCTAGCTTGTACTACTAATTTGTTGAAATGGCACTTATGACGAGACAATTTTAACTTGGTAGAGTGATATTCGTTGCATCTTTCATATGGTGTCTGCTTTCATTGCTTCTAATTTGTTGAAATGCCTTCTCCTTAGTTTACACATCATAAGCTATGAATATGCAATGCTGTGAATATGCATGGTAGTGTGATGTTGTTTGCATCTTGCATATGATTTATTTCTTGTACTGCTTCACATTTGTTTAAATGCCATTTATTCTAAGACACTATTAACTTGGCAGAGCGATATTTGTAGCATCTTTCATATGGTGTCTACCTTCCATTGCATTGCTTCTAATTTGGTGAAATGTCTTCTTCTTAGTTTACACATCATAGTTCTGGTTATCTCTTCCGTCCTGTTTTTCATACATATTACATCCTCCTATCATGTGGTTGTCTAACATCAAAGTTCAGTTCATCTACATCACGCATCAATTTGTTCTGAAGAACTAAATTGTTATTCGTTTTTCTTGTCGGCTTGACTTAACATGGCACAGAGAAATAGGAAGAAACACAAAATGGCAGTGAATGAGAAGTGGATGAATCCTGCAGATTCTGCTGGTACCGATGATGCAAAAGAAGGTGAAAGTCTAGCGGAAAAATCTACAAACACGGCATCCCATGCAACACGAGCTGCAAAAAAAGCCAAACACAAACAAATAGCTGCCACCAAACAAGCAGAGACATCCCTAGTTCTTGCAACACCTACCACAATGCTACCAGCTACATGACATACTCGTGCGTCAACTGAGCTAGCAGCACGTTCCCAAGCTCCCTTTCCACCTGACACTACTTCCCAAGCACTCTTGACACAAGACGAGTTGGCAATATCAGATGAACCTTGTGAGCTTCAACAACAAGAAGGTAGTTGTTGGAGTCAAGTTACAGTTGCATGCTTCTTTATATGTAGTCTCACAGTTTGATGTACACTAACACTTCCTATGTTCGTTGTTGGACTAGCACCTAGGCGCAAGAGGAAACAAACATCAGGGATAATGCTCGATAGGTTAACTAAATCTAGAGGAGGAAGAATGGAGATCCGTTTTGAGGCAGGTTTAAAAAGGCCACGTGATGCTACAGAGTCAGGCAAGTTAGAATCAGAGGCAGCGGTTGCCGTTAGGTGTCATGTACGTATCCTCCCAACATGGATTAAGTACAGGAATGACAAAGACGAAACCTAGTTCAACACCTTCCTCAACCATTTATTTGTAAGTATGGTTATGTATGGAAACTAGTAATATCGTCTTGCTCTGTCCCATACTTTCTAGGTTGCTGATGATGAGACTCCCATAAATTTCAACAGATGAGGTTCAAGTTGGATAGCCAAGATGATGCAACCAGACAAGCTTGCACCCATGTTTTCAAGTCTACTCTGCGACAGTATCGGTATAACTTGAGGAAAACTCACTTTGAAGGCAAGACTAACAGTGAACTTTCCCAAACATCTCCAGTGGAAAATATATCGGATGAAGACTGGATGGGCCTTGTTAAACACTGGTCTGATCCGAAGTATCAGGTACATTATATATATGTGATCAGATCACATGTTGAAGTCCTATTGACGCATGTGCCACACAAATCTATCTTCTTATAGGTGAACTGTTCAAAGAACAAGGCCAACCGTATGAAAGTGAAATTCCAACAGACGACAGGATCTCGTAGCTATATTGCACACTGCGAGGCTCTTGTAATTAGCGACTGTTTCACTCTTTTCACTGTACCATATTATCAGATCTAGATTGACTTGTTTGAAATGCAGAGGAAAGCCCGCAAGGACCAAAAAGTACCTGAACCAAATGTTGTGGACATCTTCAAGGACTGTCACACCAGCAAGAAGAAGGGCATGACTACACCAGTCAAAGCCGCTGTTGTAAGTCCTTAATCCTCATGCCTTTTAAGTACTACTTACTCTAACTTGTGCCTTGAACTGTATGGTTTTCAGCCAATGTCTATTACTCTTTTCAATTTTGTACACAATTGTCTTAGCATATCGTTGCACCTTACAAGGATTAAAAGGGAGGAGTGATGTTCCTTTGATCTTGACCTGTAATCTAGTTCCGTGCTGGACTTGCCCACACAATGTTACAATTGCCTGTTTGTTTGTTCTCAATTGTTTTGTGATATGAATGATGTCATACTATGCTTACTGTATTATAAAATTTGTCTCTTTATCCTTAGCCCTCAATACAATGTGAAGAAATAGACAATACATTAGCGATGGTACATGGTCATATGTTTGGAACCTGGTTTTATTATGTACTTTGCAATAAAATACAACTAATATTTTACATGGGTTCACGAGAATAAGTGTTGTATATAGACCAAAGCTATTTTGTTTGGTTTTGCTGCCTCCTTAATATCTTCTGTTCTGGTACTACTAATGTAAAACCTCAACTTTTCAGCGAGCTATGGAAAAAATGGTGGAACCACCACCTTCTGAAGGTGGCGAGGCAACTATAACCGCAATGTCAGCTCTTGCTACAGTGGGTCAGTACCTGTCCACTAACAGTGCCAAAAGCACGTTCCTGCGTAATATTGGGTTGGTTGTTAAGGCAATATCGTCCAAACTGCCTCATGATCAAGATATGCAAGCTCAAAGCAATGTTGTATCTGCGCTCCAGACACAAGTCCATTCCCTAACAGAGGCCCTTTGTGAAACAAGGAGAAACATTGCTCAATGTCGTTAAGATATGCATGGTTTTGAAACCAGACTATCAGACATTTGCTATGTTGTTCAGGAGCCTAGGGGAAATGAAGGCGAGGGTTATGGTGCTCCATCGGTCAATACAGCATGAAAACATAACAGTCAGGTCAAATGAACCGAGCTTCTGAACTTCTGGTGGTGCATTTATCTGCTAGATTGTTAAGTTTTATGCCAACCTTCCTTTTGTTATATAGTTGTAATTTGTTTTGGTGCGATACAAATTTTATTCTTAACGTGCAGCTACTGGCTGAAGAAAACAGCAAGCCATTTTTGTATAGTGTAGGGTGTTCCCTATATTTGCACTGGTGGCGATCTTTGATGCCGAGTGGATGTAATCTGTGCAATCGCCTTAATAGCCTAGCGTTAGTTTCAGCCTTATTTATTTCCTAGTCTTCTTTTTCCCTGGTTTGCTAGTGGTTGCAACTACCCATGGGCCATATACGGGCCGTAGGATGTATGGGTCTCCTACGGGCCGTCGATAAATGGGCCTGTAATCGGTGGGCCTCGGGCCATCCATAAATGGGCCTGTAATTAGTGGGCCCCGGGCCGTCGGATAAATGGGTCTACATGGGCCGTAATCGGGCGTAATTGGTATCGGCCCAGCACGGTAACAGGCCATTAACAGGCCGTAGGACTGCAAAAGCTTCATTCTGTCACAGGCATAACGGGTCATTAATGGGCCAGAATATAGGACGGGTTGGCCAGAAATGGGCCGACTCTTGCCATGGGCCGAACTTGGCCCATTAGGGTAACAGGCCAGTAACGGGCCGACTCTTGCCATGGGCCAAATTAGGCCCATTTGTGGAACATACTAGTAACGGGCTGACTCTGGCCATGGGCCTAATTTGGCCCATTAGGGGAGCAGGCCAGTAACGGGCCGGAAGTAATCGAGGGCCGAAAAGGAGCCCAAGAACGTACGGGCCGTCAATAGGCCGAAAGCTAACACGGGCTAGAAACGGCCCATGTAAATCATGGGCCGTTAACGGGTACAAAGAAAATTACTGTTCATTATGGGCTAGAGTCACCGTGGGCCTGTAAAGGGCCGAAAGATACGAAGGCCTCATATGGGCCGAAAGACGTCGTGGGCCATACATGGGCCGAAAGTGAAATGGGCTGGTGTTATATTCGACAGCCCACATGACGTTGTTGGGCCAATTTCCTTTAGTGCCTAACAGGTCGTGAGTTAACGGGCCGTAAAATGGGCTATTTGCGAAGAGACCGTTTACAGGCTTTTCATGGGCCAGCCCGTTAACTTTTGACCAAGTCAAACGGGCCGAATTTGTAAGCTAAATGGGCCAGTGGTGGGCCGTGGCACGTGTCGACATATCATAGGCGCCTATCTGACCAACTAACGAGCTGACACGTGTTTCGTCCGGCCAATAAGAATTTTACACATGGAAATTTCCCATTGGTCGGGGCTGTTAATGGGTTATCGGATCCAAAACCCGACCCGATAGCTTAACGGCGTTCCGTTACAGTGGATGCCACGTGTGGGTCACCCTTGATGAAAGCACTTTTGTGAAGCGCGATTTATCGTCATGGAAGTGGACACTTCCGTGATGATAATTTTGGTAATGTCATGGAACACTTCTACGACAGCACATGTATGACTATCTTCATTCTGTCATAAAATCGTCATGGATGTACATGCATGACAGAAAACGCGACCTACTGTGACAAACACGTATCACCACGGAAGTGTATTTTTTGTAGTGCTCGCAAGCACCCTACGACCCCCGCTGCGGCCTCCCGTGGCCGTGGAAGCAGCCCTCTGCGCGGCGGTGGGCGCTCGGCTGCCAACGGGAGGTACGCTGGGGCTGCGCGACCCCCAAGGCCGTGCTCTCGCTCGGCAGAGGTGCTGCCGGAGTTCGTTGTGTGGTCGGCGGACCCGACCGGCACCTGGCTCCAGCTTCCCCGCTTCTTTGTTGGTGAACTTCCGGCTGGTGCCCCGGGCGGCCTTTGGCTTCAAGCAGATGGTTGCTGCAGCAGGGCCTCCTGGGCTACTCTGGAGGTCTCCACCGCCGGGGAGGCGGCCCTGACCCACTGCTGGCAAACGTTTGCCCGCGCGCGCGGCTTGAACTGACGGTGCACTCTGCACTTTAAGTTCGACGGCGATGCCACCCTCTATGTGAGGGTGTTCGGGGAAGATGGCCGCCACGCCGAATGCTGCCCCGAAGATGGAGTTGGAGGGAGGCGGGCGGGCAGCGATGCCCGAGGCCCGCCAAGCTTTGGTGACTCCCCATCGGATGGCAGCTCCTCCAGCGGTGGTTGCGACCAGCCCCCTCGTCGTCGCGCTCATCTGGGAGAGGGCAGCGGGTCAGCCCGACACCGTGCCTAAGTGAAGCGGGAAGTGGAATCCAGCTGAGCTCCGGAGCAGTACGAGCCCTTGCCGAGAGTTGATGCCGGGCAAGTCGTGCCCATTTTGATTTTCTTTCTTTCCTGCGCAAAAAGAATGTAGTGTGGTGCCCCACGGGGGCGTGTTGAAGTGTTGCTGTTTAATTAACGCGCCATTTCTACTGTTTCTGCGCTATGTTTTCGTTCCGCGTCTTTATGCGTGGAAATCACTTAACTTGGGAGGGGAAGCTCGTTGTGGTCCTCGCCTCCCGAGCCTAGGGCCTTGTCGTGAGCCTCGTGTCCTGCAGGGGTTAGTCAGTTGGGGTAGTCTCCAGCCCTGGTAGCAGGGACAACCAACCCAAGTCCCATGATCGTGTTGCGATTCCCGTGGGGCACGGACTGGGAGGGGTGCTCCCGCAGCAAACTCGGATAGGGAAGTTCCAAACCACCAGGGCAGAAAACACTCGCGAGGGTGCCCAAGTTTCTCCCTCGTGAGACTTTGCGCGAGAGAAAACGAAACAAAAAAGTGAAATGGACGAAGGGTCGCGAGCTCGAAATGGTAACAGCTTCAGTAAAACTTCAAATAGAAACAAACGAGCCAACTGCGGAAAGCAAATGAGAGAAGCCGCGTCTGGCACCTAATCTAGTCTTCGACGTCTTCTCACCAGCGCGGAGCTAAGTGCTACCACTGGGCGTGGGCGGGAGCCCCCGAGGCCTGAGGGCGGCACTTCGGAGACTCCGGGGCGTGTACAACCCCACTCATTATTACGTGAGAGTGTCACGGGCGGCGAGCTTCACAGGCGTTTGCCTTCTTGGCAGGCACCGGGCCTTTTCCCAAACACAGCAACTTCACAGGCATTCACCTTGTTCACAGGCACCGGGCCTTTTCCAAAACGCGGCTACTTCACAGGCATTCGCCTTCTTCACAGGCACCGGGCCTTTTCCAAAACGCGGCTACTTCACAGGCACTTGCCTTCTTCACAGGCACCGGGCCTTTTCCAAGACGCGGCTACTTCATAGGCATTCACCTTCTTCACAGGCACCAGGCCTTTTTTAGTGGTAAAATCTTCGGAGATGTTGAATGTTCCACGCGTTCTGGACGGGCACCCCTCCTGGGTCTCCAAGCGCGCGGAGCCGGGCCTGGAAACATGAACAACCTTGAACGGGCCCTCCCACATGGGAGAGAGCTTATGCAGTCCCTCCCTGGAGAGAACCCGTCTGAGCATGAGGTCCCCTACCTCAAGAGTCCTGGGGCGGATGTTGCGGCAGTGGTATCGCAGTGCTTGTTGGTACCTTGCTGCTCGTAGCGCGGCTTCTCGGCGATGCTCCTCCCCTAGCACGAGATCTGTCCCCCGCATGGCGTCCTGCTACGCCTCATCAAACGCCAGGACTCGTGCGGAACGACGTCTGACCTCGTGAGGGAGAACGGCTTCAGCACCATAAACTAGAAAGAACGGGGTCTCGCTAGTCGGCTTGGTCGCGGTCGTGCGGATAGACCACAACACAGTTTGGAGCTCATCGTACCAGCCCCTGCCGCAGGCCTCCAGCTTCTTCTTGAAGGTCCTAGTTTTGAGGCCCCTCAGGACCTCTGCGTTGGTTCTCTTGGCCTGACCGTTGCTCCGCGGGTGTGCTATCGTAGCGTAGCATATCTGCATTCCAAGGTTAGCACATTATGTTTTGAAGAGGTTACTGGTGAACTGTGAACCGTTGTCAGTGATGATGCGGTTCGGCACCCCGAATCGGCTCACGAGGCCCTTGATGAACTTGACCGTGGAGCCTGCGAGGATGGTGCGGACAACTTCCACCTCAGCCCACTTGGTGAACTTGTCCATGACGACGTAGAGGTAGCGATAGCCTCCTGGCGCCCGACGGAATGGGCCCAGGATATCTAGCCCCCAGACTGCGAATGGCCATGAGAGGGGTATAGTCTGCAGACCTCCCACTGGCTGATGGATCTGCTTGGCATGGAATTCGCAGGCAAAGCTTTCACCAGTTCCATGATGTCATTGAGTGCCGTGGGCCAATAGAACCCGCTGCGGAACGCCTTGCCAACGAGGGTCCGTGATGACGTGTGATGCCCACAGTCTCCACTGTGTATGTCTGCTAGCAGCTCCTTCCCTTGCTCCCTGGAAATGCAACGTAGGGACACATCATTCGGTCGTCTCAAGTAGAGCTCTCCATCCTTGATGCAGTATGCCGTGGCCTACCGCGCCACATGCTCCGCTTCCTCCTCCTTTTATGGCAAGGTCCCTTGTGTCAGGTAGCTCCTGAGCTTTGTGATCCAGCACCCTTCCTAATGCTCCAGCGCCAGGAGCAGGCGTGCTCCTGAGGCCGGGCCGCAGATCGGGGCTCCCGAGGCAGGTGGCTGGGGGAGCTCCTCCCGAGGCTGTACCGTGCTTGACAGTGATGGCGCCGCCGAGGGCTTGAAGAGACGCTCCTCGAAGATGCCAGGCTCCTGAGGTAGCCGCCTGGATGCCCTTTTGGCGATGTCATACGCCTCTTGATTGGTGCCGCGAGGCACATGCTGCAACTCCAGTCCCCAGAACTGCTTCTCCATCCTGCGGACCTCCGCGAGGTAGGCTTCCATGTGCTCGTCCTTCGGCTCGTATACTTTGTTGGAGAAGTTGACGAGGAGCTGTGAATCACCCTTGATGGTGAGGCACTTCACCCCCAGGGCGACTGTGGCTTTCAGGCCTGCTATCAGGCCTTCGTATTCTGCTATGTTGTTGGAGACCTTTTCTCCGTGCTGGAAACAGAGTTGCACGGCGTAGTAGAGCTTGTCTTGAGTGGGAGAAACGAGCACCGCGCCAGCCCCCGCGCCGTGTCAGGAGAACGCCCCGTCGAAGTACATGACCCAACTGTCTGGTGCCTCGCTTCCCGGGGATAGTGATCGATCCTTGCCAGCCTCGAGGCCTGGCGCTTCTGCCCATTCCGCCACGAAGTCCGCAAGCGCGGCCCCCTTGATGACTCTGGTTGTGCTGAATTCTAGCTGAAACGCTTGCAGCTCAATGTTCCACTCAGCGACTCTTCCAGCTGAGTTGGGGCTCCTGAGCACCCTTTCCAAGGGGTACACTGAGACGACCTTCATGGGATGGCCTTGGAAATAGTCCCGCAGCTTGCGCGAGGCTACCAATAGCGCGAGGAGGAGTCTCTGAGGCATGGGGTACCGTGCCCTCGTGTCCCGTAATACCGTGCTGACGAAGTACACAGGGTGCTCGACGAGGTTGGAAGTGCTGGCGCTGCTAGCGTCCTCCGGAGGCCGGGGCGCCTCCTGAGACAATGGAGCCCCCAGCGGCTGGTCGCTTGGGGGGGGGGCTTCTTCTGTTCTGAGTGTGCTTCCCTGCAGTGGGTGATCCTTCTCGGCTGCGGTCGCGGTCTCTGTATGGCCCTCTTGGTCCTGCTTTGCTTCGACCCGGACGGTTGCTGCGGCCTTGGTCCAACGCTACTCCCTAACCGCCACCAGGGCTGCACTGGCAGAGTAGGGGGTGGCTGCAAGGTAGATCACCAGGGGCTCTTGAGGACGCGGAGCCACCATCACCGAAGGGTTGGTTAAGTACCTTTTGAGATCCTGGAACGCCTTGTCGGCCTCTTCAGTCCATTCAAAGGGGTCCTTTTTCTTCATCAGCTTGAAGAAGGGCAGCACTCGTTCCCCCATCTTGGAGATGAAGCGTCCTAGTGCGGTCACACGCCTAGTGAGCTTCTGCATCTCTCTGAGGGTCTTCGGCGGGCTCATGTCCTCGACTGCTTTGACCTTTTCTGGGTTGGCCTCGATGCCCCGGTGGGACACGAGGAAGCCCAGGAGCTTGCCCGAGAGGACTCCAAACACACACTTCTCCGGGTTGAGCCGCAGGTCCACTTCATTGAGGCTCGCGAAGGTTTCCTCCAAATCCTGTATCAGGGTTTTTGCCTCCCGAGACTTCACCATAATGTCATCAACGTAAGCCTCAGCATTCCTCTTGAGCTGCCGACCCAAGGCGATGTGCATCAGCCATTGAAAGGTCGCACCTGCATTGCGCAGTCCGAACGGCATGCATGTGTAGCAGTACACTCCACACGTGGTCAGGAAAGCCATCTTTTCCACGTGCTCTACTGCCATCTTGATCTGGTGATAGCCGGAGAAGGCATCCAGGAAGCATAACAGGTCGCACTCAGCGGTGGAGTCGACGATCTGGTCGATGCGAGGGAGGGGGAATGGATCCTGCAGGCAGGCCTTGTTGAGGTTGGTGAAGTCAACACACATGCATTCCTTTCCCCCCTTATTTGGCACGACAACCGGGTTAGCCAACCAATCTGGGTAGCGGACCTCGCGAATGACCCCTGCCGCCTCTAGCTTGCGGGTCTCTTGGACGATGAAGGCTTGCTTCTCAGTGGACTGCCGCCTCGCTTTCTGCTTCACGGGGCGCACGTTAGGGCACATGTTGAGGTGATGCTCAATTACGCCCCTCGGGACCCCTGCTAGCTGATCAGGTTCCCACGCGAACACCTTCTTGTTCGCGCGTAGGAACTTCACCAAGGCCTCCTCCTGCTCGGGCTCGAGGTTGGCGCCTATGGTGAAGGTGGCATTAGTGGATCCGTCCTCGTCGACCAGTACTTGCTTGGTTTCCGCCTTGTCTTGGATGCATAGCTGCTTCTTCTTGGCCGGTGCAGCCTCCTTGGGCTCATGGGCGTCTGAGCCGGCGGGCTGTGCCACCGCCGCAGTCTTGTAGGCAAGCTTGAGCGCTTGCAATGCATCCCCGGTGTCTCCGGACACAGTGAGGACACCGCTACTCCCGGGCATCTTCATGAGGTTGTATGCTGGGTGAGTTGTTGCCATGAATCGGGCTAGTGTCGGGTAGCCGAGGATGGCGTTGTATGGGAGGTCGATGGGGACGATGTCGAAGTCGATTAGTTCCGTGCGGAAGTTGTCGTAGGTGCCGAAGGTCACCGGAAGGCGGATCTGCCCCAGGGAGCCGGTGGAACCGCCTCCGACGCCCAAGAAGGGCCTGCTGGGCTGAAGCCGCTCTGGCGGTACGTGGAGGAGGCTGAAGGCTGCCACCAAGAGCACGCTGAGTCCAGCACCACCGTCGATGAGGGTCCTGGTGACGGCCACCTGGCAGATGGTGGGGGTGCACAACATTGGGAGCACGCCCGAGCAGGTTGAGTTGGAGGGGTGATCATCCGAGCTGAAGGCCAGATCGGCTTTAGGCGCCGCCCAACCCGGAGGAGCCCCATGCTCCACGGAAGCGGCGCCGATCTAGCGGTCGAATGGCTTGATGTGGCGGCCCGAAGGTGGCGCCTGCGAGCAACCCAGGAGAGCTGCGACGACCGGGGGCGCTGGTGCAGCGTACTGGGTGAGGAAGAGGCCGCACAGCTCCCCCCAAGAGGCCAGGGAAGCCGTTGGCAGGTGTAGCAGCCAGATGCGCGCGATCCCGGTGATGGCCATGGGAAACCAGTTAGCCATGACCCTGTCGTCGCCCCCGGCCTTGAGGACGGCCTCCTCGTTTGCCAAAAGGAAAGCCAGCGGATCGGTCATGCCGTTGTAGCGTGGTGGCATCTCCGGCTTGAACTTGTTCGGCCACTGCACTTGCCGCAAGGCAAGGGCCAAGGCTCGGAGCCCCCTGACCCTCGTGCTGGCGCTGGCAACCGGAGTGGGCGGCGCGTTGCCCATCATGAGGGCGAATCACGGTGTTGGTGGAGAGCGGGTCGGTGGAAGGGAAAGCTCTGGCGCACCCCTACCTGGCGCGCCAAATGTCGGATTTCGGCTTCCGACAGACCCTCAAGGTTCAAACTCTGGGGTGCGCGGGGAGATCGCACCTCCTACCTACCTACGTCTCGTTGCCTTGCAAGGATCTAAACTACACGAAGAACAACACAAGGGACATGAGGTTTATACTAGTTCGGGCCACCATTGTGGTGTAATACCCTACTCTAGTTTGTGGTGTGGTAGATTGCCTCAGGGGCTGGTGATGAACAATACAAAGGAAGAACTGCCTCGTGAGGGGAGGAGTTCTTGTGGTGGTGGTGCTTCTTGAGAAGGATTGAATCTGGATCTTGTGGGTCTGTGTCTTCTATGGTGGCTAGTCCTATTTATAGAGCGAGGCCTTGGTCCTCTTCCCAAATATTGAGCGGGAAGGGCGCCAACAATTGGCCATTTTGAAGGGGAACATCTAGTACACTTATCCTAGCTAAAGTCGGTCCTCGCTTGCCAAAGACTCTGACGATGACGCCGGCTTGGGCTCCACGACAACCTCCATCCTGTCATTCTACTGGTCTTGGTCTTGTTGCACCGAAATGGTTGCCTTTGCTTGATACTCTTGCCTGCGCTTGCCCCCTTTGCACCAAAGAGGAAACAGGGACTCTGCGCACGCCGGCGCCCGCCTGGCCTCGGTCGTCATGGCTTGCGTCATGAGAACCTCGTGAGGTACCCTGCCTTGATCTCTCCGCCTCCTCACGAGCCAGCCTGACGAGGTTGTGCCCGAGGAAGCTTACTATCATCCGCCCCGTGAGGCTTGGCCCCTCGCGAGGGTCTTGAGCATGTGTTGATGAAGATGGGTCGTAGTGGGCTACTCCTTGAGCCATGCCGCAGGCAGGCAAGTCTGGGTACCCCCGTTCCCAGAATGCCGACAAACTCTACACCCTATGTTCCTTAATATAAGATGTTTTCGCGGTTCAATTTAAAGTACCCAAACGTCTAGTATTTAGAAAAATAGGTAGTAGTTTTCTTGAGCACATATGTAGGAAAGCTTGCCACACTTTATTTATGTCCATACACTAATGCAACACTATTCGAATACTACAAATATACACTAATCCAGTGGCTAGTGCAACAGTAGAGTAGTTAGTTTATTACAGGGTACAGTACAATGGTTTTCTGAACATATTTCAATAAACTCTAGCACTGGAAGATTTCTATAAGAATTAACAATACAAAATGTAAAGGTAACAAGTTTCAGCATTGGTATACTAGCTGTGCATGAGCATTAAACCAAATATAAAAGTCCGAAGGTAACTAGCATTATTAACTAATGACAGTATAAAAAATTGCAAACAATGTACCTCCAAGGTAAATATCATTTCGAACTCGGGGGACCTTAAAAAATGTTATCCCAATCTTGATAATTGATCAAACATAAAAACTTGATCGAACGAATCAAGAGAACAGCTGGAGGAGGAGGTGCCCACTCTTGACCTTTCCTCTTGTCTTCATAAGTTTTTGTGCAGTTTAACCAAAATAAAATGACATCAGCGCCTTGGCATTTTGGTGACACAGTACAAAAAAATTAACTTATCTCATGAAAGTGAGGTATGTAATCTATAAGCATTAACAGTGCAAAAATCTGAAGGTAGTAACAAGTTTCATCATTGGTATACTGGCTGTGCAACAACATTAGAATGCTTTAACTGAAAAATCTTTAATACATCCATAATCAACAGCTAACCCTGAAATAATCCAGTGACATTAAATGGCATTGCTTAAATTTATCGGTGGCATTAGACTGAGAGCGGCATTAGTTAAATGTGGCATAACTTTAGCAGTAGCATTGCTTGACTAGACTGCTGGCGTTATACTAACAGCAAAAAAGTGGCAATAAGAGCATGGGAGGCTCATTCGGACAGTGGGCGCACCAGTATGATGTACCTCCATAGACGCAGAGTGGTGAGGGAGGTATGGTTGCCCAGACCAACAAATATCCAGGCAGCATATGTGGATTACGTCCCATTTTTGTTCTCTTTAGCCACCTTTTTCCTATGTGAGGACAACAAACCGATCGACCTGGTCATTCTCTATTGCGTTGTCATGCCTTTCTACCCTTCTTCAACCAAGAGACACGAGACTCATTCCTTAGCTACTGATTTTCCCCTTTTCAACCTAGATGCGGGTTCGATGCCTACTCTCTTGGACAGTACATTCTCCCTTCCTTTCCTTATTCAACCCAGACATGGGTTAGTCTACATGAAGTAGGGTTTCCTTTAATAGTGCAAATTATGGTTTTCGTCTGTGTGGCCAGCAGAGCAGAGGATATCAAATTGGGAAGATGCTGGAGTGGAAAAAGATCTATATGCAACGACGTGGCAGATGGGGCAATAGAACAAGGGTATGGTTCAAAAAGAGGTAGCATACCTGAGGGTCGGCGGGAAGTGTCTTCGCTCGTGGTGGTCGTCCTCCGCACACACTACGGAAGCGAGCTTGGGGATGGAGGCCATCCCGCACGGGCGCTAGGTCTGAGAGGACGGCCTTGTTGTCAGTGCGTGACCTTGCTCGCCAACGACGAGTGCGTCAACGCTGTATGTTCTTTTCTTCCTCGGCGGATCTGTGACCACCGGTGAGGAGGGAGAGAGAGGGCATCTTTTTTAGATCTGGAGAGAGGGTGATAGTGTGAGAAGCAAATGGGCAGCCCTTAGCAGGAAAGTGCTGAAGCTCCAGCGTAAATATCTTTTTTATACTACTAGTACTGGAGGTGGAGTAGTGGTAGAGTAGTTTATATTTTCTATGCGTACAGTACCAGTTAGTCGTGCTTCAAAACTGAACGGCACGCCATTAAAAAAATAAAAGTCGATAACTAATGCGGCACCTGGGACCAACGCGGCTAGATCGCATTTTGCACGAGAAATTACACACCATGTTTCGTTGACATGTGGTCCCGTGATACGTCTCCAAAGTATCTACTTTTCCAAACACTTTTGCCCTTGTTTTGGACTCTAACTTGCATGATTTGATTGAAACTAACCCGGACTGACGCTGTTTTCAGCAGAACTACCATGATGTTGTTTTATGTGTAGAAAGCAAAAGTTCTCGGAATGTCCTGAAAATCCACGGAGGCATTTTCTGAAAAATATAAAAAATGCTAGCGAAAGAATCAAGACCAGGGGCCCACACCCTGTCCAAGAGGGTGGGGGGCGCGCCGTCCCCCTGGGCGCGCCCCCCTGTCTCATGGGCCCCCTGAGGCTCCGCCGACCTCAACTCCAACTCCATATATTCCGTCTCACGGAGAAAAAAATCAAAGAGAAAGTTTCATCATGTTTTACGATACGGAGCCGCCGCCAAGCCTTAATCTCTCTCGGGAGGGCTGATCTGGAGTCCGTTCGGGGCTCCGGAGAGGGGGATTTGTCGCAGTCGTCATCATCAACCATCCTCCATCACCAATTTCATGATGCTCACTGCCGTGCGTGAGTACTTCCATCGTAGGCTTGCTGGACGGTGATGGGTTGGATGAGATTTACCATGTAATCAAGTTAGTTTTGTTAGGGTTTGATCCCTAGTATCTACTATGTTCTAAGATTGATGTTGCTATGACTTTGCTATGCTTAATGCTTGTCACTAGGGCCCGAGTGCCATGATTTCAGATCTGAACCTATTATGTTTTCATGAATATATGTGTGTTCTTGATCCTATCTTGCAAGTCTATAGTCACCTATTATGTGTTATCATCCGACAACCCCGAAGTGACAATAATCGGGATACTTCTCGGTGATGACCGTAGTTTGAGGAGTTCATGTATTCACTATGTGTTAATGCTTTGTTCCGGTTCTCTATTAAAGGATGCCTTAATATCCCTTAGTTTCCGCTAGAACCCCGCTGCCACGGGAGTGTAGGACAAAAGATGTCATGCAAGTTCTTTTCCATAAGCATGTATGACTATTTACGGAATACATGCCTACAATACATTGATGAACTGGAGCTAGTTCTGTGTCACCCTATGTTATAGCTATTACATGAGGAATCGCATCCGACATAATTATCCATCATTGATCCATTGCCTACGAGCTTTTCACATATTGTTCTTCGCTTATTTACTTATCTGTTGGTATTGTTACAATTACTACAAAACCCAAAAATATTACTTTTGCTACTGTTACCTTTATTATCATACTACTTTGCTACTAAATACTCTGTTGCAGATACTAAGTTATCCAGGTGTGGTTGAATTGACAACTCAACTGCTAATACTCAAGAATATTCTTTGGTTCCCCTTGTGTCGAATCAATAAATTTGGGTTGAATACTTTACCCTCGAAAGCTGTTGCGATCCCCTACACTTGTGGGTTATCAAGACTAATTTCTGGCGCCATTGCCAGGGAGCATAGCTCTATTCTCTGAGTCACTTGGGATTTATATCTGTTGATCACTATGAAGAACTTGAAAGACGACAGAACCAAGATTTTTCCCTCAACTACGAGGGGAGGTAAGGAACTGCCATCTAGCTCTGCACTAGATTCTCTTTCTGTTATTAGTAAGCTTGCGACACCTAAACCTCTGCTATGAATTCTAATATGTCGCATGTTATTGATGATGCCACTTCTGCTATGCATGATACTTATGCTGAAACTACTTCTGTGCGTGATACTACTTTGCTATTAGGTGAATTTCTTGATGAACAACTTGCTAGGGTTAGGGGGAATGAAATTATTGAAGATGCTATTATTGATGATAGTGATGATGAAAATTCTCCCAATGATTATGAATTTCCTGTTGTTCCTGAGGGTTATGTTATGAATGAAGAAGCTGCTAGAGCTATCTTTGATTGCAATGATAGATATGATCTTAAGAAATTATTAGCTAAATGGAAGCAGCAGTCTCTTAATGCTAGAATGAAACCTGACCCTGCTTTTGCTACTTCGCCTATCTGTGTTACTGATAAGGATTATGAATTCTCTGTTGATCCTGATATTATTACTTTAGTTGAATCCGATCCTTTTTATGCCCTTGAATCTAAAACTGTTGTGGCGCATCTTACCAAGTTGAATGATATAGCTACCCTGTTTACTCATGATGATAAATCTCGCTATTATTATATCCTTAAGGTATTTCCGTTCTCATTAAAGGGTGATGCTAAGACTTGGTATAATTCTCTTGCTCCTAGTTGTGTGCGTAGTCCCCGGGATATGATTTATTACTTCTCTGCTAAATATTTCCCTGCTCATAAGAAACAAGCTACCTTGCGGGAAATATATAATTTTGTGCAAATCAAAGAAGAGAGTCTCCCACAAGGTTGGGGGAGGCTTCTCCGGTTACGTAATGCTTTGCCTGATCATCCTCTCAAGAAAAATGAAATACTTGATATCTTTTATAGTGGACTAACCGATTCTTCCAAGGACTACTTGGATAGTTGTGCTGGTTGTGTTTTCAGGAAAAGAACAGTCGACGAAGCTGAACTACTACTGAATAATATGTTGACTAATGAAAATAATTGTACTCTTCCTAAGCGAATTCTTGAACCAATTAAGCCAACTCCTGAGCCTATTCCTAAACCCACTTCGAAGAAGAGAGGTGTTTTATTTCTCAGTCCCGAAGATATACAAGAGGCAAATAAATCAATGAAAGAAAAAGTTAAAAAAGCTTAAGATGTTAAGAATTTACCACCTATTGAAGAAATACATGGTCTTAATATACCACCTGTTGAAGAACCACATTTTCTTGATAACCCGACACAGGTAGTAAAGGTAAATTCTCTCTATATATATGATAAAGTTGAAATTCGCTCTACTAAATTTCATAGCCCATGCTTAGATGAATTTGATGAATTTATGGCTAGACAAGAAAGTTTTAATGCTTATGTAGGTAGAGAGTTAAAGAATAATGCTTTCGAGATAGGACGGGTGAGCGATAATATGGCTAGAGTTAAAGGTGAACTTAAACTCATTAGCAAATAGACTTCTATGGTTGCTACTCAAGCTGAGCAAGTACTTAAAGCTCAAAATGATTTGCTTGATGAATTAGATAATAAAAATGACTATGTTGTTAGAGTGGCTACTAGAACCGGTAGAATGACTCAGGAACCTTTGTATCTTGAAGGCCACCCTAAGAGAATCAAGCAAGATTCTTAGAGAAACAATTTAGAGGCACCTAGTTCTTCTAAAAAGAAGAAAAAGAAAAACGATAGGACTTTGCATGCTTCTAGTGAACCTGTTGTAGACACAATTGAGAATCCCAATGATATTTCTATCTCTGCTGCTAAAACACAATCAGGTGGTGAACATGAACCTAGTGATAATGTCAATGATAATGTTCATGTTGACACTCAACCTAGCAAAAACAATGATGTAGAGATTGAACCTGTTGTTGATCTTGATAACCCACAATCAAAGAATCAGCGTTATGATAAGAGAGATTTTGTTGCTAGGAAGCATGGTAGAGAAAGAGAACCATGGGTTCAGAAACTCGTGCCCTTTCCTCCTAAACCATCCAAGACAAAGGATGATGAGGATTTTGAGTGCTTTGCTGAAATGATTAGACCTATCTTCTTACGTATGCGCTTAACTGATATGCTCAAAGTAAATCCTTATGCTAAGTATATGAAGGATATCATTACAAACAAAAGAAAGATACCGGAAGCTGAATTTCCACAATGCTTGCTAATTACACTTTTAAGGGTGGAATACCAAAGAAACTTGGAGACACGGGGGTACCAACTATACCATGCTCCATTAAAATAAATTATGTTAGAACTGCTTTATGTGATCTTGGAGCCGGTGTTAGTGTTATGCCTCTCTCTTTATATCGTAGACTTGAATTGAATAAGTTGACACCTACTGAAATATCTTTGCAAATGGCTGATAAATCAACTGCTATACCTGTCGGTATTTGTGAGGATGTGCCTGTTGTGGTTGCAAATGTCACTATCTTAACAGACTTTGTTATTCTTGATATTCCCGAGGATGATAGTATGTCGATTATCCTTGGTAGACCCTTTTTGAACACTGCAGGGGCTGTTATTGATTGCAACAAAGGCAATGTCACTTTTCATGTTAATGGTAATGAGCATACGGTACACTTTCCGAGGAAACAATCTCATGTTCATAGCATCAATTCTATTGGAAAAGTTCCAACTATCATTATTGGAGGTTTTGTATTTCCTCCCCCTACTGTCAAGAAAAAGTATGATATTCTTATAGTTGGGGATTTTCATATCCCCGTTGAGGTAACTTAGTGTTATTCGAAATTTCTCCGGTTCCGTGTTATTTAGAATGAGTTTGTTAACAAGACTTGATCAACCTTGTTAGTGGATTCATTTTGATGATCACGAGATGGATGAAACTAGAGGGCACAACCTTTTGTACCCTTTTTTTATTTTCTGTTATTTAGAATAAATAAAGCAAAAATAGTATTATCCGTCTGTTTTCTGAATTATCTGTGCATTAAAAAAATACCCCGAAAATAAAAGTGCTCCAAATGCCCTGCAAATTTAGTATGATTTTTTATGGAATATTTGAGGATTTTAGGCACTGAAATCACTGCAGGAGGGGCAAGCACCAGGCCACGAGAGTGGAGGGCGCGCCCACCCCCTTGGGCACGCCCCCCTGTCTCATGGGCTCCTGGTGGCCCCCTCCACTCATGCCAGCACCCACACACTCCATCTTCTACCCAAAAAAATCCGCATCCAGCTCAAGCACGAGTTCTAGCTCGTTTTGCTGCGATTTTCGATCTCCTTGCTCAAAGCTCCATTCACAAAACTGCTTTGGGAGATTGTTGCTTGGTATGTGACTCCTCCATTGGTCCAATTAGTTTTTGTTCTAGTGCTTTATTCATTACAAATTTTTGCTGCATAGGTGACCATGTTCTTGAGCTTGCATGTTGAATTTATGAGGTCCCAAGCAATTCTAATGTATAATATAGGCTCTAGGCACTTGTAGGAGTAGTTGCTACCAATCTTGTTTAGTTTTATTCACTTTTATTTTGAAGTTACTAAAATTTCAAAAAAATTCAGAAAATGTTAAGAAAACTTTTGAGGGGCTCTTCTAGCCAAGGCTCTCAGGAAAAACAAGCTAAAGAGAAGGAAAAAGCCAAGTATAATCTTCCTCGCTTAGCGGAAGTACGGCCATGTGAATGGCCTTGCGATGATTTCTTGAAAGAAGCTGAAATTCATGAAGATTTTTATTCTTTGATCGAGAATGCAGGCCTCACCGGTTTCCTCCACGACCGGATCGATCAGTATCTCTTACTCACCAATACTTTCATGCAATTTTTTTATTATTATCCTAAGAAGTCACCGCCTTCAGTATCATTTCATTTATATGATGAATTCAGAGAAATGTCTTTACATAATTTTTGCGCGGTATGTAGGATACCCTATGAGGGAGAATTAGAGGAACCCCATCGTAAAGATGTGGAT
The DNA here is from genome assembly GCF_002162155.2 of Triticum dicoccoides. NCBI lineage: Eukaryota > Viridiplantae > Streptophyta > Magnoliopsida > Poales > Poaceae > Triticum > Triticum dicoccoides. Next base: position 248,836,849 of record NC_041393.1, read on the forward strand.
GGCTTTGTTAACACTATCACTGTAGAGGAGCCAAAGAAGGGCTCCGAGGCGAAAATCTCTAGCATACACTTTCCTGTTTTACACTACTTTGCCATATTTGCTAGTAGATGCTTGATTGGTCGTGGAAATAGTGGAAACTTTAGTGTTCCTGATATTATCATTCTTCAACATGCCTTGCTCGGAGATAATAGTTTTAGTACGGGTGCCGTTGTCGCTAAACGGCTAAGCCTGAATCGTACAAAAGGCCCCATATTTGGAGGTATCTATGCTTCATGTCTTGCTAGACATTTTCAGATACCTATTAGGCACCATGAGAAAGAGGAGACAAAATTACCTTTTTACATTTTAGATTACAAGAGCATGGTAGCCCATACGTTTATTGTTGACAACAAACAAAAGATGCTCTTGTATAACCTTAATTTAATAAGAAACACAATGAGACTATTATTTTGCCTGCACCTCTGTTGTTTGATTTGATTGCAGATAATTTTCTTGTTACACCGGAGGCGGTGTACGCTCATCGAGCCCAAGCATCCACTCCAGAACCTGAACCTGAGCCGGAACCTGCATTGGACCCTTATCGTGCATCATCTTTCTAGTGGGATCCGGAGATAGCCAACCAGTGGTATCCTGATGACACCTCCTAGTACACCGGGGAGAGTAGCAGCGGTACTTGGTACCAGACCAACTTAGGCCAAAAGCCTAAGCTTGGGGGAGTACGTATTTCTCACCGACTTTACATTCATGTTCACACACTAGTCGTCGGTGCTCATACTCTTTCATTGTATTATCCATGTTAGTTTAATTTTCTTTTTTGCTTTCTTCTTGTGTGTTCGATAAACCTTAAGAAAAACCAAAAAAAATCAGTTAGTTTAATTTCCGTTTTTGTAGTAGAATTAAAATGAAAACCCAAAAAGATTTCTAGTTCTTCTTCTTGCTTCTTGGGAGCTTTCCCGTGTAAATAGTTTTCTTTTCTTTTCTTTCCTTTGGGGGTCGAGAAGACCATATTGAAAATGTTTAGTGGCTCTCATATGCATGATTGTTTATCTAATTTAGAGCCCATATTACCCTGTCTTCTCTCTTGAGTTGAATGCTTGCAGATTCCAGCTTAGTCCAATGCACGTGCACTATTATTATTATACACATCGTTCAGTCGTGCAACTGAAAGGCAATAATGACGATATATGATGGACTTATTGAGATGAGAAAAGCTGGTATGAACTCGACCTCTCTTGTTTTTGTAAATATGATGAGTTCATCATTCCTGATTCAACTTATTATGAAGTAAACATATTTGCAATGACATTTAGAGATTATAGTTGCTTCTGTCATGCTTGATTAGCTATGAGTTATAATGGTTTACCTTGCGTGCCAACATGCTATTCGGATGATTATGATGTGGTATGATGGGATGGTATCCTCCTTTGAATGAATTGAGTGACTCGACTTGGCACATGTTCACGCATGTAGTTGAAACAAATCAACATAGCCTTCATGATATTTATGTTCATGGTAGATTATATCCTACTCATGCTTGTACTCGGTGTAAATTAATTTTAATGCATGTTTATGACTGTTGTCGCTCTCTCAGTTGGTCACTTCCCATTCTTTGCTAGCCTTCACCCGTACTAAGCGGGAATACTGCTTGTGCATCCAAACTCCTTAAACCCCAAAGTTGTTCCATATGAGTCCACCATACCTTCCTATATGCGGTATTTACCTGCCGTTCCAAGTAAATTTGTATGTGCCAAAATCCAAACCTTCAAATGAAATTCTGTTTTGTATGCTCGAGCAGCTCATGTTTCAACTAGGGCTGCCTATATCTTCCATGCTAGGTGGGTTATTCTCAAGAGGAGTGGAATCTGCTCCTCATTCACAAGAAAGGGCCGGTAACCGGGATGCCGGGTTCCATGATCCAAAAAGATCAAAGAAAATCAAAATAATTAAACAAAACTCCCCCAAGACCGTTGTTAGTTGGAGGCACTCGTTGTTTCGAGCAAGCTATGGATTGATGCTTGTTGGTGGTTGGGGAGTATAAACCTTTACCATTCAGTTTGGGAACTACCTATAATGCATGTAGTATGGAACATATAGCCATCTCATAGTTGTTGCGTTGACAGCAAAAGTATGCCGCTCAAAATGTTATTCAATCTCTATTTTAAAATCAAGCTCTAGCACCTCTACAAATCCCTGCTTCCCTCTGCGAAGGGCCTATCTATTTACTTTTATGTTGAGTCATCACCCTTCTTATAAAAAGCACCCGCTGGAGAGCACACTTTCATTTGCATTCATTATTGTTGGTTTATATTGGGTATGACTTGACTGGATCTCTTTTACCATGAATTACAATGTTTAGTCAGTCCTTGATCTTTAAAGGTGCTCTGCATTTATGTTTTGCGGTCTCAGAAAGGGCTAGCGAGATACCATTTTGTTATATCATGTTCTGATTGTTTTGAGAAAGTGTTGTCATCCGAGTTTTATTATTATGGCTCGCTAGCTGATTATGCTATTGATATGAGTAATTGTGAGACCTGGGTGTTATTATGAGTATGGTTAGTTCATAATATTTGTTGAAACCGGAATGATGGCTTTGCATGTTTACAACAACAAGAGCAAATAGAGTTTGTAAAAGTTTTTCTTTATCACTTTCAGTTTATCAATTGAATTGCTTGAGGACAAGCAAAGGTTTAAGCTTGAGGGAGTTGATACGTCTCCAACGTATCTACTTTTCCAAACACTTTTGCCCTTGTTTTGGACTCTAACTTGCATGATTTCAATGAAACTAACCCGGACTGACGCTGTTTTCAGCAGAACTGCCATGATGTTGTTTTATGTGTAGAAAGCCAAAGTTCTCGAAATGTCCTGAAAATCCACGGAGGCATTTTTTGGAAAATATAAAAAATACTAGCGAAAGAATCAAGACCAGGGGGGCCACACCCTGTCCACGAGGGTGGGGGGCACGCCCCCCCTGGGCGCACCCCCTGTCTCGTGGGCCCCCTGAGGCTCCACCGACCTCAACTCCAACTCCATATATTTCGTCTCGCGGAGAAAAAAATCAAAGAGAAAGTTTCATCGCGTTTTACGAGACGGAGCCGCCGCCAAGCCCTAATCTCTCTCGGGAGGGCTGATCTGGAGTCCGTTCAGGGCTCCGGAGAAGGGGATTCTTTGTCGTCGTCATCATCAACCATCCTCCATCACCAATTTCATGATGCTCACCGCCATGCGTGAGTAATTCCATCGTAGGCTTGCTGGACAATGATGGGTTGGATGAGATTTACCATGTAATCAAGTTAGTTTTGTTAGGGTTTGATCCCTAGTATCCACTATGTTCTGAGATTGATGTTGTTATGACTTTGCTATGCTTAATGCTTGTCACTAGGGCCCGAGTGCCATGATTTCAGATCTGAATCTATTATGTTTTCATGAATATATGTGTGTTCTTGATCCTATCTTGCAAGTCTATAGTCACCTATTATGTGTTATGATCCGACAACCCTGAAGTGACAATAATCGAGATACTTCTCGGTGATGACCGTAGTTTGAGGAGTTCATGTATTCACTATGTGTTAATGCTTTGTTCCGGTTCTCTATTAAAAGGAGGCCTTAATATCCCTTAGTTTCCGCTAGGACCCCGCTGCCACGGGAGGGGAGGACAAAAGATGTCATGCAAGTTCTTTTCCATAAGCATGTATGACTATTTACGGAATACATGCCTACATTACATTGATGAACTGGAGCTAGTTCTGTGTCACCCTATGTTATAGCTATTACATGAGGAATCGCATCCGACATAATTATCCATCATTGATCCATTGCCTACGAGCTTTTCACATATTGTTCTTCACTTATTTACTTTTCTATTGCTATTGTTACAATTACTACAAAACCCAAAAATATTACTTTTGCTACTGTTACCTTTATTATCACACTACTTTGCTACTAAATACTATGCTGCAGATACTAAGTTATCCATGTGTGGTTGAATTGACAACTCAACTGCTAATACTCAAGAATATTCTTTGGCTCCCCTTGTGTCGAATCAATAAATTTGGGTTGAGTACTTTACCCTCGAAAGCTGTTGCGATCTCCTACACTTGTGGGTTATCATCCCGTTCCAACATATCAGTGAGACGACAACGAGTCATTTTCTACTAGTATTTCCGAACGCACGTGTAGGACGGGGTTCCTCTTCGTGAGCCGTGGCAAACTGGCAACTGTCCATCGACTCTTCGCCATTCCCTCTCGGTTTGGAACTGCTATCGGATGCTCTTCCTCTCCCTCCTCCATTTTCCTTCAGCCCTTCACCCTTCCTTCTGCCATTGTTCGATTGTCTTCGCCATGGAGGGAACAGGCCGGAAACGACCCCGTTATTCTTGCCTCGATCTGAAAGATGACATGGTGGAGGAACTCATTGATCGGTGGGACGTCATCACCTCGGCTAGCATGGCAGGTTCGTTCAAGACCATTCTCGACTCAACTGATAATATCATTACAAGGAACCCAAGAGTCAAGGAGCGGTTTGATCTCCCCTATCTTCTTCACCGTGACCCTGATGACTGGCGCGTGGACGACGGAGGCCTCGCCTTGTGCAAGTTGATGCCGCTTGATAATGATACGTATGATGTTAAGATGCCATCGCTTGAGGGTAAGGCTTGGGCAGGCACAAATGGAGATTGGGTTGTTTACATTGGGTCCAACTGCGAGTGGGAACTTGTGAATGTGTACACTCGTGACCGGGTTCCACTTCCAAAAATCTCAGCAGACTGCCCAGAGGTTGGGCACACCGGTATTGTACGCACGTTCAAATACGATCATGATGACTGTCTTCTATGGAAGATAGCAATTTGTCGAGTTCCCAACCGCTCTTGGAATTACAAGAACTATGAAGTTGTTGCTATCTTCAACAAGCTTGTTGCCATCCTTCGTGGTTCGACTGGATGGATATTGCTCAAAAATCAGTTTCTGTACACGGATGAGTATTGTGATGCAATTCAATACGAGGGCCTTGTGTTTGCTTCCACCACTCATGTCACTGTTTTTGCATGGGATCCTCGTAGTTTCGGTACGTTTGTCTTCCACTGTAATTATAATTGTTTCATCCACATGCATTGTTTCCCTTTACTAATTAACCTTCTTCTTGTGTTTCCAAGGTCCTGTGAACATTCCACCACCTACACTTGAAAATTTTTATAACCAAGGGGGAGATGACGATGGTGATGATCACGAGCAGCGCCCATATACTCTGTGGCGCCTGGCAACTAATTCCGATGGATCACCTCTTCTTGTGTGTATACAGCCCACTGATGATGTTATTACTAAGGAAGCAGGTGTAGTCACCCATGGTCGCACTCTACGGACCTATTCCAACACCCGTTGCATGGTATTCGGGATGGATACTAGTGTGCTAGCGCCAACACCTTCTCCCTGGTACAGAATTGATAGTCTTGGAGAAAACTCGCTCTTCCTTGGAAAAAACTATCCAATGATGGTGAAAGGCGATCCAACTGCTGTTGACACAATGTTACTACCATTTATGAGAAGCAACTGTGTCTATACCTCGGACATTTGGGTTGTTCCCTACCCTAGTACTGATATAGTAGGCCGCTTCAGCCTGGATGATCGGTCCTGCTTTGGTCTCGAGATCGACAATGGATGGCCCGTCCCAGAGAATCACTTGTGGTTCAAAGCAAGCGTTTCCAACGTCGAGGAATGGTTGAGTTGAAGTTCATTTCATTGCTTGTTATTTGTTGTGTGATGAAAACTTTAGTATTTATAATGTATCATCTTTGTCGATGTGGGTTGATGACCTGTTGTATATATTAAAATGATATGCCTGTGATAAACTTACTAAATTTTTGAATGGCTTTCGAGTCGCTTCTCTGAGTGAGTGGTGCGATGAGGCAAAAAATAATTTTCCGAATACATAATTGTACATGCATTGCAATAGGTTGTCGGATGAGGCCAATCAACAATAGTACTACACTATTTGTACTAACTTCACATGCTTCGCGCGTCGGGCGGGTGTTTTTACTGTAGCCACATGTTAATGTGTTCGCTGTACATAACCAGCACCTCGAATCCTCGATACTACTAGTAGGAGTACTATATAAGTAGTAGGAGTAGTTGGGTGGCATGGGCCAGAACAAGCATTCACGTCTAGCAGTACGACACACGCCACCACCATGACATCCATCTGACACCATATTTCTTGGAGTCCGTGCTAGAGCAATCTCTTCAACCTCGTCGTTTCTCTAACTTCAGCCATTGCGCGGCGGGCGAGGTGGGGGTTTGTCGATAGTCGGTTTCCTCAACTGCGGTCCCACTTGTAAGGCCAACTCCAACGCACGACGCCAAACGGACCTCCATTTTGCATGAACTCCAACGATAATTTTGACTAGAAAAGCAAGACCAAACAAAACAAGAACCACAAGAATACATTTTACTAGAAGATATCCAACTTCCATAATTGCTCCTATAAGTTGGATTAGTGCCTTCTTGATGCATTCATTGTTGATCTGCGGAGGCTCGATCTTGCGTGCTTCTTTCTTCTTTGAGTGTAAAGAAGTAGACATTGCTTCCTCGCATCTAGTCTCATGTCGAGCCTCTATTCTAGTAGGAGTATCAACAAGTGCACTAGTCTCATCTCTAGCCCCTATGCTAGCTAAAAGTGCTAGAACATCTACTAAATTGCGCTCTATGAATATATCGATGTACTATTCTTCCCAATACCAAAACTTGCATCCATTCTACTCCCTCCGTTGCACAATACATGCCTTCTATTTCTCAAAATATAGATATATCTAGACATGTTTTTTATATAGGTACATCCATTTTTGGACAAATGGAAGTCAAGTATTTTGGAACGGAGGGAGTACACAATAATTTTTTAAGTTAGCACAACTAGTCTAATCTGAGAGCACAACCGAAGATTTGGTCGGGTTCTTCCTCCTTTTGCCGACACGTGGGACATCCAGCATCCAGGTCGTGTCATGCAAGAAAATAGAGTGGTAGTTAAAGCCACATGATGTGTATCTTGGGTTAAACTATAAATAGAATCTTACTACTCTTGAGTAACTCCAAAAGCGGCCACCGAAGATCTTTATTGGATTTGTTTTTCATCACCAGCACGTCGAGGTGAAAGATGTGTAGGCTCAGTGGGTCCTCTTGCGTTTTCACTGACATGTGGGACTGCATGTGAGCCAACAAACGATGGGCTCCGCGCGTCCGCTGGCTGGTTGAGAAGAGAGATAGAGAGGGCTGAGCATGGACTCCAGGAAATTTGTTCTACGTACCTCGATATAGGCTCGATTTAGTGGGGTGGCATGGGCCATAACTAGCATTCACGTCTAGGAGTACGACACACGCCACCCACATGAGTCCCACCCGACACCAATTTTCTTGGAGTCCATGCTACAGCCATCTCTTCTCCCTCCTGTTTTCTCAACCATCGCGTGGTGGGCGGGCTGGGGGTTTGCCGATAGTCGGTTTGCTCAACTGTGGTCCCACTTGTAAGTGAAAATGCAACACCGCACGCATTCCCCCTTGAGCGGCGTGCCGGACCAACCGTGTGGGGGTGCGACGTGAACACAACAAGCTTTTCCTTTTGAACTCGTAACTTGTAAAATTTGGTTCTGCTCCATGGCGCGACCAATAGATAGAAAATAACGATTTTTCCTAGAGTAATGAGAAGTTTGGTTCTGGCGCCGTTCATGCATGGAGTACGTACGAAAATTATGAAGTTGATGCGAAAGGTAAGATAATTACTAGTAGTACCATATACTACTACATGGATTTGACGGAAAGATAAAAATACATATGGATCCATCAACGACATCCTCACGCCCTAGTGCGCCGGGTCACCAACCGATGTGTGAGGAGCAGCGGAGTTGGTGGCGAGCTCAACGTGCTTCTGAACAATGCCATCCAAGGTTGCCTTGCAGTCGAAGAAGGCCAACATCCTATCGTCCTCCTCTTCCATGAAGTAGTCCTTGTGGATGATTTGCGCGTAGACGTGGGTGATTATGCCGATGGTGTCTTGCTGTGCCAGGCGCTGCGCGGCGAGCGTGACCTCGAGGTGGACATTCTCCGGCGCGACGGCGGGTAGTCGCAGGGCCACCTGTGCATCGAAGAGGTTGTCACCATAGTGGGCGTTGAGGGTGGCGGGCATAGCAGAGCCTGGGCGCGTCAGCTGGAGGCGTACGTCAAAGTCGTATGTGAGCTACTTGACAACGGTGAACTTGTCGAGGAAACCGACGAGGACCTCGTCGAACAAGGAGACCAAGCTGTCGTCCAAGCTGCCCCTCGCCCTGGCGGCCTCAAGCAATACCTGGAGATGTTCCTCGGTGCCGGGCCGCAGGCCGGCATCATGGACCATCTGGCACAGCCGGCTGATGCTCGCGCTCATCGCCTCCATGAGTCTAGCTTAGCTTCTAGTCAACTGATCTTGCGATTCAAGTGATCACTCTTGCCCTTGGTTAGCGTGCGTAGGTGCGTAGGATTTTGTACTACTCCTTGGCCCTCTACTGCACCTGCCTTTAGTTGTATGATAGGTGGGCCAGCCACCCCTTGGGCCCACATGTCATTCACCCAAATGCAGTTGCAGTAAGTCAATGAAGCTGTGTCCCCCTCCGTGCCGGTGCAGTATAGTCATCTCACCGGACCTCTAGTTGGGGCCAAACGAGAGAAGTTTGATGTTTATTGGTTTATTGGTCCCCTTTGCATTTTGCGCCAAGTTTCGACCTTTGATTTAACTAATAAAATGTTAATGCATGTAAACAAAAATGTTGTGTAAGTCACCTTACGAAAACCAAATAATCCCAAAACACTTAGGCACGGTGCATTAACTCCCTTCTCGTTTCTTATTTCGTGACATATCAACCAACGAGAGATGTGGGCCGTGCATGCTTTCAATGACTTGAGACTACCAAACATGACATGCGGTGTTTAGTTCATTGCATGTAATCCTATTAGTTAGCAAAAAGACATTAAGTTCTCTCGCCGATAGGAATAAAACAATACACCATGTATTTATTTACAGAGGGAGTAGTACATTTTTTGTGACATGAATTGCTACATATTGCTAGTCAAATACTAAAATCCAGATGGACGTGGTAGTACTCCTAAATTCAGACGTGGTGCTACTAGTACTAGTAGTAGTACTACCAATGTAGTAGAGTACTAGCACTATACTACCCGTTGTTCAAATTATTACTGGCTGCTCCTCACAGTGAAGTGACAAGACCCTGTGCCGGAGATGACACCTTAGTATAGGTGCCGTGTTCGGCATACCACAGTCAGCCTCACCATCTGCAGTCACTATCATCATGGCTGTAGAGCTAGCCTGCTTATGACTAGCCCTGTTCGACATAATTTCCCATGCGTAGATGCCCGTGCATTGCACGGAACACCAAGATTAGGGGTGGACGGCGTCGGCAGTGGCCATCACGCCAGATTTTTCCATGGCCTTCTAGATGTGGTGGGGAGGAGATAAGGCTGATTGTGAGAGACAAGGAGTTGTTTGTAAATAGGGAACAAGTGCGAGCATCTTTTTGCCAAAATGGAGAAGTTTGGTTTGTATGTGTCAGATCTAGATCCGACGGCTATTGGTGAAAGATGGGAGGCACAACATCATCACCAACTCAGGACCTGTTTGATTCGTAGGATTTTGAAAATGCAGGAATAGGACAAGGCAATATTACAAGTTTCAAACTGATATTACAAATGTTAGGAGTAATGCTGCACCTACGAAGAGGGAATTTCTAGGAAGTTTACGTAAGAACTTTCGTTACTTTAGGTGGATGCAGCATTATCGTACAAACTAATATCCACCGCCCTGACAAGTCACTAATGGGCAAATAAGTTTTCGAGTCTCTGGCCACTTTATGTTTCAAAAACAAATTCAGCTTCTATGGAGACTTTGTCATTTAGGCTTAGACGCTTTCGGTGATCAACACGCCATTCATTGTTGCGCTAGAGAACGCCAAACCTCATTACCTTGAGCACACTTGCCTCCAGAACAAAGAACCTGGCCAATTTAATCTCATATGTGCTGCCTCGGTAGTTGATCAAATCAATTTCTGTAAGATGGAGATCAAGGCATTCGATGAGATTGTTATAGTGCAACACATTTTTCACTTTCGGGTCTTTTTTTGTCTGCAAAAGAAGAGAACATATTAGAGCAGCTGGCTGTATAAGATTGCCGTGTCATCAAGAGGTACCAATATAATTCGCTCATACAATAGGGTTGGCTGGCTAGTGATATTTTTTCACTCTCTCTCTCTCTCTCTCTCTCTCTCTCTCTCTCTCTCTCTCTCTTTCTGTTTCCTCTCATTTAACTAGGAGCACGTGAAGAGCTTGGGCATTTGTTGCCTTCCACTATGTGGCCGATGCCATATGTCACAAAAGTATGCCACATAATACGCATCGATGTCAAATCAAAAGATTTTGGCACCGCTCTCGCGATGTGAGAGAGTTGGCACCGCTGTGAACACAGACCCACATGTATAAACAAATCAATCAAACCAACTACACCAGCCTCTCACTCTCCCAAACAAGTGTTTTTTATTGCCTAAGTCCTCTCTCTCTCCCACGCAGTGTTTTTTCATTGCGTGAGTTGATTTGGCACCGGAGCAAAGTAGGTGATCCAGATTGGGGCACCAGGTGAGCAATGGAGGGGCATCAATGCCAAATGCATTACAAGTGAATTTGGCACATGTTTTGGCCTACATAGACCACTTTTGTACTCCCTCCGTCCCAAAGTTCTTGTCTTAAATTTGTCTAAATACGTATGTATCTAGTTACATTTTAGTGTTAGATACATCTGTATCTAAACAGATGTAAGACAAGAATTTTGGGACGGAGGGAATACTACCTCGTATTTAGTATACAATTTTGACCATAGATTTACCTAAGAAAATGCCAATGCATGTCACTAAAAATTACACCATTTGAAATTATGTTCAAATATGAATCCAACGATATAGTTCTTAGTGACATGCATTAACAATTTGTCAGTTAAATCTATACAAATTTTGATACTACAAAATTGGAAGAGTAAACCAGGACGGAGGTAGTACTTGCTCTTAGGGTAACCATAGAGTTACTGGAGTAGTCTAAGTTACTTTCCACTATGACTAGCCTAGGCTACTATAGTAGTAGAGCATAAAAACGATGTAGGTGATCACATGAGAAAAAATACTAAAAACATTTCTTTCAGTGCAGTGCGTAGATACAGTTTTGAACACTACACTTGTCATCGTAATTTGGGAAAATTACGAAAAAATTGAGCTACATTGTGATTATCATTTACTAATAGGAAAGAAGTTTCACCTTGATGAGTAGCTTCTCTGTGCACGGAAAGCATGTAAGGAATCCAACAACTTGATCCAGATTGGGGCCGATAGATTTTAGTGCCAAGATCTTCACTGTGCGCATGGACTGGGTCAACCTTGTGGGAACCATTTTCTAGAAGACAGTCATAAATACATCAAGAAGAAATTTAAAAATGTGAATTTCAAGAAGACGGAGAAGAAGATGAGCGATGTACCTGAACGATTATGGATCCAATAAAGAGTTTGGAGAATTTGGCAGACGAGTACACCAACGCTGTCAATTTCGGCGCGTCAACGACCCTGATTTTTGTTGGACCTTCTAGATCCAATACAAGCAATCTCTCAAGGAAAGGCGCACTCTCAATGACCATAAGGTGGAACAACTGGAGTGAACTCTTCCCAATTGATGTCTTGTTGCAGGGTCAGCAAGACACATAAATCCATCGGAGATTCGCCGAGGCGATGTGGAGGCTAATGAGCCCGTGGATCTGCTCAAGACGAAGGTACTCGAGTGCAGTACAGCTGCAGAGCAGGTGCTCCATAGCCTTCTTCGAGATGACAACGTCGAAGAGGTCGAGCTGCTTGAGTTGAGGGAGAAGAAGGGCGGGCGCATCATTAATATGGGGAAGATAGCAGGAGCTGAAGCTGGCGCGCCGCAGCGTTGGCATGAGGTGGAGCGCGGGTGGCGGCAGAGAGCGACATCGTCTAGTTTCAAAGCTGAGCTCCTCGAGCTGATCTAGGGTGGGGGATAAGAACCACTCATCGAACTTGGGTTGGACCTTGCAGTTGGTACTGAACATGCGGATGTCAAGGCATCTGGCTGGCCCATGGTGCGATGAAAGGATCTTGGAGACTGCGGCCATGCGTTTGCAATCCCCAGAGGCAGCTGTCGACGGCGAGGTTGAGGGGGACGCGACACCAGTGGGGGCGCCACCGCCGGGAGAGTAGGGCGGTCTGCACGACAGATTTGGTGGGGAGGAGGCCGATGATGACGAGCAACATGTCATCGGGGAGGCTGCTGATGAAGTCCAGGCTTGCCGGATGCGGTTTTGGCTCGAGCCGCCTCCGCTTGTTGGCTGCCTCGCCGTCCATCTCAACCGGCGGCGACGCTAGTGTACACGTGTGCTGGTGTGTGTTGTGTGTTGGGTGTGCGCGAGTGCGTCCTTCTGTGCATGCCGCCGCACAGTGGTGAATTGTGTGTGAGTGTGTCCTTCACGGGCAAGAAGTGTCTCCTCAATGCGCCCTCAATTTACTAGCGTGCGGGGTGCTACCCCGAGGGATTTCAACTTTGTTTACTTCACCGCGTGTCAGATGGGCCTCTAGTTTACTTATTTTCACCCACTTCCACATGGGCCAGCACACGACGATACAGAACACGAGCTGACAAGGCAGCATGTAGACTGGTTGACCGGTCAACTAAACAATATACGGAGCTATACGCTGACACAGTGAGCATATAATCCGTCGGTATAGAGAGTTCGAGTGAGAGGGGAGGCCTGTGAGAGATAGCAGAGAGAGAGAAAGAGCTACTCCCTCCGTTCGATAATGTAGTTCCAACATTTTTTTAAAGTCAGACTTTTGAAACTTTGACCAAGTTTATAAAGAAATTACTTATATCTACAATACCAAAGATAAATGATAGTATGAAATAAGTACATGTTTTGATGAATCTAATGATCGTTCCAGACGTAAATGTTTTTCTCCACATATACCTGGTCAAACTTTTCTGAGGTTTGACTTTTCAAAACATCCATATACTTATGGACGTGACAGAGTCCCTAACCAGAGAGAGAGAGAGAGAGAGAGAGAGAGAGAGAGAAGTGTGTGTGTGCATGTGTGAAAGAGACATCGACAACACACAACAAAAGTAGAGAAAAAGCATGCGTGTCTTATGCAAACATATCACACATGCATCTTTGACAACAGAGGCAAGGTGAGGAGATAGTGTGTGGTTGTTTGGAACTGAGAGACCAAGACCCCTAGCACGTGGCCAATAGGGGTCTGACAAACAAGAGAGAGAGGTTGAGAGAGACATACAGAGAAAATGCAGACATGGGGAGGAGAAAGTGTATGTTTGTCATAGAGAGATCCCCTGGAGATCGTGATGGGACTACATGGGTGGGAGATCGAGTGACAAGGTGTGTGCGTGATAGAAGATGCCCTGAGAGATATCGAGATAGACGTATGGATGGAAGGAGACAATATGTGTGTTCCTGATGGCTAGTAAGAGATAATCATACTTAGGAGGGGGGTGCTTGCGAATATGATGGAGTGAGGGATTATGGTACTTAGGGGGGTGCATGTCACATGGAGAGAGAACAAGGGCGGAGAGTGTTGGATGGGTCTATAGTATAGCGTGAGCAAGACATGTGTATGTGTGAACCAGGGAGATATAAGGTCAGTTTGGCTTGCGTCCTGAGCATCTTTTGCCTGGCCTGGGGTTGTGGCTGGATTTCATGCACGCTTGTTTGGTTGCTACCCTGTGAAAAAGAAAGCCCGCCTGGCCTGGATTCCCTTGCACTTTAATTAGCCTGGCTGGACTCCACACACTGCAAGTAGCCTAGCCCAGGCGAACAATTTCAAACGCCTGGCCGTGCCTGGTCGTGCGGCAACGAGGCTAACAGCACCATGGATGGATATTAGCATTAAATAATTGCTGCATGGATTGATTGATGGGACGTTGATGCTTTGCGTGGCCCAGGCATGAACCAAACACTTCAGCACCACACAAGCCTGGCCAGGCAGAAATATTTTACATCTCACGTCCACACCAGGCAGTACTGGCCTTCAAGGCATGAGGGTCAGGTCATGAACCAAACTGACCAATAAAGTTTGAGAGAGATTGAGGAGCCCCGATAAGGCTGAGTGGTGTGTCAGATAGCAGAGAGGGGGAAAGAGATATTCCATCCGCTCGATAATGCAGTGCATGTAAATTTTTTAGAAGTCAAACTTTGGAAACTTTGATCAGGTTTACGCAAATGTTATTTATATCTACAATACCAAAGATACATCATACAAAACTACATCTCATGGTATACGTTTGCCGTTCTAGATGTAATTTTTTTTCTCCACGTACATGGTCAAACTTTGTGATGTTTGACTTTTCAATAAATCTATATGCTATGGACCGAGGAGAGTGCCTAAGTCGAGACAGATCAAGTGCGAGTGAAGGAGAATGAGTAAGTGTGCAAAAGAGTATGTGTGTGAAAGAGAAAGTGACAACAAACGATAAATTAGAGAGAGTGTGTGTTTTTTCGTTTCTTATGCAAACATATCATGCATGCATCTCCGAGATAGAAAAGCGAGGCGAGGAGATTCATGAAGATAGCTAGTGTGTGATTGTTTGCAACGCAGAGAGACACCCCTGTAGCACATGTCCAATAGAGGTCTGGCCAATAAGGAATGAAGGTCGAGAGGGACACATGGAGGACATGGATGCATGGGGAGGGAGAAAGGGTGTGTTTGTGATAGAGAGATCCCCTCGAGATCGTGAGGGGACTATATGGGTGGGAGATCGAGGGAGGTGCGTGCGCGATAGAAAGATGCCCCGAGAGAAATCAAGATAGACCATGCACATGTTTGTGATGGAGACTAAGATTAGCTAGTGCACGTGCCTACAATTGATTGAGAGACCATCATACTTGGCTAGCTAGTCATGAGATTGTGTGTGTGCGTGTGTGAGATGGAGAGAGAACGAGGGATAGAGATAGAGTTTTAGATGGGCCTATCGAGTGCTAGTGAGATATGCATGTGTATGTGTGACCCAGGTGGATGGAGAGTTTGAGAGAGGGGGGAAGAGCTCCGAGACGACAGAGTGGTGCGTGAGAGAGTTACGGGCAACGAGCAAAGGAATTTGTGTGCGTACGATGAGTGCACCCAAGATATCTAGCTTGGACTAGCTAGAGTATCATACATAGTGTGCGAGAGAGACCTATAGATGGTGTATATATGCATGCGAACTAGAAAGACCCCCCCCCACACACACACAAAGAGAGAGAGATGGAGAGAAAGGGAGAGGGACCAACAAGGTTTTTGTGCCGGATGCGTGCGACAGAATTGAAGATTGTCGAAGAGAGAGAGAGAGAGAGAGAGAGAGAGAGAGAACAGGAGTCCTGGAGAGGGGGAGGTCGTGCTTTATGCATCAAAGACTGATATGAACCATGTTTTGATTTAAACTTCCATTCAAATATTTAAATTGGAGAACATGTTGTCTGCAATCCACACATGAACGGATATATGCGTATATCAAACAACTTCATTAATTTGACTTTCAACATGTTCATGGAGTACTATATTACTGTACAACATGCTACTCGATTGAGGTGTTCAATTTTGGATTTAGTTCACTATTTTGACCTTGTGAACGAGCTATTTCATTGAATCAAGATATTTCATTTTGGGTTTGATTCATGTTTTTGAGTGGGTCAACTATTTGTCATATAGTAAATCGCTAGCAACGAGCATGTAAAAACACATTACTCCCGAGCATCATCTCTCCATCTAAAAAAGAAGTGGCAAGCTAATATTTCAAAATTTGATCCGAATCGACTTGGTAAGGTATACGTGGATGCTCGTTCTCCTAAAATTTGGACGAACCGTTAAACATCCTCTGCTCGGTGGAATTCGCTCGAGCAAATAAATGGGAGACGCGAAATTACTGTCCTATGTGGGACACACATCAATTGGCCCGTTGTACATCAATGGTTGGTTCGTAACTTCATCCAAGCGCGCCTTCTCCTTGGTCGAAATGACATGTGCCGAATAATTCATAAACCATGGTCGGCAAAACATGCTCTCGTCGCTCGAAATAGCTCGCGTCCACTATTTCAAAACACGCTCTCCTCGCCCGAAATTGCTCGCGCCCACTATAGTTCAAAACACGCCCTCCTCGCCCGAAATCGCTCTCGCCCACTATTTGGGGAGAAGCAAAATTACTCTACTATCCCCGACCCTCAGTACACAAACCCAAGCCAAGAAGCCTAAAGGCAGGGGTAGAACTGTAACTCCCCCTCACATTTCAGACAAATGCGTCCGTAAGACATGGTTCTAGTCCCCTCCCAATTTCCCCCCTCCCCCGCCCCCCCATTCATACCACGTGGGCGCCAAAGCACCTTCTCCCCGGGAATCTCCCTTCTCCCGAGCCGCGAAACCTCAGCCCCTCCTCCATGGCGCCCCCACCGCACCAATTTGACAGCCGCCCTCCTCCCTAATGCCGGAGACGCTGTCCATTTGCCGTCGTGCACTGGGCCGTGTGCCTCTTACTCCGTGCTTCTAGAGCTGCCTCAATGACGACCGCGTGAACCGTATCAGAGCCGATTCACCATCGTCATTGTTCACGGCGCCGGAGCGGCTCCAACTTTGGATCCGTCCAGAGTCCCGGCGCTGCTTCCCTGTAGCCGTCAACCATCGCGACATTGCTGTTTCCCTGCCGCCGGTCGCCACCGCAATCGCGCCGGCCTCACCGACTCGACAGCTGGACCTACCTACTTCACCATGCCGCCATATAGGTCGCACCCTCATCTCAAATCACTTTATTTAGGTGTCAGTTGTCTGAATTTTTATTCTGGGCCAATCGATTCCCAATGGGAAGCAGCACCCCTCGAGGCGGCGGAGCTCCTAGGCTGCCGGTTGGCTGGTGTCTAACGTAAGGGTGCGGGGCCGCAAGTTCGCCGCGGAAGTAGCGCTTAGATGGCTATATTTTAGAGTTGCGTGGGTTGAAGGTACTGCTGCCGCCGGATCTGGATGACGGGGAGTCTTTTTGGATTGGCCCAGGGGCGGCGCAACCACGACAGTGCGGTGGGGCGGGGAGCGGGGTTTTGGCCGGGGCCATGGATGGCGGAGGCAGGCTGCTCTGCCGTTGGTCACTGGCTCTTCGG
Source organism: Triticum dicoccoides (assembly GCF_002162155.2). Taxonomy (NCBI): domain Eukaryota; kingdom Viridiplantae; phylum Streptophyta; class Magnoliopsida; order Poales; family Poaceae; genus Triticum; species Triticum dicoccoides. Next base: position 248,854,055 of record NC_041393.1, read on the forward strand.
GGAAGATTCCGAACAGTGTCAGCCGGGAGGCACAAGACGGCCATCAAGCCATCTGGCATAGATCAGACAGTACCAAAATAAAATAAAATCGTGTGACCCCAATTTAGTCTTAAGTCAACAAACGTGTGACCACTCTTGTACCTTGCTGTTGATCTCTTAGTGTATTTCTTCAGATCAAAGAGATATGTCGCTCTTAACATTATGCGTTATCTGCATCTTCAGACACACCGTCTTCCGACTTACCGCAACTGCTCCAACAAGAGAAGCATACACCAGAAGGGAGCTATAGTCCCCACTCAACAGTTCCGTGCATCGAATGCGCGTGCTCGATATGGAGAGCCACAACAACTGCAGGGCCATTGACAAGTCAGCACATGATGCTCACTCCTATGGATGGCAGCCAGATAGGTTGTACCCTCATCTTACTTGTGTGCAACATTTATGACTTTGTTATTCATCTAAGCATGGAAAATAGATCATCACACTTCATTGTATATTCATGCTGATCTCTTACGGGTCTTGTTCAGGAGTTAACGTTGTTCCATAGTTCAGCTAAGATACTTGTTCTTTAGGTAACGATATTCCATAGTTATCATCCATCAGCCAATGCTATCCCACAGGCTGGTGATTATAGTATTATACCACTTCTAGTATTACCTATGTTGTTCTTTAATACTTTTGTGTGCCATCTAGTTAATCTCGAGTACAAACGATACATATTCTGTAGCTTTCATGTGTGTTCTCCCTTTAGTTTATGAGACATGTTGCTGCTAGTTAACCCCAGTCCTACTATTTATGTCATCTCCTACAGGCACTCATTACATACATATAACTACTAGTTGTCTTCCATGCATGTTAGATATAATTGCACACACTGATATATCGACAAGAACCTCACGGAGCAATGTAAAGGCCAATAAACTTGATGTCAATGATACCCAATATGATGGAACATGTAAAGGCAGTTCTTCAGAAGACTTGCAGAAAGATGATCAATCCTATTCACCCCACAAGGTCCATGCTCTAACTTGGCCTGTGATATGGGTACAACATTCATATAATGTCCTGGAGTGTATCTACTCTGTTGCAATGCCATGTGCTTAGCATGCTGATCATGCATGTAAATATGTCATGCCTTCCTGTTTTTCAGTACCTATTCCATTCATGATAACATGTTTTCAAATTCAAGTACTGTCATTCTACTCTATCACAATGCCATCTGCTTAATTTGGACATCATGCTTCTGAATATCTTATACATTGTTATTCATCAGTATGTACTTCATCTGTCTACCATACCATGTTTTTTTACATTAAAGTTGTCACACCCTAGCTAGTTCATGCATTAGAGTGTTGCATCATGTCTATTCTTTCATCAGAAACCTGAAATGGGGATGACAGAACCCCCAGCCCCCTCTGAAACCAACTAGGGTTTACTAAAAACTTTTTCAATGAACCTGAAATGCCCTTCTAAAATGCCCATCATTTTTGTCTTGATTCAGAACCTCTGCCAGAAGTGATGCACATTTTCCTAGGTCATCTTAGGGTCTTTGAATTAAATCATAGATATTTGAATTTGGGCATTTAAAATTATATAAAATATTTCAAATGCTCGAATATCTCCAAACTAAAATGTTTCATGTTGGAAATAATCCAACTATGGACCAGGAGTAGTTTGGTGATTTTAGGAGTTGCCTAAGTATTTTTAATAATTCAACAAAGTTGCAGAGGAATTAAAAAACAGAAAACAGGGAATAACAGAAAACTTACCTGGCGCCCAGCACCCGGCCCACCTGCCGGCCCAGCCCAGCGCCGCGCCATCGAGCTGCTTGCCGGCCAGGCAGGTAGGCAGGTGCCCGACGGTGGCCGCAGCATGCGCCACGCAGCTGGCCGTCGCCCTGCTTCACCTCCTCGCCTCGTTGCTGGCTGGATGAACTCCACGTCGAGCCGTGAACCCCCAGGACACCTCCATTCTCCCCCAACTCCTCTCCCTCGCTCTCCCACGCCATGGCCGACGCCATCGCCGCCACCCCCTCGCCGTAGCCACGCCCTCCGCCAACCCCACGCCGTGCCGCCGTGTCCAGGAGCTCTGCCACCCTCCTCTCCTTCGAGCAAGCCGAGCCCCGAGCGCTCGCAAGGCCCGAGTCCACCGCATCGACCTCGACCGAACCGCCGTCGCCGGAGATCCCCTTCAACGCCGTCGTCGCTCCGGCCCGTCCCCGGCCGCACCAAGTGTTTCGTCGAACTCCCTGTGAGCTTAACCATCTTCCCCTCCCTTCTTTTCTTGCCCCCGAGCTATGTAGTGACCTCCCGGAGCTCAACCGCACCCACCGCCGCGGAGCTCGTCGCCAACGTGCTCCCGGTCACCCTCCGGCCACCACTTGGTGTCCATCGTGCTCACCACGTCACGTAGCACCTAACCAACTGCTCCCCGCACCTCACCGACCCCTCTAGCCTCAAGTTCGCCTTTGGCCGAACTCCGGTGGCCGCCAAAGTCGTCGCCGGCGCTGATTCCGGCCGCCCCGACCCCAACCGACTCCACCAGAAGCTGCGGCATGTTCCCAGCTACCCATAGCCACCCTCCGCGGCTCGTTTGGTTGCCGAAACGGCCAAAACCACTTCCGCCGCCGCGTCGGGCTCGCCGGCGGCTAGACGCCGGTGCAGCCGACGTTGACTTCGACCACGGTGGGCCCTGGTTGACTCCGATGAGTCAATGACAGGTGGGGCCCAGCCCTGTTAACTAAATAGGTTTAGTTTTAATTAAACTTTAACTAAACTAATTACCCTGACACCCTGGACCCACAGTCAGGTTTGAACTGGACGTCTCCGTTGACCCTGACGTCATTCCGACGCATGGCTGACGCAATAAATTAATTTCTGGATTTATTCTAATATAGGAAATTCCAGAATATAGTTTAAACTTCAAAAATTCATAACTTTTAATCTGTAACTCCAAATCAAACAAGTTATATATGAAAAATGATCAGAAAAATCCAATCTATCCATGTGTACTAGTTTCATGCATGTTTAAGCAAGCTAACGTGATGTTTAATGCAGAACAAGATAAAACACTTTAAAGGGCCATGTATGAGTTTGAAATTTGAATCTTTGGTTCAAATTGGTTCAAACCCTTCTGGTCTTAGTTGCATTAGCCCAACACACTCATATTGCCATGTTTCATGCATGCATCATATTGTCGCACATTGTTTGGTGATGGATGTGTATCGGTGTTCTTTGCGGCAGGTTCTACCTCCGAGGAGTACCGTGATTACCCTAGCAAAGAACCATATCAGTGCATCGAACCATCAGGCAAGCAACCAACCATTTGATCATATCGATACAATCCCATGTTCTCGCTCTTGCTCTCTTTTACTGCATTAAGAAAACGCGTTTCAAACTGCTGTGTGCTGCGGTAGTTGAACCCATTTCCTCTGCATGACCTGTCATTGCCACAGTAACAAGATGAAACCCACTAGCATGTGTAGGAATTGATTGAGCCATATGTATGTGTTGTTCCTACCTTGCTATGCCTGCTATGCTTAGAGTCGTGTCAGGTCTGGTTCATCTGGGTGATGGGCTAGAGTGAAATGATCATGTCGGTAATGAGAGTGATGTGGTGAACACGATTTGGTAAATGTATCGATGAGAGGCCATGTAGGAGTACATGGTGGGTTGTTTCATTGAAGCCGACCTTAAGCACTAAGATCTGTATGTGTGATTTAAGAATCAGCTACTACCATACATTGGGCCCGAAACCAATGGACCCTCTTGGCTTCTTATTCACCCTAGTTCTCTGTCCAGGAGTTGCAAGTAGTTTCTGGTGTTTGTAGCCTACTGGAGGCCGTGGACAGCGCTGACCGTAGGGGTGGGCTGTGATGCGGTAGGTACGTGGCACGGTGTACCGAATACCCGTTAGGTATCTCGGGAACCCTGTACACATCGTTCGGGGCCGTATGGGAAACCTCGGCCGCACTCCCTGCGGATGGAACCTGGATAGGCGATAAACCTGGATTAGAGACTTAGGTGATTAGGTAGGTCGTGGCCGACACCAACGTTGGGCTTCCGCTTGAAGGTTGCCGAGTACATGTCGTGTAAACGACGGTAAGTGGTGAGAGCGTGTATGAAGAAGTACACCCCTGCAGGGTTATCATGATCTATTCGAATAGCCGCGTCCGCGGTAAAGGACTACTTGGTTGCCTATACAGTTCATAGAGAAGTAAATGGAAACTACTAAAAGCCTCAAGATAAGTGTGAGTGCCGAGGATGGCTCTTCCGTAGGAAGACGGAGGTGGATCCTCGGTAGTGTATTGAAGTGGTGAGTAGTGGACTCGTGTGCGCAAAACCATTTCAAGTTGGAGTCTCGTAGGATAGCCTAGCCAAGAGTCAAAGCTGGCTTGCTGCAATAACTCCTCCAACCCTTCTTGATAATGTGCATGTATGTAGGATCTGATGTAAGTCTTGCTGAGTACCTTTGTACTCATGTTGCTATAATTTACATTTTTACAGAAGACGCTGCAACCCCTTCTGATGGGTTCTTCGTAGACGTTGACATCAATGAGTAGGCTAAGGCCCAGGTGGTGATCCTGAGCTTGTGAAGGACCACGTAGTATAGCTAGGCTTTCCAAGCCTCTTTTATTTTACTAGTTGTTTGTACTCAGACAAGTTACTCCCACTGCTGGTTTGTATGACTGTATGACTTGAATGCTGGGTCGTGTGACCCGTACTTATGTGTATGTTATGTATGGCTCTCTAAGCCTTAAATAAAGTACTTGTGTCGTAGAGTCATGTTGTGATGCCTTGTTGTATTTGCACATATCGAGCATATTGTGTGTATGATTGAAATGCTTGGTATGTGTGGGATCTGACTATCTAGTTGTTTACTCTTAGTAGCCTCTCTTACCGGGAAATGTCTCCTAGTGTCTCCACTGAGCCATGGTAGCTTGCTACTGCTCCGGAACACTTAGGCTGACCGGCATGTGTCCTTCTTTGTTCCTGTGTCTGTCCCTTCGGGGAAATGTCACGCATTGAGTACCGGAGGCCTGTCAGCCCGCTACAGCCCGGTTTACCGGAGTCCTGCTAGCCCAGTGCTACAGCCCGGACCCACTTGCTGATGACCGACACGTTCGATGCTGGGTCATGGATGCCTGTCCCTGTAAGTATGTGCCACTTTGGGTTTACGACTAGTCATGTCAGCCCGGGCTCCTTATCATATGGATGCTAGCGACACTATCATATACGTGAGCCAAAAGGCGCAAACGGTCCCGGGAAAAGGTAAGGCGACACCCGTGGGGATACCGTGCATGAGGCCGCAAAGTGATATGAGGTGTTACAGGCTAGATCGATGTGACATTGAGTCGGGGTCCTGACAGCGTTGGCATCAGAGCCGGACTGCCTATAGGTTCTCCAAGCCAAACTGGTCGATGTTGAGTCTAGAAATTCTTTAGTTATATGTAGGGGAATTGTTTGTGGGTTGGAACGTAAGGCTCTTTTTACTCCTTTATCTTATGACATTCTGATCTGGGTCAGTCTATTCTTCCACCAGGGGTTAAGGAATTAGGATCTTTTCTCTCTATCAGGTTCACATGTTACTAATCAGTAGTACCTTATAGGTTTGATGGATACAAGCCTAGTTCAGTTCTACTACCACATTATGTTGCTAGGATGGACCCAGAACTTTGATATGATGTTGTTGAGTGTGTATGAAATCCTTTGTCAAATGTCTCAAAATCCTTTTGAGCATTTACAGCCATTATGCCGTCGAAGTTTTGCTAGAAATTCTAATGCCTTTGCATTATGGTTGTGCTTTCAGATGGCCACTCGCGACCTCAATCAAGTGGTTCGCCTGACTCGATGCCTAGATGTACCCGGCCATACTGCCATGTTGGTCAGGGTAATGACTGAGGCTGGATACCGTTGGTATCCTGAGTACACAGTCGAAGAGCAATTTCGAGACTTTAATCAAAGCCAGTATCTTTGCACTGTCAGGATATTTCCATCTTATCCTGGATCCACCGAGCCCCTTCACTGCTCCTATGGACTCGGTGTTACTATTGAGATGGCTGTGCAGGATGCCGCCTACTCTATGATGACCATCATGCGAGTCAGGACTGGCCTATTTCGGGACTCTGATTTCCGGTATATGCCAGCATCACTTCCGGGAGCACAAGGGTATCTCCAGGCTATCTATGTTGACCCCACTCAGGAGGATTCACGGACTCGCACCACTGCTGAGATGCTCGAGGATAAGGACCGTGAAAATCGGGCCTTGAGGCTAGAGCTTTTCAATACCCGTGCTGACCATTGGGCCACTTTGACTCGGTTTGCACCGGCTGTGCAAGCTGGATATTTGGATATGCGCGACCTCTATCCTGTGAGATCTGCTCTGCCAGACGTGATGGGTTGGCGTGATGTAGGAGGCATCACCCCGCCTCGTGGTCCCCGCAGGCCACCGTTTGTTGGTCCAAGACCTCATTCTAGCCCCTATGGTCCACAAGCTCCGCGAGATCGTCTGTTTCCGGATGATCATGTTGAGCTTCCAGGCTATGGAGGTGACTTCTACGAGGACTACTACGGATCGGTCTGAGTTAGTGGTAGTATCACTAGTTTGTACTAGTTGTGTCGTCTATCGTCCTGCGTGACTCGTGGGATATGACCTAGTTTGTACCGCCTTCCGGAGGTGTAGAAAAATAATGTATAGGAGCTTGGGATGCCTCCGATGAGATGTAATCCTCTTTTCACCGTAATAGTACCTTGTTTGGTCTTGTACTAAACCTTGTATGGTGTGTATGACGATGGAATAAAAGAAGCAGTTTCTGTATCTACCATGTCATACGGATGATCATCTTGCATTCCGAGTTATTCCTTACATTCTGTATTCTATGTCGGAATCTTATCATTCTGACTAAATCATTGTCTTGTTTACCTAGGATGGTCAACACGCGCAATAACCCTGCTTCCCAAGAGCAGGCCGAAGGCAGTGAAGTCGGGAATGCAAACCTGCCTCACCCTCCTTCCCTAGCCGAAGTTATGCTGGAAGCCGAGAGAAACAAGCGGGAGACCAACCGTTTGTTGGAGCGTATTGAACAGAACACAGCACACCATCAGAGGACTAACTTGGTGTCACTCAGTGATTTCATCAAGTTACATCCACCCACGTTCCACCACTCCGTCGAGCCTCTCGACGCTGATGACTGGCTTCGCAGTATTTCTCACAAACTGCGTTCTGCGCTAGTAGCTGAGGCTGACAAGGTCACCTTTGCTGCATATCATCTTGAAGGCCCCGCCAGTCTCTGGTGGGAGAATTATGGAGCTATGCGCCCAACGGACCATGTCACTACTTGGGCTGAATTCAGCGAGGCTTTCCGTGAACATCACATTCCGGAGGGTCTCATGGACCGTAAACGTGAGGAATTTTGCAGTTTCACTCAAGGCTGACTCTCTGTGGATGCTTACAGCAGGGAGTTCGGTAACCTCGCACGGTATGCAACTGAGGAAGTTTCTACTGATGCCAAGAAGCAAGCAAGGTTCCGTAAGGGACTTAGTCCTGAGCTTCGCCGCGACCTCCGTCTGCATGAGTGCACATCTTTTCAGAAGCTTGTTAACAAGGCCATCAGTGCTGAGACTGGTCAGACTGATTTCGACACAACACGCAAGCATGGCCGTGACATGGGTTCCTCATCCGGTGCTGGTCCTCAGAAGCGCCGCGTGTGGGTGCCTAACACTGCCCTGCCACCCAGGTTCACACCAAGGCCATCCTTCCAGGCGCCTCGCCCCGTTCAACAGTTTGCACCAGCCAAGCCCTATGGTGGTCCAACCAAGAATGCTCCTCCACGCACCAGTTTTGTGACTTGTTTCAAGTGTGGGGAATCGGGCCACTATATGCGCGAGTGCCCCCAAACCAATCCCAACCAATCTGCTAAAGCTGTTGGCCGTGGCAAGCCGACAGGGAAAGTGTTCTACGCCAAGCCGGCCACCGCTGCACGTGGCCATGTCAACTGTATCTCTGCCGAAGAAGCTCAAGAGGATCCCAACGTCGTTCTCGGTACGCTCCTTGTTAATTGCCACCCGGCATCTGTTCTTTTCGATACAGGAGCATCTCATTCATTTATATCCGAGAGCTATGCTCGTCTGCATAACACCACATTCTGTGAGATGCCCACCTCTATGGTAATTCAAACTCCGGGATCCAAATGGCAAACTTCTAGAGTAAGCCATGGAAATGAAATTCAAGTCGACAGACTTGTTTTTCTCGCATCTTTGATAGCCCTCAAATCTTCAGATATTAATATCATCTTGGGTATGGACTGGATGTCAGCCCATCATGCCAAAATTGATTGCTTCTCTAGGACTGTTCAACTCACCCATCCTTCGGGGAAGATAGTCAATGTCTTGACCCGAATAGCCAAGCGATAGTTATATTCTCTTAAGCCAGCCCTTTGCCAGACCTTGAGGACGTTCCGGTAGTCCGTGACTTCCCGGATGTCTTCCCAGAGGAATTGCCAGGTGTTCCACCTGACAGGGATGTTGAGTTCGTAATAGATCTCATTCCAGGAACCGTCCCGATTGCTAGAAGACCCTATAAGATGGCACCACTAGAACTAGCCGAGCTTAAGAAACAACTCGATGAATCCTTGAAAAAGGGTTTCATCCGACCTAGTTCATCTCCGTGGGCTTGCCCCGTACTCTTCATCAAGAAGAAGGATGGTACGGACCGGATGGTTGTAGATTATCGACCTGTCAATTTGGTCACAATCAAGAACAAATATCCGCTCCCCAGGATCAACGACCTGTATGATCAGCTCGCTGGATCCTCAGTCTTCTCCAAAATGGATTTGAGGTTGGGCTACCATCAAATCAAAATCAGGAACGGGGACATTCCTAAAACAGCCTTTGTTACTCGTTATGGCCAATACGAGTACACCGTCATGTCCTTCGGTTTAACCAATGCTCCGGCCACCTTTTCTCGGTTAATGAACTCAATCTTCATGGAGTATTTGGATAAATTCGTCGTGGTTTACCTTGATGATATACTCATCTACTCCAAGAACGAGGAAGAACATGCCGAACATGTAAGGCTAGTGTTGAAGAAACTTCGAGAGCATCGTCTTTATGCCAAATTTTCTAAATGTGAATTTTGGTTGTCAGAAGTGACCTATCTGGGTCATGTAATATCTGGTAAAGGTATTGTTGTTAACCCTGAGCGAGTTCAAGCCGTCCTTAATTGGACTCCACCTGAATCGGTCAAGCAAGTTCGGAGTTTTCTGGGCTTAGCGAGCTATTGCCGTCGCTTTGTCGAAAATTTCTCCAAAGTTGCAAAACCTCTAACCGAACTCCTCAAGAAAGATAAAAAGTTCGAATGGACTCCACAATGTGAGCACAGCTTTTAGGAACTGAAAAGACGCCTGACATCTGCTCCCGTATTGGTACCGCCAGATTTCTCTAAGGACTTTGTTATCTACTGCGACGCCTCGCGACAAGGACTAGGCTGTATTCTCATGCAAGATCGACACATAATTGCTTACGCTTCACGGCAATTGCACCCACATGAGGAGAATTATCCTACTCATGATCTAGAGCTTGTAGCTCTAGTCTATGCACTTAAAACCTGGCGACATTACCTCCTCGGTAATCGTTGCGAGATATTCACTGATCATCAAAGTCTGAAGTACATCTTCACCCAACCGGATTTGAATCTCAGGCAAAGACGTTGGGTCGAGTTGATCACAGATTTCGACTTAGGAATAACTTACACCCCAGGGAAAGCCAACGTCATGGCTGATGCGCTAAGTCGTAAATCTTATTGTAACAACCTGATGTTACAACAAAGTCAACCGCTTCTCCATGAGGAATTTCGGAAGCTTAACCTTCACATTGTTCCTCAAGGATTCCTTTCCACCATGGTGGCGAAACCTACCCTTATGGATCAAATCATCAAAGCACAGAAGGTAGATCCGGGAAATTCCCGCATCAAGAGAAACATCAAGAAAGGAGTTGCGAATTGTTTCTCCATTGATGATCAAGGGGTCGTATACTTCGGGAATCGGCTAGTGGTTCCCAAGGTACGAAACCTGAGGCGATTGATCCTTAAGGAAGCTCATGAATCTCCTCTCACTATTCATCCCAGTAGCACTAAGATGTATCAGGACCTACACCAGAGGTTCTGGTGGACTAGGATGAAGAGAGAAATTGCTCAGTATATTGCTAACTGCGACGTCTGCCGTCGTGTAAAAGCAGAGCATCAACAGCCTGCTGGCACCCTTCAACCCCTAGCTATTCCTAAATTGAAATGGGATAAAATTTGTATGGACTTCATCACCGGTTTTCCCAGGACCAACAGAGGGAATAATGCTATCTTCGTCATTGTCGATCGTCTTTCCAAGGTAGCCCATTTCTTACCTGTTCGTGAGAGTATAACCGCTAGTCAATTGGCAGACATATACATCTCCCGAATAGTGTCTCTCCATGGTGTTCCATTGGAAATTAACTCGGATCGAGGAAGTCTTTTCACCTCTCAATTTTGGGAAAGTTTCCAAAATGCTATGGGAACCCGCCTTTCCTTTAGCACCGCTTTTCACCCTCAATCAAGTGGTCAAGTAGAACGTGTCAACCAGATTCTAGAAGACATGCTTCGAGCTTCTGTTATCTCATTCGGAATGGAGTGGGAGAAATGCCTTCCATTTGCCGAATTTGCTTACAACAACAGCTATCAATCTAGCTTGGGTAAAGCCCCTTTTGAAGTTCTCTATGGACGACGGTGTCGAACACCCCTTAATTGGTCAGAAACCGGGGAACGACAATTCTTTGGCCCGGATATGATCCAGGAAGCAGAAGAGCAAGTTCGCATCGTTCGTGAAAAGTTGAAAACAGCCCAATCTCGTCAAAAGAGTCAATATGACCGAAAACATAAGGCTATGACTTTCGAGGTTGACGAGAAGGCTTACCTTCGGGTTACTCCTCTGAAGGGAACCCATCGTTTCGGTATCAAAGGCAAATTGGCTCCCCGTTACATTGGACCTTTTCGTATTCTCGCTAAACGAGGAGAAGTTGCCTACCAGTTGGAACTACCTCCACATCTCTCCAGAGTCCACGATGTCTTCCACGTTTCTCAACTCAGGCGTTGCTTCTCGGATCCTATCCGTGGAGTGGACCACGAAACGCTTGATCTCCAAGATAATCTCACGTATCGAGAGTACCCCATTCGTATCCTCAATCAGGCCGAGCGTACCACTCGACGTCATAATATCAAGTTTCTCAAAGTTCAATGGCCGCACCATTCTGAGGATGAAGCAACTTGGGAAAGGGAGGATCACTTCGACTCGAGTATCCCGCCTTCTTTTCGGAGGAACCCAAATCTCGGGACGAGATTCTTTTGAGTGGGGGTGAGTTGTCACACCCTAGCTAGTTCATGCATTAGAGTGTTGCATCATGTCTATTCTTTCATCAGAAACCTGAAATGGGGATGACAGAACCCCCAGCCCCCTCTGAAACCAACTAGGGTTTACTAAAAACTTTTTCAATGAACCTGAAATGCCCTTCTAAAATGCCCATCATTTTTGTCTTGGTTCAGAACCTCTGCCAGAAGTGATGCACATTTTCCTAGGTCATCTTAGGGTATTTGAATTAAATCATAGATATTTGAATTTGGGCATTTAAAATTATATAAAATATTTCAAATGCTCAAATATCTCCAAACTAAAATGTTTCATGTTGGAAATAATCCAACTATGGACCAGGAGTACTTTGGTGATTTTAGGAGTTGCCTAAGTATTTTTAATAATTCAACAAAGTTGCAGAGGAATTAAAAAACAGAAAACAGGGAATAACAGAAAACTTACCTGGCGCCCAGCACCCGGCCCACCTGCCGGCCCAGCCCAGCGCCGCGCCAGCGAGCTGCTTGCCGGCCAGGCAGGCAGGCAGGTGCCCGACGGCGGCCGCAGCATGTGCCACGCAGCTGGCCGTCGCCCTGCTTCACCTCCTCGCCTCGTTGCTGGCTGGATTAACTCCACGTCGAGCCGTGAACCCCCAGGACACCTGCATTCTCCCCCAACTCCTCTCCCTCGCTCTCCCACGCCATGGCCGACGCCATCGCCGCCACCCCCTCGCCGTAGCCACGCCCTCCGCCAACCCCACACCGTGCCGCCGTGTCCAGGAGCTCCGCCACCCTCCTCTCCTTCGAGCAAGCCGAGCCCCGAGCGCTCGCAAGGCCCGAGTCCACCGCATTGACCTCGACCGAACCGCCGTCGCCGGAGATCCCCTTCAACGCCGTCGTCGCTCTGGCCCGTCCCCGGCCGCACTAAGTGTTTCGTCGAACTCCCTGTGAGCTTAACCATCTTCCCCTCCCTTCTTTTCTTGCCCCCGAGCTATGTAGTGACGTGCTCCCGGTCACCCTCCGGCCACCACTTGGTGTCCATCGTGCTCACCACGTCACGTAGCACCTAACCAACTACTCCCCGCACCTCACCGACCCCTCTAGCCCCAAGTTCGCCTTCGGCCGAACTCCGGTGGCCGCCAAAGTCGTCGTCGGCGCCGATTCCGGCCGCCCCGACCCCAACCGACTCCACCAGAAGCTGCGGCATGTTCCCAGCTACCCATAGCCACCCTCCGCGGCTCGTTTGGTTGCCGAAATGGCCAAAACCACTTCCGCCGCCGCGTCGGGCTCGCCGGCGGCTAGACGCCGGTGCAGCCGACGTTGACTTCGACCATGGTGGGCCCTGGTTGACTCCGATGAGTCAATGACAGGTGGGACCCAGCCCTGTTAACTAAATAGGTTTAGTTTTAATTAAACTTTAACTAAACTAATTACCCTGACACCCTGGACCCACAGTCAGGTTTGACCTGGATGTCTCCGTTGACCCTGACATCATTCTGACGCATGGCTGATGCAATAAATTAATTTCTGGATTTATTCTAATATAGGAAATTCCAGAATATAGTTTAAACTTCAAAAATTCATAACTTTTAATCTGTAACTCCAAATCAAACAAGTTATATATGAAAAATGATCAGAAAAATCCAATCTATCCATCTGTACTAGTTTCATGCATGTTTAAGAAGGCTAACTTGATGTTTAATGCAGAACAAGATAAAACACTTTAAAGGGCCATGTATGAGTTTGAAATTTGAATCTTTGGTTCAAATTGGTTCAAACCCTTCTGGTCTTAGTTGCATTAGCCCAACACACTCATATTGCCATGTTTCTTGCATGCATCATATTGTCGCACATTGTTTGGTGATGGCTGTGTATCGGTGTTCTTTGCGGCAGGTTCTGCCTCCGAGGAGTACCGTGATTACCCTAGCGAAGAACCATATCAGTGCATCGAACCGTCAGGCAAGCAACCAACCATTTGATCATATCGATACAATCCCATGTTCTCGCTCTTGCTCTCTTTTACTGCATTAAGACAACGCGTTTCAAACTGCTGTGTGCTGCAGTAGTTGAACCCATTTCCTCTGCATGACCTGTCATTGCCACAGTAACTAGATGAAACCCACTAGCATGTGTAGGAATTGATTGAGCCATATGTATGTGTTGTTCCTACCTTGCTATGCCTGCTATGCTTAGAGTCGTGTCAGGTCTGGTTCATCTGGGTGATGGGCTAGAGTGAAATGATCATGTCGGTAATGAGAGTGATGTGGTGAACACGATTTGGTAAAGGTATCGATGAGAGGCCATGTAGGAGTACATGGTGGGTTGTTTCATTGAAGCCGACCTTAAGCACTGAGATCTGTATGTGTGAATTAAGAATCAGCTACTACCATACATTGGGCCCGAAACCAATGGACCCTCTCGGCTTCTTATTCACCCTAGTTCTCTGTCCAGGAGTTGCAAGTAGTTTCTGGTGTTTGTAGCCTACTGGAGGCCGTGGATAGCGCTGACCGTAGGGGTGGGCTGTGATGCGGTAGGTACGTGCCACGGTGTACCGAATACCCGTTAGGTATCTCGGGAACCCTGTACACATCGTTCGGGGCCGTATGGGAAACCTCGGGCGGACTCCCTGCGGATGGAACCTGTATAGGCGATAAACCTGGATTAGAGACTTAGGTGATTAGGTAGGTCGTGGCCGACACCCACGTTGGGCTTCCGCTTGAAGGTTGCCGAGTACATGTCGTGTAAACGACGGTAAGTGGTGAGAGCATGTATGAAGAAGTACACCCCTGCAGGGTTATCACGATCTATTCGAATAGCCGCGTCCGCGGTAAAGGACTACTTGGTTGCCTATACAGTTCATAGACAAGTAAATGGAAACTAATAAAAGCCTCAAGATAAGTGTGAGTGCCGAGGATGGCTCTTCCGTAGGAAGACGGAGGTGGATCCTCGGTAGTGTATTGAAGTGGTGAGTAGTGGACTCGTGTGCGCAAAACCATTTCAAGTTGGAGTCTCGTAGGATAGCCTAGCCAAGAGTCAAAGCTGGCTTGCTGCAATAACTCCTCCAACCCTTCTTGATAATGTGCACGTATGTAGGATCTGATGTAAGTCTTGCTGAGTACCTTTGTACTCATGTTGCTATAATTTACATTTTTACAGAAGACGCTGCAACCCCTTCTGATGGGTTCTTCATAGACGTTGTCATCAATGAGTAGGCTAAGGCCCAGGTGGTGATCCTGAGCTTGTGAAGGACCACGTAGTATAGCTAGGCTTTCCAAGCCTCTTTTATTTTACTAGTTGTCTGTACTCAGACAAGTTACTTCCGCTGCTGGTTTGTATGACTGTATGACTTGAATGTTGGGTCGTGTGACCCGTACTTATGTGTATGTTATGTATGGCTCTCTGAGCCTTAAATAAAGTACTTGTGTCGTAGAGTCATGTTGTGATGCCTTGTTGTATTTGCACATATCGAGCATATTGTGTGTATGATTGAAATGCTTGGTATGTGTGGGATCTGACTATCTAGTTGTTTACTCTTAGTAGCCTCTCTTACCGGGAAATGTCTCCTAGTGTCTCCACTGAGCCATGGTAGCTTGCTACTGCTCCGGTACACTTAGGCTGACCGGCATGTGTCCTTCTTCGTTCCTGTGTCTGTCCCTTCGGGGAAATGTCACGCATTGAGTACCGGAGGCCTGTCAGCCCGCTACAGCCCGGTTTACCAGAGTCCTGCTAGCCCAGTGCTACAGCCCGGACCCACTTGCTGATGACCGACACGTTCGATGCTGGGTCATGGATGCCTGTCCCTATAAGTCTGTGCCACTTTGGGTTTACGACTAGTCATGTCAGCCCGGGCTCCTTATCATATGGATGCTAGCGACACTATCATATACGTGAGCCAAAAGGCACAAACGGTCCCAGGAAAAGGTAAGGCGACACCCGTGGGGATACCGTGCGTGAGGCCGCAAAGTGATATGAGGTGTTACAGGCTAGATCGATGTGACATTGAGTCGGGGTCCTGACAGAAGTGCTGTTCTAGTGCTCTGTTGCAATGCCATCTTAGTTTCCCAATCATACACATGTATGTTGCCTTAGTTATTTTTGTACGTATTCCTCTAGCATACATTTTTACATTCAACTAGTGTTTTTTTGCTGTGTTGTCCTATCGTATCCCTAGCTCTTACACCATACTCCCACCGTCCGGATTACATGTTGCCAAAATGGATAAAAAAGGATGTATCTAGAACTGAAATACGCCTAGACCCATCCATTTTTTTCCGGATAGAGGGAATACATGTCAATATGTCATGCCTTTCTATTCTTCAGTACCTATTCGATCTCTCTATTGTAGCATGTTTTATAATTAAAGCATCATTCTTCTATACAAGGCTTGCAAGGGGAAGACGACTATGTTAGAATCTAAAGGGTTACAAACAAGGCCTTTGCAAAAGATCCAAATGATAGGAGATAATAAACCAACTCCACTTTTTATAGATACTGCTCCAGCACAGAGAAACCCAACTCCTACTGATAATAAGCAGATTTCAGTGGCCAAAGAACTAGTCCGCTCCAGTCCAGCAAAAATATCCATTCTAAGAAGCGTGTGCGTATCCTTGCATCATGAAATTTTATAGCATGTTGATCCTATTTTCTACATGTTTCTTACCCATCTCTCTTTTAGAAAATAAGCTTAGCAGATAGAAGAATTTCTGCACTGGTATCGTATGTGAGGAAAGATTCTTACAGGAATTCTCTGTGCTCCAATGCAGATGTAAGTACTTGTTGTATATCACTATATTTTTACATCAGCATGTATTTTGTTAATCGGCGTGAATCCAACCTTTATCTGATCTAAATTTAGTTGTAGCAAAATGTATGATTAAAGGCCACAATGTTGATTTTTGTAAGGAAAGCTGCCTGGTAGTTTTACATCCTAAGCTGCATGAGTGTACTATCTCATATCAGTGGGTTTGAATACTTTGGTTCTGCAATGGGTTTTCAGTGTTTTTTTACTGTGTTGTCCTGTCGTATCCCTAGGTCTTACATCATACTCCCTTCGTCCGGATTACGTGTCGTAGAAATGGATAAAACTGGATGTATCTAGAACTGAAATACGCCTAGACCCATCCATTTATTTCCGGATGAAGGGAATACATGTCAATATGTCATGCCTTTCTATTCTTCAATACCTATCCCATCTCTCTGCTATATCATGTTTTATAATTAAAGCACCATTCTTCTATACAAGGCATGTAAGGGGAAGACGGCTATGTTAGAATCTAAAGGGTTACAAACCAGGCCTTTGAAAAAGATCCAAATGCCAGGAGATAATAAACCAACTCCAGTTTTCATAGATACTGCTCCAGCACAGAGAAACCCAACTCCCACTGATAATAAGCAGATTCCAGGGCCAAAGAACTAGTCTGCTCCAGTCCAACAAAAGAATGTCAACTAAATTCTAAGAAGCATGTGCGTATCCTCGCATCATGAAATTTTATAGCATTCTGATCATATTTTCTACATGTTTCTTACCCATCTCTCTTTTAGAAAATAAGGTTAAACGATAGAAGACTTCCTCCATTGGGATCGTATTCGAGGAAAATATCTTGCGGGAATTCTCTGTGCTCCAATGCTGATGTAAGTACCTGTTGTATATCACTATATTTTTACATCAGCATGTATTTTGTTAATTGGCGTGAATCTAACCTTTATCTGATCTAAAATTAGTTGTAGCAAAATGTTAAAGGCGCCAATGTTGATTTTTGTAAGGAAAACTGCCTGGTGGTTTTGCATACTGAGCTGCATGAGTGTACTATCTCATATCACGCACATTACTAAATTGTAGGGCTTCTCTGGTTCCCAGTTCATTCATTGTGTCAATGTTGCTTTCGTATTACCTTACCTGGCTGATGATAGCTGTGCCATATTGTGTTAATTTGGTGTAGGCTAGTTGCCCAAACGTTTGTTGTGTCAATGTTGCTTTACTATTATCTGACTTGGCCAATGATAGCAATGCTAGTGTGTTAATTTTGTGTAGGGTGCTGAAGATAAGAAGACAAACTCTGAAAACAGCAAGGCAACCCCATTGTTTCTTTCCAGTAAATCTACGCCAGGGAATATGGCAATAACTCATGATTAATCTGTTTGGTTCCCGTCCTAATTTATGTTATGATGCAGTGGTCGAGACACTCTCCACTATCAATAATACAAGCCTGCCAAAATTGCCATCTGAATCTGTTCAGTATCCTCTTTCTCGAATGCAATGGAATAAATGTATGTTTGTGAACCAATTAATGGCTGAAGCAATGATGGAAATGGTGGATGAATCAGAGGTGTAGAGCCGTGCGACACAACACCTGATCAATGTTTTCAGAGACAGTGTAGCAAAGCAGCAAGAACTTGCCCACATGCTTATGGGCGTCATTTGTGCCGAGGTTGCAGATTGTGATGTTGTAGATGGTTAGGTTCTGCTCATTTATTTGCACTGGCATCAATCTTTGATTGCCCAGTGGATGTAATTTCCTGTAATATATGCTGGATGTGCAACGTTATTCCCTGTATGCCGTACCTTTGCTTGATCGGTTTTGGTCCTGTGTATAGTTGCTGGTCGTAATGGGCTCAAATTATCTAATTTGGCCTAAAGACATGTACGAACTTTAGTGGGCCCATTAAGTTATTGGGCCGTTACTAGGCCGAAAGTTAATGGTCGGCCCTCTTACCTCCCGGGTCGTTAACAGGCCAACATCGAAGCGGGCAACAGGTGGGCCCAATTTATTTCACGGGCCGTTAACAGGCCGTTACTAAGTTTGGGCTACATATGGCCCAACTATAATGTAGGCCTTTAGCAGGCTGAAAGAGACATCGGGCTTGTACTGGAACATGAAGAGCATGGGCCGCTAAGAGACCGAAAGTCAGGTCGTATTGTAGATGGCCTAACTATGTTGTGGGCCTTTAGCAGGCCGAAAGAGAAACCGGAATGGTATTGGACCATGAAGGGCATGGGCTGTTAAAAGGCCAAAACTAAGGTCCGACTACAAATGGCCCAACTCATTTATGGTCCGTTAACAGGCCGAAAGGCACACAGGGCCGGGAATTGTCCCAACACTTAAATGGGTCACTAAAAGGCCAAAACTCAGGTCCGACTACAAATGGCCCAACTGATTTATGGGTCGTCAACAGGCTGAAAGTGACACCGGGCCGGAAATTGGCCCAACACTTAAATGGGCTGCTAAAAGGCCGAAACTCAGGTCCGACTACAAATGGCCCATCAGATTTATGGGCCGTCAATAGGCTGAAAGACACACCGGGTCGGAAATTAGCCCAACATTTAAATGGGTCGCTAAAAGTCTGAAAGATGTACATCCTGAAAATTGGCCCATCCATTGAGTGGGCCGTTAACAGGCCGAAATCTCATCGGGCCGATATTGAGCCCAAATATATAGCGTGTTGTTAACGGGCTCGAACTGACGATGGGCTGCAATGGTGTCAAATCTTTAATGGGCCGTTGACGGGCCGAATTGGCACATCTCGTATGGGCCGTGGGCTTAAATGGACCTGGCACAAGTAGGCCTTATATGGGCCGACCTGCTAATTTTTACTGGGCCGACCTTTTTCACTAGAATGGGCCACTGTTGGACAGTGCCACGTGTCGACCTATCATAGGTGCCTCCTGTCCAATGAGTGGACGACATCTGTCCCAACAGTGAGGCAACACGTGTTTCCTGCGGCCAATGATGATTTTACACGTGGAAAATCCCCATTGGTCCAGGCTGTTAATGGAACCGGACCCGATAGCTTAATGGCGTTCCGTTACGATGGATGCCACGTGTCGGTCACCCTTGATGAAAGCACTTCTGTGACGCGTGATTTATCGTCATGGAAGTGGACACTTCCGTGATGATAATTTTGGTAATGTCATGGAACACTTCTACGACAGCACATGTATGACTATCTTGATTCTGTCATAAAATCGTCATGGATGTACATGCATGACAAAAAATGTGACCTACTGTGACAAACACGTATCATCACGAAAATGTATCTTTTGTACTGCCTCAAGTGAAGAAAATGGCTGATGGCAAAAGACCTTAGAATGGAGGAAAGAGACCAGAAGTGAATACTTCTTTTGAAATCCCTGGCGATATCTATGCGGGGTACTGTACTCCTGATGCAGCAACTCATGGCAAGGAGACGAAGAATGAGCGCAAAGTGTGCATTCAGAAGATTGAGAGGAGATGGGCTAGAGAATGGAGGGAGTATCGCTATGTTACTCCCAAGTACATGAAGAAATTCATGGTTAAACCTCCATGCCCAAGACCTCCATTGGCACTAGGCCAAGAAGCTGATCCCACTAGCATCAAGCATGGTGAGGATTTCCCAAAAGAATGGGCCAAGCACCAATCTAAGTTGGCCAAAATGGCAACAGAAGCAGTGAAGAAATTCAATGAAGATTCTGCTGCTGTCGCTGCTGAGGCCTCTATTAGCAAGCCCAAGAAGGCAATGCCGAAGAAACCTGCTGTCAAGCCAAGTTCCTCAGCTGCAATGCCCTCACGGCCAAGCTCTTCTATGCCCTCACGGCCTGTTCCTCAGGCTACTTCTTCAACAGCCGCTCCAGCCCCCTCTGCAAAATCCTCAGCAACTGCTGCAAAGTCCTCGGCACTTGCGCATCTTGCTTCCTGCCAAAGGACCACTGGAATCTCTATTGCTTCAGGAGCATCTGCAAGTTCCTCATCTTCGCCTCAGTCTTCAACTGATCCAACCTTGCTGAAGAAAAAGGCCATTGCTGGACGAGGCACAAGGCCAAGTCCTCACAAGAAGCAGGTTGCCTTTCAAGTTCTGTCAAGTGAAGACGAAGCTGATGATGAAGAATTAGCTGAAATCATCAGAGATCGACAAGCAAGGGCCGCTAGAGCCAAAGGCAGTGAAGTGCCACTTCTGCTGGATCCAAAGTTGTTCCTTGAGTATATTGATCTATGGCACAAGGATCCCAACACACCTCTGCCTGATTTCAACCTCAGTTCTGGCCAAAGTCATATGTTGACGGCCTTTATTGGCGAAGAAAAATGGAAATTCGAGAAGGCCAGGCAAGTGAAGAAAGCTCAGTACAAGAAGGAGCATTTTCTGAAGAAAAATGTTGTGAAGATGTTTCCTGATGAACTTGTGACTATGCAGATTGAGATCAAAGCACTCAACGATGAATTTGACGCATATCGTGCAGATTGGCTAGGCGCCAAAGTCAGATTCGTCAAACTGGCGAAAGGATTTGCGCAAAATGTTGCAGCTTCATCAGAAAAGGAAACTCCTCAGGCTAAGACATATGATCAGCCTACTGAAGAGCATGCAAGCACAACTGATGAAAATTAGACTGTTGAAGAAAATGAAAGCACCAGGGCTACTGAAGAAATTCCAGCCTATGAAGAAACCGCCAGGGCAACCTCCACTGTTGCGCCTGAAGAACAAACCAGGCCAGTTGAATCATCTGCTACTGTGCCTGAGGAATCTGATCATGCTAGGGCAACTGCATCAGTTGCGCCTGAAGAAATTGAACCAATTTCATCTGCTCCTCCCGCAAAGTCATCACAGATGAAAAGTATCAACCTTCCTTCTGCATCAGAAGCAAAGAAGACCAAAGCTACGGAGAGAGCAGTCGTGAAGAAAAGGAAAGCATCTATAACCTCAGAGTCTTCATCTCCTAAGAAAGTGAAGATTTTGACGAGCTCATTCAAGAACCCAATTGATGATATTCCAATATCAAGCATGCCATCAAAGGAGATCGTTCCCTTTGGTGAGGAATATGTCATTCCAGATAACAGTGATGAAGAAAATCCTTCTGTTGCTTCATCAGAGTAGTTGGATAAAGAAATTGAAATGGATAATATCCCTTCTACTCCGCTAGTATCATCGCCCATGCCCCAGTTCACAGCTGAAGAGGCAGGCCTTGAAGAAATTGATGAAGAAGATGAGGATGTGGATATTGGGTCAACAACTCAGATTCAGAATGATGACTTTGGGAAAGTCAGCACCCCAATTCACCATTGACAACCCCTCTCCATCAACTTCCTCAATCCCCTGTCCGAACTAAAGAAATTCATACGGGCTCTAAAGGACATCAAGCTTCACTTCTGTCTATTCCAGAAGAAGTTCCAGCCGCTAGTGCTAAAGAAATGGAAGCCAAGGCTGCTGTTGATGAAACTACTACTCAAATTCCTCAGCATGTGGCTCCAGAGGTTGTGCATCAATAGGCTGCAAAGACTTCAACTGCAAATCTTCAGCCCAAGCCACAAAATCCTCACACCAAGAAGCATAAATTCAAGGCTGATGACTTCTTTGTTGAGCATCATTTCTTCTCTGACTACAATCCCTATGACTCTGCTCGACCGCGTCGCAAGCATTGCTGGACTGCCAGTCAGATGAATTTCTATTCCTCACTGCTGTTTGATAAGGACAAAAAATTTGACCATGAGCAAATTCCTCATGTGGATATGGAGTCTCTTCCATGCTTCACCCCAGTCCTCAGTGTTCTTCATGACGCTGGGCTAGTCAACTTCTGCACTGACATCTGCAACTGGAATGAAGAACTCATTCTTCAGTTCTATGCCACACTCCACATCACAAGAAATGTTGAAGATGTGAATTCATGGGTGCGCGACTGGATGACTGAGAATACTTATTACAAGGCTCCAGCCTCTGAATTGCTTCATGTCATCGCAGTCAGCCCTCCCACTAAAGGTGCAAGGCTCATTTATGCAGAACCAGAACTTTCAAATCATCTGATGCAAGTGCTGATGAAGCCTTTGAAGCCTGGCCAAGCTCCAAGGACCACTTTTCTCATGAAGGAATTGCTTTATGTGCCAAGGACTATCTATCACATATTGACCAAAACCCTCAGTCCGATTAAGGGCCACAACTCTGATGAAGAAGAGGTTGTTGGCATAATGAAGATTCTGCTGTTCAATGTCATTCATGGTATTCCTATCAACTATCACGATTACTTCATGGGGACTTTGGCCAATGCTGCTCTGTCACCTCTTGAGTTGAAGCCTTATGCTCCCTGGATCATGAAATTCATCAAATCAAGGTCTTCAATTCATTATAAGGCTGACTTTCAAAATCATCTCAGCTATTTGCCCCCCATTGAAGTCCTCAAAAGGACTATTTCCTCTGCTGATGAGAAGGGTAAAGCTGCTGTCATTGATGAAGGCACTCGTCCATTGGATGGACAATTTCATAAAGCTACATCATATTGCACCAATGATGACTCTGCAACACATGATACTGCCGTAAATGCTTCAAAGCAATATCCTCAAGCCACTGCTCCACGTGTGATGACTGACCGTGAGCTTCTCCTCAGTCTACATCAGAAAGTTGGTAGAAATCACAAGTGGGTCAAGCGTTAGTTTGGTGCAATTCTTCAGAACATGATAGTCACTCAAAATACTTTGAAGAAGAACCACTACTACTTGCATGAAGTCTTTGACCGCACTTGGGCCATTCTGTCTAATCTCTACAGTTCTGAAGAACTCAAGGACATGGAATTTCAACAGGACTTTGACTGGTCTCGGCCACCTTCGAAGAAATTCAAGAAGGTCAAAGTTCCTCACTTGG
The DNA here is from genome assembly GCF_002162155.2 of Triticum dicoccoides. Taxonomy (NCBI): domain Eukaryota; kingdom Viridiplantae; phylum Streptophyta; class Magnoliopsida; order Poales; family Poaceae; genus Triticum; species Triticum dicoccoides. The sequence goes on from NC_041393.1 coordinate 248,877,020, forward strand.
TCGCCAGCTCATATTCCTCATCGCGCGAGACGGATGAAGCTGAAGACTTGAACGTCACCAAGGCAGGCCCTACTCCAACGGACAACCCAAACAACGCCGGTGCTCCTCCATCGACATCTTGATGATATTCTTCATTGGCGTCAGTCCTCATTTTTCGTCCCTTTTGGTCATTCGATTACAAAGGGGGAGAAATTTGAGTTAGTCTTCAAGCGGGTCATATATATGGGCATTTTTTTGTTAAGTTACAACTCTCGCTCTTCTGAAGTGTTTGTTGATCGAGTTGTAAACTTAAGTCCTATGGTGGTCTGATACTTTTGCTCTGTTTTCTGCATGCTATTTCCTCAAGTATGTTAATGGATGCATGCTGAATTTCATGAGACACCATATTTCATCATGCATTTCAAATTCTTCATATCATATGCTAAATGCGTGTATTAACTACAAGATATAGGGGGAGATCTCCATGATTCTACTCTACAATGTGCATTTGCTATTCAAAGAAAATTCCTCAAATATGCACATCTTCAGGGGGAGTTCTTCTATATCTTGTAATCAAATTCCTCAATATTAGTATTTACACTTCATATGTTTATCCCCGTTGAAAACTTAACCTATATTGTCATCAATCACGAAAAAGGGGGAGATTGTAAGTGCATCTAGTGCCCCTTAGTGATTTTGGTGTATTGAGGACTTATAGGTTAAGGGACTAATGAGTTTGTGAGTATACACAGGTCTATAAGTCTATGAGGAGTTTGATATTTACGATGAAAGTCGACCCCTAAAAAAGAATTTCTTCAGCTGAAGACTTTGGTTTTCTTGAAGACTTTGAAAGTGAGCAAATTGGTGCGACCTTGAAGACTTGGTATTCATGCAAGGATTATGAAGCGTGGAGACTTTTGTTTTCGTAGTTTCATTTTATCTTTCTTGAGTCATAGGAAACACCGTATTGTTAAAGGGGGTCGAGGTAAAACTAAGGAAAAGTTTTCAAGTGATGCTCATCTCAAAATCCTACACCTACCCAATCCTTTCGAGTGAAGCCATTGGAAACCTCATACAGTTCAGTAAATTCCTTTAGTGACAGAGACAAAGATCTTCTGGTCTCTGAGGAATTTGTTCTGATTGAGGAGTTAGGAATTCGCCAGCGCCTACAAGTGAGGAACATTATAGCCATGAGGAATTTGATATCAAATATCTGTGCATTGCTGTGTTCCGCGCCAGCTGTCCCAAAATATCTACCCACCTAACAGTCATACCATTGAAGGGCATTTATGTCTTATCATGTCAGGCTGCTCCCTACGCTATAAATAGCTGCCCCTACAACCACTAGTTGGTTGGCTGCTTCAAAAGAAACTGACACTTGTCATTGAGAGCATCCCATCCTCCGAGGACTTTGAGCGAAAATCATCAAGTGAGGAAAACCCAAACCCAAACCCTACAAACCCAAAGTGATTGAGCATCACTGAAGAGATTGCTCCTGTGTGGAACCAACGCTTGTTACCTTTGAGGATTGGGTATCCTCCAGACGGTTAGGCGTCATGGTCTGGAGCATCCAAGAGGAAATTGTGGATCGCCGAGTGATCGAGTCTGTGAAGGTTTGGAAGTCACCTGAAGACTTACCACGAGTGATTGGGCGAGGTCTGTGTGATCTTAGCTCAAGGATAATACGGTGACGACTGTGTGTCCGGGACTGTGTGTCCTTAGGTTTAAATACCTAGCCGCTCCAACCAGACGTACAACTATCACAGCAGTTGGAACTGGTCTACCAAATCATCGTCTTCACCAAGCTACTGGTTCTATTTGCTCAACCCTTTCATTTTCTCAATCTTGTGTTGATGCACTTGATCGTTACTGTTTGAAGACTTTGACTGAAGACTTTCTCAATTTCCTCAATCCTAATTCTTCGGTCACTTTGTCTTCAGCCTACTTATCCTGTTTATAAGCTTCCTGTACTCTGTGCTTGTTTTCATTTCATCATGATGACCCCGTTACTAATCTGTTACGCTTGCATCTAAGTACTTATTCCGCCGCTAGTTATTCGTGACTTAGGAAATTCCTCACGTTGAATTTCCTCAATGACGAATTTTTAAAAATCGCCTATTCACCCCGCCTTTAGTTAATATAACACACTTTCACAAGGGCACCCCCGGCGCCTCATCCTCCTGTGCTCCTCCTCCCCCTCCTCCTCCGACACTGGTGCATTTCCGCTCAATTTGCAGGCATCTGCACATGCCAATGCACCAAGCGCGGGTGGCATTGGGAGTATAGGCAGCCGCTGCCCTACCCCGACGTCACGCTGCCGCACCACTAGCACCTGGATCCGCACCGGATCCCGGTGCCGGCGGTTCCATGGACCCAGCGGGTGCACGACGAGGAGGTGTGTAGGCGCCGGACGCAGCTCACGTTGGAGCAGCGCTGGACGCCCGAGTACGCCGCCGGCTCTCCCAACTGGGAGGCTTGGTTTGCCCTCAAACACGAGGAGCAACGACGTGTAGGCGTCGATGTCGTCCCACCGCCCCCGCAGGTAGAGCCGGAGGAAATGGAGGCGGAGGCGGAGTACCAAGCCTCCCTCGAGGAGGCCTTGCAGCATGCACTGGAGGCTAGCCGGCTCGAGGAGGAAGCACACTGGGATAGGCTGGAGCAAGCCCTTGCCTTGTTGGTGGCGAGGGACTCCGTCCACACCCCACTCTTTGTCCCACCTCCGCCACCGCCGCCGCCCGTCGAGCCCAAGCCGGAGCCGACGCGGAAGTGCTCCCTGCCTCCACCCACTTGGCCGAAGGAGGCCTACACGTGGACCTGCCAGTACCGCGAGTGGGTGAGTGCACCTCCTGTCCACTATGCCGCGACGCCAGCGCAGGAGGCGGACCACCTTGAACGCTGGAAGACGCACTGGCTCGCCCAGGAGGAGGCGGATGATGAGCGGTAGATGTGCTATGAGCAGATGTTACAACGTGAGGCGGAGGCGCTATGGCTTGAGGAGGAGGAGGAGGAGGAGGAGGAGCGCGCGTGGCGAGCCGCAATGCCGCCGCCCCAGCAGACGCTGGAGGAGGTTGCGCTGGCAGCGTACCAGGCGGCTTTCGGATGGGCTGGCCCTGCTCCCGTCTTCATCGACCTCACCGGAGGCAATGAAGATAGAGACGTCGATGTCAAGGGCAAGGGCAAGGCCGACGATGTCTAGGGCAGCGCGTGGGCGCATACTTTTTTATGTTTTAATTAATGGTTAATTAGGTTTAAGTGGACTTTGGCCGGCGGTTGACTGGCCATGTACATTTAATTAATGTTTAATTATGTTTATTTCTGTGAGCTATTTTTTTCACACCAACACATTTGGGCCCGCCTCCCATTGGGAAAGTCTTCTCGATCCAACTCTAGCATGTCCGCCTGGCTGACCCAACTGATCAAGCACCGAACATACGACACCTCCGAGTTCTGCACATGTTCAGCTCGATGACGTCCCTCGAACTCTTGATCCAGCAAAGTGTCAATGGAGAGTTTCGTCAACATGACGGCATGGTGCTGGTGATGGTGAAGTGATCAGCGCAGGGCTTCGCCTAAACACTACGTGAATATGACCGGAGGCGTAAACTGTGGAGGGGGGGCGCACACGGCTTGGAACAATTGATGTGTGTGAGAGGTGCCCCCACCCCCGTATATAAAGGAGGGAGAGGGGAGGAGGCTGGCCCTAGGCGCGCCCCAAGTAGGATGAGTCCTACTTGGGCTCCTAGTAGGATTCGGCCCCCCTTCCTTTTACTGGATTGGAAAGGGGAAAGGAAAGAGAGAGGGAGAAGGAAAGGGGGGGCGCCGCGCCCTCCCCTAGTCCAATTCGGAATCCTACCTTGTGGTGGGTGCGCCACCCCTATGTGGGCTGGTGTACCTCCCTCCTATGGTCCATAAGGCCCATATCTTCCCCCGGGGGGTTCCGGTAACCCCCCCCCCGGTACTCCGATATGTACCCGATACACTCCGAAACACTTCTGGTGTCCGAATACTATCATCCAATATATCAATATTTACCTCTCGACCATTTCGAGACTCCTCGTCATGTCCGTGAACTCATCCGGGACTCTGAACAACATTCGGTCACCAAATCACATAACTCATATAATACAAATCGTCATTGAACGTTAAGCGCGCAGACCCTACGGGTTCGAGAACTATGTAGACATGACCAAGACACCTCTCCGGTCAATAACCAATAGCGGAACCTGGATGCTCATATTGGTTCCTACATATTCTACGAAGATCTTTATCGGTTAAATCGCAATGACAACATACGTCATTCCCTTTGTCATCAGTATGTTACTTGCCCGAGATTCGATCGTCGGTATCTTCATACCTAGTTCAATATCATTACCGGCAAATCTCTTTACTCGTTTCGTAATGCATCATCCCGCAACTAACTCATTAATCACATTGCTTGCAAGGCTTATCATGATGTGCATTACCGAGAGGGCCCAGAGATACCTCTCTGATACTCGGAGTGACAAATCGTAATCTCGATCTATGCCAACCCAACAAACACCTTCGGAGATACCTCTAGAGCCTCTTTATAATCACCTAGTTACGTTGTGACGTTTGATAACACACAAGGTATTCCTCCCGTATTCGAGAGTTGCATAATCTCATAGTCAAAGGAATATGTATAAGTCATGAAGAAAGCAATAGCAATAAAACTTAACAATCATTATGCTAAGCTAACAGATGGGTCTTGTCCATCACATCATTCTCCTAATGATGTTATCCCATTCATCAAATGACAACCCATGTCTATGGTTAGGAAACTTAACCATCTTTGGTTAATGAGCTAGTCTAGTAGAGGCTTACTAGGGATACTGTGTTTTGTCTATGTATTCACACATGTATCAAGTTTCCGGTTAATACAATTCTAGCATGAATAATAAACATTTATGACGATATAAAGAAATATAAATAACAACTTTATTATTGTCTCTAGGGCATGTTTCCTTCAGTCTCCCACTTGCACTAGAGTCAATAATCTAGATTACATTGTAATGATTCTAGCACCCATGGAGTCTTGGTGCTGACCATGTTTTGCTCATGGAAGAGGTTTAGTCAACGGGTCTGCAACATTCAGATCCGTATGTATTTTGCAAAGCTCTGTGTCTCCCTCCTTTACTTGATCACGGATGGAGTTAAAGCATCTCTTGGTGTGTTTGGTTCTCTTGTGAAATCTGGATTCCTTCGCCATGGCAATTGCTCCAGTATTGTCACAAAAGATTTTCATTGGACCCGAGGCACTAGGTATTACACCTAGATCGGATATGAACTCCTTCATCCAGACTCCTTCATTTCTTGCTTCCGAAGCCGCTATGTACTCCGCATCACACGTAGATCCCGCCACGAAGCTTTGCTTTGAACTACACCAACTGACAGCTGCACCATTAAATATAAATACGTGCCCGGTTTGTGACTTAGAGTCATCCAAATCAGTGTCAAAGCTAGCATCGATGTAACCATTTACGACGAGCTCTTTGTCACCTCCATAAACGAGAAACATATCCTTAGTCCTTTTCAGGTACTTCAGGTTGTTCTTGACCGCTATCCAGTGATCCACTCCTAGATTACTTTGGTACCTCCCTGCTAGACTTATAGCAAGTCACACATTAGATCTGGTACACAGCATTGCATACATGATAGAACCTATGGCTGAGGCATAGGGAATGACTTTCATTTTCTCTCTATCTTCTGCAGTGGTCGGGCATTGTGTCCGACTCAACTTCACACCTTGTAACAGAGGCAAGAACCATTTCTTTGACTGATCCATTTTGAACTTCTCCAAAACTTTATCAAGGTATGTGCTTTGTGAAAGTCCAATTAAGCGTCTTGATCTATCTCTATAGATCTTGTTGCCCAATATATAAGCAGCTTTATCGAGGTCTTTCATTGAAAAACTCTTATTCAAGTATCCTTTTATGCTATCCAAAAATTCTATATCATTTCCAATCAACAATATGTCATCCACATATAATATTAGAAATGTTACAGAGCTCCCACTCACTTTCTTGTAAATACAGGTTTCTCCAAAAGTCTATATAAAACCATATTCTTTGATCACCTCATCAAAGCGTATATTCCAACTCCGAGATGCTTGCACCAATCCATAAATCGATCGCTGGAGCTTGCACACTTTGTTAGCACCTTTAGGATTGACAAAACCTTCTGGTTACATCATATACAACTCTTCTTTAAGAAATCCATTAAAGAATGCAGTTTTGACGTCCATTTGCCAGATTTCATAATCATAAAATGCGACAATTGCTAACATGATTCAGACAGACATAAGCATCGCTACGGGTGAGAAGGTCTCATCGTAGTCAACTCCTTGAACCTGTCGAAAATCTTTCGCAATAAGTCGAGCTTTATAGACACTAACATTACCATCAGCTTCAGTCTTCTTCATGAAGATCCATTTATTCTCTATGGCTTGCCGATCATCGGGCCAGTCAACCAAAGTCCACACTTTGTTCTCATACATGGATCTCATCTCAGATTTCATGGCCTCAAGCCATTTTGCGGAATTTGGGCTCATCATCGCTTCCTCATAGTTCATAGGTTCATCATCGTCTAGTAACATGACTTCCAGATCATGATTACCGTACCACTCTGGTACAGAACATACTCTGGTTGACCTACGAGGTTCGGTAGTAACATGATCTGAAGTTTCATGATCATCATCATTAGCTTCCTCACTAATTGGTGTAGGCATCATGGGAAATGTTTTCTATGATGAACTACTTTCCAATTCGAGAGAAGGTATAATTACCTCATCAAGTTCTACCTTCCTCCCACTCACTTCTTTCGAGAGAAACACCTTCTCTAGAAAGGATCCATTCTTAGCAACAAAGATCTTGCCTTCGGATATGTGGTAGAAGGTTTACCCAACAGTTTCTTTTGGGTATCCCATGAAGACACACTTCTCTGATTTGGGTTCGAGCTTATTAGGCTGAAGCTTTTTCACATAAGCATCACAACCCCAAACATTAAGAAACGACAACTTAGGTTTCTTGCCAAACCATAGTTCATACGATGTCGTCTCAACGGATTTAGATGGTGCCCTATTTAACGTGAATGCAGTTGTCTCTAATGCATAACCCCAAAATGATAGTGGTAAATCGGTAAGAGACATCATAGATCGCACCATATCCAATAAAGTACGGTTAAGACATTCGGACACACCATTATGATATGGTGTTCCAGGTGGCATGAGTTGTGAAACTACTATACATTGTTTTAAATGAAGGACAAACTCGTAACTCAAATATTCGCCTCCGCGATCAGATCGTAGAAACTTTATTTTCATGTTCCGATGATTCTCCACTTCACTCTGCAATTCTTTGAACTTTTCAAATGTTTTAGACTTGTGTTTCATTAAGTAGATATACCCATATCAGCTTGAATCATCTGTGAAGGTCAGAAAATAATGATACCCATCGTGAGCCTCAACACTCATCGAACCGCATACACCGGTATGAATTATTTCCAATAAGTCAGTGGCTCGCTCCATTGTTCCGGAGAACGGAGTCTTAGTCATCTTGCCCATGATGCACGGTTCACAAGCATCAAATGATTCATAATCAAGTGATTCCAAAAGTCCATCTGCATGGAGTTTCTTCATGCGCTTAGCACCAATATGACCTAAACGGTAGTGCCACAAATAGGTTGCACTATCATTATCAACTTTGCATCTTTTGGCATCAATATTATGAATATGAGTATCACCGCGATCGAGACTCAATAAAAATAGACCACTCTTCAAGGGTGCATGACCATAAAAGATATTACTCATATAAATAGAACAACCATTATTCTCTGATTTTATTGAATAACCATCTCGCATCAAACAAGATCCAGATATAATGTTCATGCTCGACGCTAGCACCAAATAACAATTATTCATGTCTAAATCTAATCCCTAAGGTAGATGTAGATCTAGCGTGCCGACAATGATCACATCGACCTTGGAACCATTCCTGACGCGCATTGTCACCTCGTCCTTAGCCAATCTTCGTTTAATCTGTAGCCCCTATTTCAAGTTGGAAATATGAGCAACAGAACCAGTATCAAATGCCCAGGCGCTACTACGAGCATTAGTAAGGTACACATCCATAACATGTATATCAAATATACCTTTGTTCACTTTGCCATCCTTCTTATCCGCCAAATACTTGGGGCAGTTCTGCTTCCATTGACCAGTCCCTTTGCAGTAGAAACACTTAGTTTCAGGCTTGGGTCCAGATTTGGGCTTCTTCCCGGGAGTGAAAACTTGCGTGCCATTCTTCTTGAAGTTCCCCTTCTTTCGCTTGCCCTTTTTCTTGAAACAAGTGGTCTTGTTAACCATTAACACTTGATGCTCTTTCTTGATTTCTACCTCCGCACCTTTGAGCATAGCGAAGAGCTCGGGAATTGTCTATCCATCCCTTGCATAGTATAGTTCATCACGAAGCCTTTGTAGCTTGGTAGCAGTGATTGAAGAACTCTGTCAATAACACTATCAGTTGGAATATTAACTCCCAGCCGAGTCAAGTGGTTATGATACCCAGACATTCTGAGTATGTGTTCACTGACAGAACTGTTCTCCTCTATCTTGCAGCTATAGAACTTGTTGGAGACTTCATATCTCTCAACTCGGGCATTTGCTTGAAATATCAACTTCAACTCCTGGAACATCTCATATGGTCCATGACGTTTAAAACGTCTTTGAAGACCCAATTCTAAGCCGTAGAGCATGGCACACTGAACTATAGAGTAGTCATCATACCTAGTCTGCCACACGTTCAAAGCGTCTACATTAGCGCGAGGTATTTTTTTTCACCTAGCGGTGCATCAAGGACATAATTCTTCTATGCAGTGCTACCTCTTGAGCACTGCGTTGGTTTTCCCTTGAAGAGGAAGGGTGATGTAGCAAAGTAGCGTAAGTATTTCCCTCAGTTTTGAGAACCAAGGTATCAATCTAGTAGGAGGCTACGTGGAAGTCCCTCGTACCTACACAAACAAAACAAGAACCTCGCAATGCGATAAAGGGGTTGTCAATCCCTTCACGGCCACATGCGATAGTGAGATCTGATAGAGATAATAACATAAGATAAATATTTTTGGTATTTCTATGATGTAGATTGAAAAGTAAACATTGCACAATAAAGTAGATCGAAAACTTATATGATGGAAAATATACCCAGGGGCCATAGGTTTCACTAGTGGCTTCTCTCAAGATAGCATAAGTATTATGGTGGGTGAATAAATTACTGTCGAGCAATTGATAGAAAAGTGCATAGTTATGAGAATATCTAGGCATGATCATATCTACTACTATTACTCCACACATCGACCGCTATCCAGCATGCATCTAGAGTATTAAGTTCATAAGAACAGAGTAACGCATTAGGCAAGATGACATGATGTAGAGGTATAAACTCAAGCAATATGATATAAACCCCATCTTTTTATCCTTGATGGCAACAATACAATATGTGCCTTGCTGCCCCTGCTGTCACTGGGAAAGGACACCATAAGATTGAACCCAAAGCTAAGCACTTCTCCCATTGAAAGAAAGATCAATCTAGTAGGCCAAACCAAACTGATAATTCGAAGAGACTTGCAAAGATAACCAATCATACATAAAATAATTCAGAGGCGATTCAAATATTTCTCATAGATAAACTTGATCATAAACCCACAATTCATCGGATCTCGACAAACACACTGCAAAAAGAGTTTCATCAAATAGATCTCCTAGAAGATCGAGGAGAACATTGTATTGAGATTCAAAGAGAGAGAAGAAGCCATCTAGCTAATAACTATGGACCCGAAGGTCTGTGGTAAACTACTCACAACTCATCGGAGAGGCATTGGCGTTGATGTAGAAGCCCTCCATGATCGATTCCCCCTCCAGCAGAGCGCGGGAAAAGGCTCCGAGATGGGATCTCACGAGAACAGAAGGTTGCGGCGGTGGAAATAGGGTTTCGTGGTGCTCTTGGATATTTACGGGGTACATAAGTATATATAGGCGAAGGAAGTCGGTCAGGGGAGCCACGAGGGGCCCACGAGGGTGGGGGGCATGCCCACCCCCCTTAGGCGCGCTGCCCTACCTCATGGCTTCCTCGTCTGCTTCTTGACGTCCAGTCCAAGTCTCCTGGATTGCGTTTGTTCCAAAATAACTCTGCCAAAGGTTTCATTCCGTTTGGACTCCATTTGATATTCCTTTTCTGCGAAACACTGAAATAGGTAAAAAAAACAAAAATTTGGGTTGGGCCTTTGGTTAATAGGTTAGTCCCAAAAATGATATAAAAGTGTATAGTAAAGCCCATAAACATCCAAAACAGGTAAAATAATAGCATGAAACAATAAAAAATTATAGATACGTTGGAGACGTATCAAGCATCCCCAAGCTTAATTTCTACTCGTCCTCGAGTAGGTAAATGATAAAAACAGAATTTTTGATGTGGAATGCTACCTAGCATATTTCTCAATGTAATTTTCTTTATTGTGGCATGAATGTTGAGATCCAAATGATTCAAGATAAAAGTTCATATTAACATAAAAATAGTAATACTTCAAGCATACTAACAAGTAATCATGTCTTACCAAACTAACATAGCCAAAGAAAGCTTATCCCTACAAAATCATATAGTTAGGCTATGTTTCATTTTCATCACACAAAATACTCCCATCGTGCACAACCCCGGTTTCAGCCAAGCAATTGGTTCATACTTTTTAACACGCTTCAGCTTTTTTTAACTCTCACGCAATACATGAGCGTAAGCCATGGATATAGCACTATGGGTGGAATAGAATATGATGATGGAGGTTGTGTGGAGAAGACAAAACAGGAGAAAGTCTCACATTGATGAGGATAATCAACGGGCTATGGAGATGCCCATCAATTGATGTCAACATGAGGAGTAGGGATTGCCATGCAACAGATGCACTAGAGTTATAAATGTATGAAAGCTCAACAAAAGAAACTAAGTGGGTGTGCATCCAACTTGCTTGCTCATGAAGACCTTAGGGCATTTTGAGGAAGCCCATCATTGGAATATGCAAGCCAAGTTCTATAATGAAAAATTCCCACTAGTATATGAAAGTGACAAAATAAGAGACTCTCTATCATAAAGGTCATGGTGCTACTTTGAAGCACAAGTGTGGAAAAGGATAGTAACATCCCGCCCCCCTTTTTTGGGCCTTCCTTTTTTTGGCCTTTCTCTTTTTTTTGGTCTTTCTCTTTTTTTGGCCTTTCTTTTCAAGGGACAATGCTCTAATAATGATGATCATCCCACTTCTATTTACTTACAACTCATGGATTACAACTCGATACTAGAACAAAATATGACTCTATATGAGTGCCTCCGGCGGTGTACCAGGATGGGCAATGAATCAAGAGTGACATGTATGAAAAATTATGTATGGTGGCTTTGCCACAAATACGATGTCAACTACATGATCATGCAAGGCAATATGATAATGGTGAAACGTGTCATAATAAATGAAACATTGGAAAGTTGCATGGCAATATATCTCGGAATGGCTATGGAAATGCCATAATAGGTAGGTATGGTGACTGTTTTGAGGAAGATATAAGGACGTTTATGTGTGATAGAGCGTATCGTATCACGGGGTTTGGATGCACCGGTGAAGTTTGCACCAACTCTCAAGGTGAGAAAGGGCAATGCGCGGTACCGTAGAGGCTAGCAATGATGGAAGGGTAAGAGTGCGTATAATCCATGGACTCGCATTAGTCATAAAGAACTCATATACTTATTGCAAAAGTTTATTAGCCCTCGAAGCAAATTACTACTACGCATGCTCCTAGGGGAAGGGTTGGTAGGAGTTAACCATCGCGCGATCCCGACCTCCACTCATAAGGAAGGCAATCAAAAGAGCACCCCATGCTACAAATTTGTTACACAACTTTTACCATACATGCATGCGACGGGACTTGCCAACTTTAACACAAGTATTTCTCAATCTTATAATTACCCAACTAGCATGACTCTAACATTACCACCTTTATATCTCAAAACAATTATCAAGCATCAAATTGATCATAGTGTTCAATGCACTTTTTATGATAGTTTTTATTATACCCAACTTGAATGCCTATCATATTAGGACCAATTTTATAACCGAAGCAAATACCATGCTGTTCTAAAAGACTCTCAAAATAATATAAGTGAAGCATGATAGATCAATAATTTCTACAAAATAAAACCACCGCCGTGCTCTAAAAAGATATAAGTAAAGCACTAGAGCAAGATTGTCTAGCTCAAAAGATATAAGTGAAGCACATAGAGTATTCTAATAAATTCCAAATCATGTGTGTCTATCCCAAAAGGTGTGTACAGCAAGGATGATTGTCGTAAACTAAAAAGCAAAGACTCATATCATACAAGACGCTCGAAGCAAAACACATATCATGTGGTGAATAAAAATATAGCTCCAAGTAAAGTTACCGATAGACGAAGACGAAAGAGGGGATGCCTTCCGGGGCATCCCCAAGCTTAGGCTTTTGGTTGTCCTTGAATTTACCTTGGGATGCCTTGGGCATCCCCAAGCTTAGGCTCTTTCCACTCCTTATTCCAAAATCCATCAAATCTTTACCCAAAACTTGAAAACTTCACAACACAAAACTCAACAGGAAATCTCATGAGCTCCGTCAGTGCAAGAAAGCAAACCACTACTTTAAGGTACTATAATGAACTCATTATTTATTTATATTGGTGTTAAACCTACTGTATTCCAACTTCTCTATGGTTCATACCCCCCTATACTAGCCATAGATTCATCAAAATAAGAAAACAACACACGAAACATAGAATCTGTCAAAAACAGAACATTCTATAGCAATCTGTAACTTTCGAATACTTCTGGAACTCTAAAAATCCTACAAAAGTAGGAAGTCCTAGGAAATTTGTCTATTAATCTAAATAAAATAGAATCAACTAAAAATAACGTTTCTGTGATTTATTGAAATTATTCTCGTGTGCGCAAAAGTTTCTGTTTTTCAGCAAGATCACTATCACCCAAGATGATCCTATAGGTTCTACTTGGCACAAACACTAATTAAAACATAAAACTACATCTAAACAGAGGCTAGATGAATTATTTATTACTAAACAGGAACAAAAATCAATAAACAAAAATAAAATTGGGTTGCCTCCCAACAAGCGCTATCGTTTAACGCCCCTAGCTAGGCATAAAAGCGAGAATAGATCTAAGTATCGACATATTTGGTTTTTAATTTTTTAGCGGAGTCATGCTCGAATCCGGGGGGTTCTTTATGTTTCCCTTTATATTCAGAAATTTTAGATCTAAAGAATCCAACCTCTTATTGCAAAGGGTAATCAACATATTCATGTGGTGAAGATTTCCGCTAATACTCTCAAGAGTTTCAACAGACTTTTGTAAAAAAAATTGTTACTTTGCAAATATTTTCAAAAACATGTGTCTCTTCCTGGGTATGATGTGGCCCCTTTTTTTGAGATAGTGTTCCTACTATTCCCTCTCATCAATTTTGACAAAATTTCCTTTGGCAACGCAATCCAAGAGTTGTCTATGGGACATATTTAGTCCAACATAAAAATTGCGAAGTAAAATTCTAAAATTCACCTCTAAGGTGCAGTTAAGATAAGATTCCATCATACTATACCAAGCATCTTTTAAGTTTTCTCCTTGTCTTTGCTTGAAGTTAAGAACTTCAAACTCGGGAGACAAAGGACTAGCCATGACGACGAACAATCTATCACAGGGCGACACAAGAAGCAAGCGAAAAAGAGGCGAACGGGAAAGAGAGGGCGAATAAAATGGCAAGGGTGAAGTGGGGGAGAGGAAAACGGGATGCAAATGGAAAATAATGTAATGCAAGGGAGAAGAGTTTGTGATGGGTACTTGGTATGCCTTGACTTGTGCGAAGACCTCCCCGGCAACGGCGCCAGAAATCCTTCTTGCTACCTCCTGAGCACTGCGTTGGTTTTCCCTTGAAGAGGAAAGGGTGATGCAGCAAAGTAGCGTAAGTATTTCCCTCAGTTTTGAGAACCAAGGTATCAATCCAGTAGAAGGCTACACGCAAGTCCCACATACCTACACAAACAAAACAAGAACCTCGCAATCAACGCGATAAAGGGGTTATCAATCCCTTCACGGCCACTTGCGAAAGTGAGATCTGATAGAGATAATAAGATAAGATAAATATTTTTGGTATTTTTATGATATAGATTGAAGAGTAAAGATTGCAAAATAAAGTAGATCGAAAACTTATATAATGGAAAATAGACCCAGGGGCCATAGGTTTCACTAGTGGCTTCTCTCAAGATAGCATGAGTATTACGGTGGGTGAACAAATTACTGTCGAGCAATTGATAGAAAAGTGCATAGTTATGAGAATATCTAGGCATGATCATGTATATAGGCATCATGTCCGCGACAAGTAGACCGAAGCGATTCTGCATCTACTACTATTCCTCCACACATCGACCGCTATCCAGCATGCATCTAGAGTATTACGTTCATAAGAATAGAGTAACGCATTAGGCAAGCTGACATGATGTAGAGGTATAAACTCAAGCAATATGATATAAACCCCATCTTTTTATCCTCAATGACAACAATACAATACGTGCCTTGCTGCCCCTGCTGTCACTGGGAAAGGACACCGCAAGATTAAACCCAAAGCTAAGCACTTCTCCCATTGCAAGAAAGATCAATCTAGTAGGCCAAACCAAACTGATAATTTGAAGAGACTTGCAAAGATAACCAATCATACATAAAAGAATTTAGAGGAGATTCAAATATTTCTTATAGATAAACTTGATCATAAACCCACAATTCATCGGATCTCGACAAACACACCGCAAAAAGAGTTACATCGAATAGATCTCCAAGAAGATCGAGGAGAACATTGTATTGAGATTCAAAGAGAGAGAAGAACCCATCTAGCTAATAACTATGGACCCAAAGGTCTGTGGTAAACTACTCACAACTCATCAGAGAGGCATTGGCGTTGATGTAGAAGCCCTCCGTGATCGATTCCCCCTCCGACAGAGCACTGTAAAATGCTCCAAGATGGGATCTCACGGGAACAGAAGGTTGTGGCGGTGTAAAAAGTTTTCGTGGTGCTCCTGGATGTTTTCGGGGTACGTAAGTATATCTAGGCGAAGAAAGTCGGTCAGGGGATCCACGAGGGGCCCACGAGGGTGGGGGCGCGCCCACCCCCTAGGACACACCTCCCTGCCTCGTGGCTTCCTTGTCTGCTTCTTGACATCCACTCCAAGTCTCCTGGATTGCGTTTGTTCCAAAAATAACTCTCCCAAAGGTTTCACTCCATTTGTACTCGATTTGATATTCCTTTTTTTGCGAAACACTGAAATAGGCAAAAAACAGCAATTTGGGCTGGGCCTCCAGTTAATAGGTTAGTCCCAAAAATGATATAAAAGTGTATAGTAAAGCCCATAAACATCCAAAATAGGTAATATAATAGCATGGAACAATCAAAAATTATTGATATGTTGGAGACGTATCATGCAACAATGAGGATAATCCTCAAGTTACGGACCCAGTCCGTGTAGTAGCTACCATCATCTTTTAACTTAGCTTTCTCTAGGAATGCATTAAGATTCAAGGGAACTGTAGCACGGGCCATTGATCTACAACATAGATATACAAAAACTATCAGGACTAAGTTCATGATAAATTAAGTTCAGTTAATCATATTACTTAAGAACTCCCACTTAGATAGACATCCCTCGGGTCATCTAAATGATCACGTGATCCATATCACCTAAACCATGTCCGATCATCACATGATATGGAGTAGTTTTCAATGGTGAACATCTATATGTTGATCATATCTACTATATGATTCACGTTCGACTTTTCGGTCTCCAGTGTTTCGAGGCCATGTCTGTACATGCTAGGCTCGTCAAGTTTAACCCGAGTATTCCGCACGTGCAACACTGTCTTGCACCCGTTTGTATGTGAACGTAGAGCTTATCACACCCGATCATCTCGTGATGTATCGGCACGACGAACTGTCGCAATGGTGCATACTAAGGGAGAACACTTATACCTTGAAATTTTAGTGAGGGGTCATCTTATAATGCTACCGCCATACTAAGAAAAATAAGATGCATAAAAGATAAACATCACATGCAATCAAAATATGTGACATAATATGGCCATCATCATCTTGTGCCTTTAATCTCGATCTCCAAAGCACTGTCATGATCTCCGTCGTCATCGGCTTGACACCTTGATCTCAATCGTAGCGTCATTGTTGTCTTGCCAACTATTGCTTCTACAACTATCGCTAATGCATAGTGATAAAGTAAAGCAATTACATGGTGATTGCATTTCATACAATAAAGTGACAACCATAAGGCTCCTGCCAGTTGTCGATAACTTCTAAAAAACATGACCATCTCATACAATAACGTATATCACATCATGTCTTGACCATATCACATCACAACATACCCTGCAAAACAAGTTAGACGTCCTCTACTTTGTTGTTGCAAGTTTTACGTGGCTGCTACGGGCTTCTAGTAAGAACAGTTCTTACCTACGCATCAAAACCACAATGATGTTTCGTCAAGTTTGATGTTTTAACCTTCAACAAGGACCTGCCGTAGTCAAATTTGATTCAACTAAATTTGGAGAACCAGACACCTGCTAGCCACCTTTATACAAAACAAGTTGCATGTCTGTCGGTGGAACCGGTCTCATGAACGTGGTCATGTAAGGTTGGTCCGGGCCGCTTCATCCAACAATACCGCCGAATCAAAATAAGATGTTGGTGGTAAGCAGTATGACTATCATCGCCCACAACTCTTTGTGTTCTACTCATGCATATCATCTACGCATAGACCTGGCTCGGATGGCACTATTGGGGAACGTAGCATGCAATTTCAAAAAATTCCTACGCTCACGCAAGATCTATCTAGGAGATGCATAGCAATGAGAGGGGGAGAGTGTGTCCACGTACCCTCGTGGACCAAAAGCGGAAGCGTTTACTTAACGCGGTTGATGTAGTCGAACGTCTTCTCGATCCAACCAATCAAGCACCAAACGTATGGCACCTCCGAGTTCCGCACATGTTCAGCTCGATGACGTACCTCGAACTCTTAATCCAGCAAAGTGTCAAGGGAGAGTTTCGTCAGCATGACGGCGTGGTGACGGTGATGGTGAAGTGATCCGCGCAGGGCTTCGCCTAAGCACTACGTGAATATGACCGGAGGCGTAAACTGTGGAGGGGGGTGCCGCACACGGCTTGGAACAATTGACGTGTGTTAGAGGTGCCCCCACCCCGTATATAAAGGAGGGAGAGGGGAGGAGGCCGGCCCTAGGCGCGCCCCAAGTAGGAGGAGTCCTACTTGGGCTCCTATTGGGATTTGGCCCCCCTTCCTTTTACCAAAGGGGGAAAGGGGGAAGGAGAGAGAGAGGGAGAAGGAAACGGGGCATGTAACGCCTCGAGACCATTGCGCCAGGCGTGTTCCGTTTATTCGCCATCATTGCCATGTCTTTTTCTTGCGTGTTGCATTTTGCCATGTCATCATGTGCATTGCATCCTCATGTTTTCAAAACTTGCACCCGGTCTTTTTCTACGTTGTCCGTTTTGGAATCCGACACTTTCACTCGCACCCGCAGCACCTCCCAGATCTTGTTTTGTGAGTGGGATAAAAACATTCTTGGAATGGGCCGAGAGTTGACATGTGGCCTTGGTACATCACCGGTTTACCGCCTATCAAATTTCGTTCCATTTGGAGGTCGTTTGATGCCCCAATAGTTAACCGCGTTAACCGTCGAACCTCTTTCTCCTTGCATCCCAACTGAAAGTGCAACTATCCCTGGGTGGTTTTGGTAATTCCTAACTACATATAACTCATTGAGCTAATGCTATTTCAAGACAAATATTTCAAGAAAGCTCAATGATTTGCATGGAATGGATTAGGAATGTGGACCCCTCAAAATGCTAAGGACACATATTGGCTCAAGCTCAAGACTCTACATTTTGCTTTTAGTGATCCAAGATCACATTGAGTCCATAGGAAAAGCCAATACTATTAAAAGGGGATGAGGTGTTGCTTAATGGGTTACTTGCTCAAAATGCTTAGTGATATGCTCCAAAAACCCTCAACCACTTTTTCATATCCACATATGTCCCAAACCAAAAGTCAAACTCAGCGCCACCGAAACTTTCTATCTGGCGCCACCGAGTTCAGTTGTCATAGCCACTACCACAAAACCCTAGTCACTTCGGTCTCACCGATATGGATCTCGATCTCACCAAGATGGGATTGCAAACTCTCTGTTTCCCTTCGTAACGTTTCGTCCAACCGAGATGAGCGATCGGTCCCACCGAGTTTGTAATACAAACTCTCTGTTTCCCTTTAGTAACGTTTCGGTCCAACCGAGATGCGTGAATCGGTCCCACCGAGTTTGCCTGACCAACTCTCTGTTAGCTTATTACCAAAATCGGTCCCACCGAGTTTGTGTAATCGGTCTCACCGAGATTACGTTATGCCCTAATCCTAATGAAATCGGTCCCACCGAGTTGACATGTCGGTCCCACCGAAAATCCTAACGTTCACATTTTGAACTGAATCGGTTAGACCAAGTTTCATGATTCGGTCCCACCGAGTTTGGTGATTTGTGTGTGACAGTTAGATTTTATGTGGAGGCTATTTATGGCCCTCCACCCACTCTTCATTCGTGGAGAGAGCCATCAGAACATGCCTACATTTCCAGCATATATTTTTTGAGAAAGAACCACCTACTCATGTGTTGATACCAAGATATTCCATTCCTACCATATGAATCTTGATCTCTAGCCTTCCCCAAGTTGCTTTCCACTCAAATAATCTTTCCGCCAAATCCAAATCTGTGAGAGAGAGTTGAGTGTTGGGGTTACTATCATTTTAAGCACAAGAGCAAGGAGTTCATCATCAACACACCATCTATTATCTTTTGTAGAGTGGTGTCTCCTAGATTGGTTAGGTGTCACTTGGGAGCCTCCGTCAAGATTGTCGAGTTGAACCAAGGAGTTTGTACGGGCAAGGAGATCGCCTACTTCGTGAAGATCTACCCTAGTGAGGCAAGTCCTTCATGGGCGATGGCCATGGTGGGATAGACAAGGTTGCTTCTTTGTGGACCCTTCATGGGTGGAGCCCTCCGTGGACTCACGCAACTGTTACCTGATACGTCTCCAACGTATCTATAATTTATGAAGTATTCATGCTATTATATTATCCATCGTAGATGTTTTATGTGAATTTATATGCTATTTTATATGATTGTTGGGACTAACCCATTAACCAAGAGCCCAATGCCAGTTTCTGTTTTTTCCTTGTTTTTGAGTTTTACAGAAAAGGAATACCAAACGGATTCCAATTGACGTGCCAATTTTTAATGATTTTTTATGGACCAAAAGAAGCCCCTGGAGTAAAAGAGTTGGGCCAGAAGAGTCCGGGCTGTCCACGAGGGTGGGGGACGCGCCCACCCCTAGGAGTGGGTCCCTATCTCGTGGACGATTCAGAGACCCCCCTGACGTGAGACCGACGCCAAAAATTCCTATAAATACAGAAACCTCCAGAAAATAACCTAGATCGGAAGTTCCGCAGCCGCAAGCCTTTGTAGCCACTAGAAATCAATCTAGGCCCTCTCTGGCACCCTGCCGGAGGGGGCCATTATCACCGGAGGCCATGGAGGAGGATTCCGGAGGGGCCATCATCGCCATGAAGGCCAAGGACCAGAGGGAGAACCTCTCCCCATCCAGGGGGAGGCCACGGAGGAGGAAGCACAAGGGGGAGGACCCCTCCTCCTCTCTCTCGGAGGCGCTGGAGTGCCATCGGGAGGGGAATCATCACCGCGGTGATTGTCTTCATCAACATCACCATCATCATCACCATCCTCATCTCTTTTACGCGATCCACTCTCCTGCACCCCTTTGTAATCCCTACTTGAACATGGTGCTTTATGCCACATATTATGATCCAATGATGTGTTGCCATCCTATGATTTTTTGAGTAGATATCTTTTGTCTTTGGGTTGATTGATGATCTAGATTGGTACGAGTTGTATGTTTTATTTTGGTGCTATCCTATTGTGCCCTCCGTGTTGCGCAAGCGTGAGGGATTCCCACTGTAGGGTGTTGCGATACGTTCATGATTCTCTTATAGTGGGTTGCTTGAGTGACAGAAGCATAAACCCGAGTAAGGGGGTGGTGGCGTATGAGATAAAGGAGACTTGATGCTTTAATGCTATGGTTGGGTTTTACCTTAATGATCTTTAGTAGTTGTGGATGCTTGCTAGAGTTCCAATCATAAGTGCATATGATCCAAGAAGAGAAAGTATGTTAGCTTATGCCTCTCCCTCATATGAAATTGCAATGACGACTACCGGTCTTGTTAACAATTGCCTAGGATAAATCTGCACATTGATCCATCATTATTGCACACTCGCTATTTATAATATTTAGTAATATATTCTAACTTTATGATAACAACACCTACTTTTATATTTTAGCTCTCCGATATCATGCAAAGTTATCCTCTTCATACCCACAACGTAGTTTTATTTCTCGTATCTAGTTGGAAGCAAACATTCGGTGTACGTAGAGTCGTATCAGTGGCAGATAGGACTTGAGAGAATATTGATCTTACCTTTAGCTCCTTGTGGGTTCTACACTCCATACTTATCACTTCCACCTTTGGAAATTTCTATGATGATTCCCTGCACTTGGGGATTATCATTACCCTTCGTGGGTTTAAGTCTCCACCAACGTGGATGTATGATAGCACCACCTATTAGAACCACGCCAAAAATCTCCGTGTCTACATTGCGTTTGCTCCCTATAAACTCCTCCCTTTACCTTCATGTGCAATCTTTTATATTCCACTGCTATACTCTTAGACTTGCATGTGTAGGTTGGTTGCTTGACTAGTGCTAAGTTGCTAAAATCTGCCCAGACTTAAAATTGGGAAAAGGCTAGATTTTTATTTGGTCAAGTAGTCTAATCACCCCCAGACATACTTTCAATCCTACAAGTGGAATCAGAGCTGTGGTCTCCATTTGCCTTGATTTCCATAGCTTTTGGTGATCATAGACTTGGTTTCACAACCTACGAGAGTATGGCATCTAGAGAGGGAATTACCACGGTAGAGGTCCTTACTTTGATGGTACTAATTTTGCTAGTTGGAAACATAAGATGAAAATGCATATTCTTGGACATAACCCCGCTGTTTGGGCTATTGTGTGTATTGGCTTTCAAGGTGAATTCTTTGATGGGAGAGAACCGAACCGTGAAGCTACCGTGGAAGAGTTGAAGATGCTGCAATACAATGCTCAAGCTTGTGATATTCTCTTCAACGGATTGTGCCCCGAAGAATTCAACAAAATCAGCCGTCTTGAGAATGCAAAGGAAATTTGAGATACTTTGGTTGATATGCACGAAGGTATCGACTCCGTCAAGGAATCCAAATTGGATGTGCTTCAAAGTCAACTTGACAAGTTCAAAATGAAGGATGGTGAAGGTGTCGCTGAAATGTACTCTAGGCTTGCTCTCATAACAAATGAGATTGCCGGCTTAGGAAGTGAAGAGATGAGTGATAGATTCATCATCAAGAAGATCCTAAGAGCCTTGGATGGAAAATATGATACCATGTGCACATTGATTTAAATGATTCCCAATTACAAAGATCTCAAGCCAACGAAAGTCATTGGAAGAATTGTTGCTCATGAGATGTCACTCAAGGATAAGGAAGAGCTTCACAACAAGTCAAGTGGTGCTTACAAAGCCTCATGTGATGCTCCCACATCATCGAGTGAGAAACAAGCCTCCAATGAATAATTGAGCCTAATGGTGAAGAATTTCAACAAGTTCTACAAAAGTAGAAGCAAGTAAAGAAGTTCCAAGTCAAGGTCCTATAATGACAAGATATCTTCAAGTCGTGAACGTAATTTCTACAATTGTGGAAGACCCGGACACTACTCCAATGAGTGCATGGCTCCCTACAGAAGAACAGAAGATTCTCATAAGAGAAGAAGTAGAAGAGAAGAATCACCACCAAGAGAGAGAAGGAGTAGAGATGATCGTTATGAACGAAGAACCTCTCGGAGAATCAAGGATTCGGAAAGTAAGGACAAGTCATCTAAGAGCTATACAAAACGAATACATCAAGCTCACGTTGGTGAATGGGTATCCGGCTCCGACTCCGACCATCACTCCGAAAGAAGTTATCACTCCGACTTCGAATATACTCAAGATGAAGGCGTTGCCGGTCTAGCACTTGTGTCAACCAACTCCTACGATATACTTGACTCACCAAATGAAGGAATTGGAAGATGCTTCATGGCTAAAGTCCCAAAGGTATCACACCCCTAGTATGTTGGTTTCAATAGTGATGAAGATGATTTGCTAGGAGATGATGATTTACTTGTTGACAACTTTAGTGATGAAAACTATGATAACCTTGCTATTAATCATGATAATCAAGATAAAACGAATGATGATGATAAGAAGGAGATTGAGCGTCTAACTAAAGAACTAAACACTCTTAAGTTAGCTCATGAAACTACCTTGGAAGATCATCGAGAACTTTTAAATACTCATGAGAAGTTATTCTTTGAAAAGCTCAACCTTGAGCAAGAGCATGAGTTCTTAAAGCAATCAATGATGATCTTTGCAAGAAAAGTTCTTCTTACATTGCCAAGCGTTTACTCTTGTCTACTTACATGCCACAAGTAAAATCTAGCAACAAAAGTAAGAAAGGTTCTTCATCCAGTAGTAACAATAATCATGCTAAATCCAATATTGTTGCTTCTAGTAGTTCTCTTGATTCCACTAATGATTCTCTTAGCCAAGTTACACTTGAGCAAGAAAATGTCTTATTGAAGGGAATTATAGAGAAAGGTGTTTACAAGAGCCTTGCCGGAAGTAAGCAATTTTAGGAAATTGTACGTAAGCAAGGAAGACACCGGAAGAATAAAGGCGTTGGTTTTGAACTAAAGTTCAATGCTTTTTGAGTTGAGTGGGAAGAAGATCAATACCTCAGGACGAAGTTTGTTCCTTAACAAGAGAAGTATGATCCTACTTCTTTCCAAGGAACACAAGCTCAAGATGAGCTTGCACCACAAGACCACAAGCAAAAAGGCAAGGACAAGATTCAAGAGGAGATAGATGCATTTGAAGAAGGTCCCAAGGCCTTGGTCAAGTGGGTTCCCAAGACTACATAAAGTTCTACTTCATCAAGTAGGGCTACAACTCCACGGATTCCCATCAAGATGATGTGGATCCCAAAGAAGAAGAACTAGAGAGTTCTTGAGGGCGACTCCGCCAACATACTTCACTCATATCCTTTGGCAATGACAAGTGCAAACAAATTCCACATCTTGTACTAGTTCAAGGAGTCACAAACCCTCTTGTTGGTAAGACAAGGGACAAGGTAACCTAATGCTTTCATGGACATCATCTATGTGTACATCACTCTATGCCTATGGATATCCTTGTTTGTTCCTTGTGGGACTAACCCGTGTAGGTATTGAAAGTGCAACTCACTCCAATGGATTGCTCCAAATGAGATACATCAACTTTGAGCGTCCACATATTCAGCACCTACATGAAGTCATCATCGACAAAACCCAGGGTTAGTTCATCCCTCTTAGGGGGGATATCACATCTAGGGGGAGCTTTACTCTAATCAATTGAGCTAACGCAACTCTAATGATGTGAACAAAACAATGCTTTATGTAAAAGTGGTAAACCCACTTATGCTTAAACCATGAGTATGAACTATGATCAAATGTTCTCATTTTACTCCTAAGTCAATATACTCATATATAGATGACCTAGTCATCGCCAATTGCTTGATAGATGCTAGAGTGTTTGTGCATGCTTTGTCACATATTTCATTTGCCATTTTATTGTGTGAGCATGTTGGTTGCATATTTTACTCATCCGAGGACATCCATTTGTTGTGTTGATTGTTTGGCTTTTTCTCTTTTGCCAAATGGATGGACAAGAATGCCTAATAACACCCTCTAGCTATCTGTGCTCTTCTCGTCTCAAACTCTATTCATGCTACATCACAAAGTTTGATCAAGTCAGTTTCGAACCACTTTGTGTGAGGAGCACTCGGAGTCCCCAATTCGTCATAGACTTAAACTTCCAAAACCTCTTTGTGCATTTCGGTATGACCGAGTCATCCACTTCGGTCACACAGAGCTCACTAAGTTGATCTAGGTTTTCAATCTCGGTGCAACAGATTTGAACTTTTCGGTCACACCGAGTTGCAGTAACTGCTTGCGATTCTGCATCTCAGTGCCACCGAGTTGTTCCACTCAGTCACACTGATAGGGTCGTGATATATAAACCCACAGGTGAGAGTTTTGGAAATTTCTTCAAAACCTCTCAGCCCGCGTGTGTCCTTCTCTGCCGCCTCGGGTCTCCAGATCGTCTCCTTGTCGCCAGTGACCTCCCGCCGCTGGTTTCCATCACCGTTAACGGGAATCTGCTATGCCGCTATCGCCGTAGCGAACCTCCACCGAACTAGGGTATGGGTTCGACTCTATGTGCTAATTCCTTAACTCCAATTCATAGCACATTGCTTTGCCATGATCTTTACCACGGATGCAAACAATCTATCCACAGAAAACATCCCTTAGTTTAGATTTGATTTGAAAATTTTGGGTTAGGTCTCCGCCAAACTCATCTCGGACCGACCGAGTTGGAGAAATCGGTCTCACCGATTTGGCTTAGGCCATTGCACATGCATTTTCGGTCCGACCGAAAATTGCAAATCGGTGTGACCGAGTTCAACTCTCTATGAAACCCTAGCAATCTTGGTGGCACCGAACTGTGACTCGGTCTGACCGATTTCACTAGTTTAGCCTCCAAAAGTTGCTTCGGTATCATCGAGTTTGACAAATCGGTAGCCCCGAGATGCTTCCTGTGGAGAACTAAAACTAAGTTTTTAAGTCATCTGTTTTGTAAAAACTCTGCACTTTGTGATGCTCATCCACTCTACCTCATTTACATCTATTCACAGGGTCTTCTGTCAGTGAGTTTGCTAAGATGTCTGACCAGAGTGACAGTCAGAACAAATCAGAGGAACAAGTGCAACTGAGTGAGGGTTCAGATCCCTCAAGCAGCTATGATGAGGGCAGCAAGAGCACACCTAGTAACTTGCCCAAGTTAGCCACTAGAGCTAGGAAGAAGAGACCTCAGATTTAGAGGATGAGGACTATGTGGCTGTTGAGGATGAGGCCACCTCAAAGAAGAAAGTGCTGAAGAAGGAGTTTGGCACAGCTACTACAACAAAGCCAGGGTTGAACAAGAAGGCACCTGCCAAGAGAATCCCAATGTCAAAGCCAAGGAAGGTTCCAACATGAGAGACAATGAAATTCACCATAGAATCAGATGATGGTGAAGCAGCAGGAGATGACAAGAAAAAGAAGAGGGCAAGAAGCACTACTGCAAAAGTTCTTGGAAAGTCAACCATGGTTAGGGATTCAGAAGAAGAAGAAGAGGATGCTGCACCAGCACCCAAAGCTCAGAAGCTTATGGGAGATGCTATCAAGTCAGGGGCTGCTCCATCAAAGCCCAAGACTGCTCCCAAAGCAAAAGCTCAAGCTTACAAGCCCACTAAGCCTAAGAGGAATACTAGAAACATTCCTGCAGAAGAGAAAAAAAAGGCCCCAGTGCCTCAAGCTGAAGAAGAGGATGATGAGACTCTTGTTTTGAGAAAGCTGAAACCCAAGATTCCAGACCACAATGATGCTCATCCAATGGCTGAGGACATGCACATTAGAAAAGATGCTAGACTGAGATTGTGGAGATAGTCTGATCCCTATGTTGTGAGGAGGAGGACTGCAGTTAGGTTTCATACAAAGGAATAGCAAGACTTCTATGAGACCATTCTGCTTGAAAATAAGCCAATTGTTTGTGACATGAGATGGGATGATTGAGAATTCATCAAGGAGAATGAAGACCACTTCCCAGGAGTATATGACATCTTCAAAGCATGTGGAGTAGATAAGTTTGTTGGGCAGAAGCTCACAAAATGGAATGATGAGCTAATCATACAGTTTTATTCCACTGCTCACTTCTATCCCGATGGGAAGATAGTATGGATAGCTGAAGATACAAGGTACCAATCTACTGTTGAAGAATGGGCTGGATTTATCAATGCTCTAGAAGAACATGAGGATGACTTGGATGTGTATGCCAAGAAGAAGAAAGACCACAACACTATGGCTAACATGTACAAAGAGATCCTTGATAAAGCTTTGGAAACACACAAGCTTGGGTCTGTACATTATTTGTTGTCTGGTTTGCCTACCATCAACCCCATCCTAAGGCACACATTACTACCCAAGTTAGGAGATCACAAGATGGTCAGAGGACATTCCATCAACATGTTGCAAATCTTTGATGTCCCTCAAAAGTTTAAAGTCATGAGGGTGATTGTAGAGACAATCAAGAGGACAACTGCTGACCAAAAGAGGAGTTGTGGGTATGCTCCACATATTCAGGAGCTCATCAATTCTAAGATGGGCACAGGAACATACTTGTTGGACAAAGAGCATTTGCTCTTGCTCCCTGAGTTTGAAGATAATGAAGTTGTCATGAAGGAGAATGAACCTTCATCAGCTCAAGCACAAGAGAAGAGAGCTAAAGCTAAGGCAGAGAAAGCTGCAAGGATGCCAAGTGTTGAGGAAGCATCTCAAGTTTTCCTGAAGAGCAAACACGATCACCTTGGATATATGATTCAAGCTACTTTGAGGATTGAGAAGGGATTGGCCACCCTGCCTCAGAATCAGGAGAGTTTGGAGAGGATCATAGAGACAAAATTGTATGATCTTGATATGAAGGTTATTGAGATACAAACAGCAGTTGATCAGCTCCAGGAGGAAGCAGAAGAGAAGAAGGGGAAGGCTACTACTGATGCTTTTCAGTGAGTGTCTAGAGGTCAGAGGTCTGCTGCAGTGCCAATACCAGATGCTCGAGCTACATTGTCAGCACCAGCAGCTACAGCTTCAGTGCCACCTCTAGCAGCCACTCCACCGGCTCCAACTACATCAATAGATGCCTTCGTCCTTGGAGTTCTCTCTACACCACCTCCCGAAGACCAAGCCTGAGAGACGCATAGCACTATGTATTTTCAGACTTTTTGGTAACTTGTTGCCAAAGGGGAGAAGTGTATAGATCATAGGCTTCGAGAGAGAGTGTTTTGCCTCTTTGTTTCTCTTGCTTTTGGTTGAACTTTTTGTGTGCTTGGTTGATACTCTATGTCCGTGTGAGATACTTGTTTGATCATGTGTTTGATCATATACTACTTTAATGCTTGCTTGGATGATATTATCTCTTATATCTTTAATATGATCATTCACTTTGCTTGGTGATGAGCGCATGCTTTTCATTTCTATCGTTTTGAGCGCTCCACCAAGATGTATGTGACATGGAAGAGTGACCCATGATATTAATCGATTGTGCATTTGCATTCAAAAGCAAATTTTTAATAATGCATCAATTTAGGGGGAGCTCTTGCTTATCACATACTTCTCAAGCGACAATGTACTTCAATCTTATTATCATTTGTTGAAGCTTTGATCAATATGTTGTCATCAATTACCAAAAAGGGGGAGATCTAAAGTGCAACTATCACTGGGTGGTTTTGGTAATTCCTAACAACATATATCTCATTCAGCTAATGCTATTTCAAGATAAATATTCCAGGAAAGCTCAATGATTGGCATGTTATGGATTAGGAATGTGGACCCCTCAAAATGCTAAGGACACATATTGGCTCAAGCTCAAGACTCTACATTTTGCTTTTAGTGATCCAAGATCACATTGAGTCCATAGGAAACGCCAATACTATTAAAACGGGATGAGGTGTTGCTTAATGGGTTACTTGCTCAAAATGCTTAGTGATATGCTCCAAAAACCCTCAACCACTTTTTCATATCCACATATGTCCCAAACCAGAAGTGAAACTCAGCCCCACTGAAACTTCCTATCCGGCGCCACCGAGTTCAGTTGTCATCGCCACTGCCACAAAACCCTAGTCACTTCGGTCTCACCGATAGGGATCTCGATCTCACCAAGATGGGATTGCAAACTCTCTATTTCCCTTGTAACGTTTCGGTCCAACTGAGATGAGCGATCGGTCCCACCGAGTTTGCAACGCAAACTCTTTGTTTCCCTTTCGTAACGTTTTGGTCTAACCGAGATGAGCGAATCGGTCCCACCGAGTTTGCCTGACCAACTCTCTGTTAGCTTATTACCAAAATCGGTCCCACCGAGTTTGTGTAATCGGTCTCACCAAAATTACGTTACGCCCTAACCCTAATGAAATCGGTCCCACCGAGTTGACATGTCGGTCCCACCGAAAATCCTAACGTTCACATTTTGAACTGAATCGGTTAGACCAAGTTTCATGATTTGGTCCCACCGAGTTTGGTGATTTGTGTGTGACAGTTAGATTTTATGTGGAGGCTATTTATGGCCCTCCACCCACTCTTCATTCGTGGAGAGAGCCATCAGAACATGCCTACATTTCCAGCATATATTTTTTGAGAAAGAACCACCTACTCATGTGTTGAGACCAAGATATTCCATTCCTACCATATGAATCTTCATCTCTAGCCTTCCCCAAGTTGCTTTCCACTCAAATCATCTTTCCACCAAATCCAAATATGTGAGAGAGAGTTGAGTGTTGGGGAGACTATCATTTGAAGCACATGAGCAAGGAGTTCATCATCAACACACCATCTATTACCTTTTGGAGAGTGGTGTCTCCTAGATTGGTTAGGTGTCACTTGGGAGCCTCCGTCAAGATTGTGGAGTTGAACCAAGGAGTTTGTATGGGCATGGAGATCGCCTACTTCATCAAGATCTACCCTAGTGAGGCAAGTCCTTCGTGGGTGATGGCCATGGTGGGATAGACAAGGTTGCTTCTTCATGGACCCTTCGTGGGTGGAGCCCTCCATGGACTCGCGCAACCGTTACCCTTCGTGGGTTGAAGTCTCCACCAACTTGGATGTACGATAGCACCACCTATCGGAACCACGCCAAAAATCTCCGTGTCTACATTGCGTTTGCTCCCTCTAAACTCCTCTATTTACCTTCATGTGAAATGTTTTATATTCTGCTACTATACTCTTAGTCTTGCATATGTAGGTTGGTTGCTTGACTAGTGTTAAGTTGCTAAAATCTGCCAAGACTTAAAATTGGAAAAAGGCTAGATTTTTATTTGGTCAAGTAGTCTAATCACCCCCCTCTAGACATACTTTTGATCCTACACCAACACCCCTCCTCAACAGCCCACTAGCCCATCTAAACCCCCTCCATGCTCTTCGTCATTGGATCGCGATCTTGTGGGCGAAAACCGCACCTCAATATCCCTCTCCTAGCTTCCTCTACCTATAAATAAGCCTCCCCCTCGACAAATCTTGGGTAAAACCCTAGACCCTTCCTTCTCGCACTGCCGGACATGTTCGCCAATGGCCGGACACGTCCAGCCACCACCCCCGAGCCAATCCACGCGCTGCCGCCCTTTGTCGTGCGCCTCGCTGATAAGTCTCCAACGTATCTATAATTTTTGATTGTTCCATGCTATTATATTATCTGTTTTGGACGTTTAATGGGCTTTAATATGCTCTTTTATATTACTTTTGGGACTAACCTATTAACCGGAGGCCCAGTGCCAGTTTTTGTTTTTTTGCCTATTTTAGAGTTTTGCAGAAAAGAATACCAAACGGAGTCCAAACAGAATGAAACCTTCGCGGTGATCTTTCTTGGACCGAAAGCAAACCAGAAGACTTGGAAATGAAGTTGGAGACGCAACAAGGCATCCACGAGGCAGGAGGGCGCGCCCAGGGGGTAGGCGCACCCCCACCCTCGTGGGCCCTTGTAGCTCCACCGACGTACTTCTTTCGCCTATATATACTCTTATACCCTAGAAACATCAGGGGGAGCCACGAAACCACTTTTCCACCGCCACAACCTTCTGTACCCGTGAGATCCCATCTTGGGGCCTTTTTTGGCGATCTGCCAGAGCTGGAGTCGATCATGGAGGGCTTCTAAATCAATACCATAGCCTCTCCGATGAAGCGTGAGTAGTTTACCACAGATCTTCGGGTCCATAGTTATTAGATGGCTTCTTCTCTCTCTTTGATTCTCAATACAAAGTTCTCCTCGATGTTCTTGGAGATCTATTCGATGTAATACTCTTTTATGGTGTATTGGCTGAGATCCGATGAATTGTGGATTTATGAACAATATTATCTATGAATATTATTTGGTTCTTCTCTCAATTCTTATATGCATGATTTGATATCTTTGCAAGTCTCTTTGAATTATCAGTTTAGTTTGGCCTACTAGATTGATCTTTCTTGCAATGGGAGAAGTGCTTAGCTTTGGGTTCAATCTTGCGGTGTCCTTTCCCAGTGATAGTAGGGGCAGCAAGGCACTTATTGTATTGTTGCCATCAAGGATAAAAAGATGGGGTTTATATCATATTGTTTGAGTTTATCCCTCTACATCATGTCATCTTGCTTAATGCGTTACTCTGTTCTTATGAACTTAATACTATAGATGCATGCTGGATAGCAGTTGATGTGTGGAGTAATAGTAGTAGATGCAGAATCGTTTCAGTCTACTTGACACGGACATGATGCCTATATTCATGATCATTTCCTTAGATATATATTTTCATAATTATGCGCTTTTCTATCAATTCTTCGGCAGTAATTTGTTCACCCACCGTAATACATGCTATCTAGAGAGAAGCCACAAGTGAAACCTATGGCCCCCGGGTCTCTTTCTTATTATATTGTATCTATTTTATTTACATCGCATCTCATTTACTATTTTGTAATGTTTACTTTCCAATCTATACAACAAAAATACCAAAAATATTTACTTGACTATCTCTATTAGATCTCACTTTTGTGAGTGATCGTGAAGGGATTGACAACCCCTTTATCGTGTTGGTTGCAAAATTCTTGGTTGTTTGTGCAGGTACTAGGCGACTTGTGCGTTGTCTCCTACTATATTGATACCTTGGTTCTCAAAAACTAAGGGGAATACTTATGCTACTTTGCTGCATCACCCTTTCCTCTTCAAGGGAAAACCAACGCATGCTCAAGAGGTAGCAAGAAGGATTTCTGGCGCCGTTGCCGGGGAGATATACGCCAAGTCAAGGCATACCAAGTACCCATCATAAACTCTTCTCCCTCGCATTACATTATTTGCCATTCGCCTCTCATTTTCCTCTCCCCCACTTCTAAAACAATTTTCGAAAACCTTTGCCTTTTCTTCGCCCTCTTCCATTCATCTCCGTTCGCTTGCTTCTTGTGTGCTTGTGTGTTGGATTGATTGTTTGTCAGGATGGCTCAAGATAATACTAAATTGTGTGACTTTTCCAATACCAACAACAATGATTTTATTAGCACTCCGATTCCTCTTACAACCGATGCTGAATCTTGTGAAATTAATACCGCTTTGTTGAATCTTGTTATGAAAGATCAATTTTCTGGCCTTCCTAGTGAAGATGCCGCTACCCATCTAAATAACTTTATTGATTTGTGTGATATGCAAAAGAAGAAAGATGTGGATAATGATATTGTTAAATTGAAGCTGTTTTCGTTTTTGCCTAGAGATCGTGCTAAAACTTGGTTCTCTTCTTTGCCTAAAAATAGTGTTGATTCATGGAATAAGTGCAAAGATGCTTTTATCTCTAAGTATTATCCTCCCGCTAAGATCATCTCTCTTAGAAAACGATATTATGAATTTTAAGCAACTTGATCATGAGCATGTTGCACAAGCTTGGGAGAGGATGAAATTAATGATATGTAATTACCCTACACATGGTTTGAATTTGTGGATGATTACACAAAATTTTTATGCCGGATTGAATTTTGCTTCTAGAAATCTTTTAGATTCGGCCACAGGAGGCACTTTTATGGAAACCACTTTAGGAGAAGCTACTAAACTCCTAGACAATATTATGGTTAATTATTCTCAATGGCACACCAAAAGATCCACTAGTAAAAAAGTTCATGCTATTGAAGAGATTAATGTTTTGAGTGGAAAGTTGGATGAACTTATGAAATTGTTTGCTAATAAAAGTGTTTCTTCAGATCTTAATGATATTCCTTTGTCCACTTTAATTAAGAATAATAAGGAATCTATGGATGTGAATTTTGTTGGTAGGAACAATTTTGGTAACAACGCGTATAGAGGAAATTTTAATTCTAGGCCATTTCCTAGTAATTCCTCTAACAATTATGGTAATTCCTACAACAACTCTTATGGAAATTTTAATAAGATGCCCTCTAATTTTGAGATTAGTATTAAAGAATTTATGAATTTGCAAAAGAATTTCAATGCTTTACTTGAAGAAAAATTGCCTAAAATTGATGAGTTGTCTAGGAACATGGATAGAATTTCCCTTGATGTTGATTATTTGAAACTTAGATCTATTCCACCTAAGCATGACATCAAAGAGTCTCTCAAAGCCATGAGAATTTCCATTGATGAGTGAAAGGAAAGAACCGCTAGGATGCGTGCTAAAAAAGATTGCTTTGTGAAAGCATGTTCTTCTAGTTTTCATGACAATAATGATGAAGATCTAAAAGTGATTGATGAGATTCCTATTAAATATTTGTTTTCCAATATGAATCTTGATAAAGATGGGACTGGAGATGAGTCAACTTTTGTTAAAAGGCGTCCCAATGATTCAGAGTTTTTAGATCTTGATGCAAAAATTAATAAAATTGGGATTGAAGAGGTCAAAACTTTACATAGCAATGAACCCACTATTTTGGATCTCAAGGAATTTAATTATGATAATTGCTCTTTGATAGATTGTATTTCCTTGTTGCAATTCGTGTTAAATTCTCCTCATGCTTATAATCAAAATAAAGCTTTTACTAAACATATCATTGATGCTTTAATGCAATCCCATGAAGAAAAGCTTGAACTAGAAGTTTCTATCCCTAGAAAACTTTATGATGAGTGGGAACCTACTATTAAAATTAAGATTAAAGATTATGAATGCTATGCTTTATGTGATTTGGGTGCTAGTATTTCCACGATTGCAAAAACTTTGTGTGATGTGCTAGGTTTCCGTGAATTTGATGATGGTTCTTTAAATTTGCATCTCACGAAATCCACCATTAAGAAACCTATGGGAAGGAGTAATGATGTTCTTATTGTTGCAAATAGAAATTATGTGCCCATAGATTTCATTGTTCTTGATATAGATTGCAATCCTACATGTCCTATTATTCTTGGTAGACCTTTCCTTAGAACGATCGGTGCAATTATTGACATGAAAGAAGGAAATATTAGATTCCCATTACCATTAAGGAAAGGCATGGAACACTTTCCTAGGAAGAAAATTAAATTGCCTTATCAATCTATTATGGGAGCCACTTATGGATTGCATACCAAAGATGACAATACCTAGATCTATTCTTGCTTTTATACCTAGCTAGCGGCGTTAAACGATAGCGCTTGTTGGGTGGCAACCCAATTTTATTTTTGTTCTTTGCTTTTTGCTACTGTTTAGTTGTAAATAATTCATCATTCTACTGTTATTATCGTGTTTTATGTTTTAATTAGTGTTTGTGCCAAGTAAAGCCTTTAGGATCTTCTTGGATTATAGTTGTTTGATCTTGCTGAAAAAGAAAGAAAATTTGCACTCACGAGAATAATTTTCATAAATCACAGATAAGAACTCTTACCCTGATTCTTTTTCAGAAGATTAATATACAAATTACCCTGGTCTTCCTAATTTGGTAGAAGTTTTAGAGTTCCATAAGTATTCGAACATTACAGATTGCTACAGACTATTCTATTTTTTACAGATTCTGTTTTTCTTGTGTTGTTTGCTTATTTTGATGAATCTGCGAGTAGTATCGGGGGGTATGAACCATAGAGAAGTTGGAATACAGTAGGTTTAACACAAAAATAAATAAATAATGAGTTAATTACAGTACCTTAAAGTGGTGGTTTATTTTCATAGACAGTGTTGTCCTGAGAACAAGATACACGCGGCTCCTATCGGGGTATAGATGCACCGGGTGGTCTTGCTGGTTTTGTTTTACCATTGTCGAAATGTCTTGTCCATCGGGATTTCAAGTCTGATCGGAGGGTCCCGCGATGGAGGATTGTCTCCGTGGATCTTGAGCTTGTCATGGGCTAAGTGTTGGGGAACGCAGTATTTCAAAAAAATTACCTACGATCACGCAAGATCTATCTAGGAGATGCATAGCAACGAGACGGGAGAGTGTGTCCATGTACCCTCGTAGACCGAAAGCGGAAGCCTTTAGTAACGTGGTTGATGTAGTCGAACGTCTTCACGATCCAACTGATCCAAGTACCAAACGTAGGCCACCTCCGTGTTCAGCACACGTTCAGCACGATGACATCCCTCGAGCTCTTGATCCAGTTGAGGCCGAGGGAGAGTTCCATCAGCACGACGGCGTGGCGACGGTGATGATGATTTTACCGGTGCAGGGCTTCGCCTAAGCACTATGACGATATGACTGAGGTGTGTAACTGTGGAGGGGGGCACGACACACGGCTAAGAGAAGAGTTGGTGTGCCTCTGGGGTGCCCCCCTCCCATGTATATAAAGGATGGGGGAAGAGGAGGCCGGACCTAGAGGGGGTGCACCAAGGGGGGAGTCCTACTTGGACTCCCGGTCCAAGTAGGATTCACACCCCCCCCCTTTCCTATTTCAACTCAGAGAAGGAGGGAAGGAGGAAGAGGAGAGAAGGAAGGAGGGGGGCGCCGCCCCCACCCCTTGTCCTATTTGGATTGGCAAGGGGGGCGTGTGTCACTTCCTGGCCGGCCCTCTCTCTTCTCCACTAAGGCCATGGTGGCCTATTAACCTCCCGGGGGGGGGTCCGGTAACCCCCGGTACTCCGAAGCTTATCCGAAACAACCCGAACCATTCCGGTGTCTGAATGTAACCTTCCAATATATGAATCTTTACCTCTCGACCATTTCGAGACTCCTCGTCATGTCCGTGATCTCATCCGGGAGTCCGACAAACTTTGGTTCATCAAATCACTTAAGTCATAATACAAATCATCATTGAATGTTAAGCGTGCGGACCCTGCGGGTTCGAGAACTATGTAGACATGACCGAGACACATCTCCGGTCAATAACCAATAGCAAAACTTGGATGCTCATATTGGTTCCTACATATTCTACGAAGATCTTTATCGGTCAAAGCACATAACAACATACGTTGTTCCCTTTGTCATCAGTATGTTACTTGCCCGAGATTCGATCGTCGGTATCATCATACCTACTTAAATCTCGTTACTGGCAAGTCTCTTTACTCATTCCGTAATGCATCATCCTGTAACTCATTAGTCTTGCAAGGCTCATATTGATGTGCATTACCGAGAGGGCCCAGAGATACCTCTCCGATACTCGGAGTGACAAATCCTAAT
The DNA here is from genome assembly GCF_002162155.2 of Triticum dicoccoides. NCBI lineage: Eukaryota > Viridiplantae > Streptophyta > Magnoliopsida > Poales > Poaceae > Triticum > Triticum dicoccoides. Next base: position 248,912,498 of record NC_041393.1, read on the forward strand.
CTTGATCTATGCCAACTCAACAAATACCATCGGAGACACCTGTGGAGCATCTTTATAATCACCCAGTTATGTTGTGATGTTTGATAGCACACAAGGTGTTCCTCCGGTATTCGGGAATTGCACAATCTCATAGTCATAGGAACATGTATAAGTTATGAAGAAAGCAATAGCAACAAAACTAAATGATCATTATGCTAAGCTAACAGATGGGTCTTGTTCATCACATCATTCTCTAATGATGTGATCTTGTTCATCAAATGACAATACATGTTTATGGCTAGGAAACTTAACCATGCATCCTTGATTAATGAGCTAGTCAAGTAGAGGCATACTAGGGACACTCTGTTTGTCTATGTATTCACACATGTACTATGTTTCCGGTTAATACAATTCTAACATGAATAATAAACATTTATCATGATATAAGGAAATATAAATAACAACTTTATTATTGCCTCAAGGGAATATTTCCTTCAGTCTCCCACTTGCACTAGAGTCACTAATATAGATTACATAGTATTGATTGTAACACCCATGGAGTCTTGGTGTTGATCATGTTTTGCTTGTGAGAGAGTCATAGTCAACGGGTCTGCAACATTTAGATCCGTGTGTATCTTGCAAATCTCTATGTCTCCCTCCTTGACTTGATCGCGGATGGAATTGAAGCGTCTCTTGATGTGCTTGGTTCTCTTGTGAAATCTGGATTCCTTTGCCAAGGCAATTGCACCAATATTGTCACAAAAGATATTCATTGGACCCGATGCACTTGGTATTACACCTAGATCAAATATGAACTCCTTCATTCAGACTCCTTAATTTGCTGCTTCCGAAGCAGCTATTTACTCCACTTCACATGTAGATCCTGCCACGACGCTCTACTTGGAACTGCACCAACTGATAGCTCCACCATTCAATTTAAATACATATCCAGTTTGTGACTTAGAGTAATCCGGATCAGTGTCAAAGCTTGCATCGACGTAACCATTTACAATGAGCTCTTTGTCACCACCATAAACAAGAAACATATCCTTAGTCCTTTTCAGGTATTTTAGGATGTTCTTGACCGCTGTCAAGTGATCCACTCCTGGATTACTTTGGTACCTCCCTGCTAAACTAATAGCAAGGCACACATCAGGTCTGCTACACAACATTGCATACATGATAGAACATATGGCTGAGGCATAGGGAATGACTTCCATTTTCTCTCTATCTTCTGCAGTGGTCAGGTATTGATCTGACTCAACTTCACACCTTGTAAATAAGGCAAGAACCCTTTCTTTGGCTGATCCATTTTGAACTTCTTCAGAACTTCATCAAGGTATGTGCTTTGTGAAAGTGATACGTCTCCAATGTATCTATAATTTTTGATTGTTCCATGCTATTATATTACCTGTTTTGGATGTTTAATGGGCTTTATTAAACACTTTTATACTATTTTTGGGACTAACCTATTAACCGGAGGCCCAGTCCAAATTGATGTTTTTTGCCTATTACAGTGTTTCGTAGAAAAGGAATATCAAACGTAGTCCAAACGGAATGAAACCTTTGGGAGAGTCGTTTTTGGAACAAACGCAATCCAGGAGACTTGGAGTGGACGTCAATGAAGCAGCGAGGCGGCCACGAGGTAGGGAGGCACGCCTAGGGGCGGTAGGCACGCCCCCACCCTCGTGGGCCCCTCGTGGCTCCCCTGACCGACTTCTTTCGCCTATATATACTCATATACCCTGAAAACATCCGAGAGCACGAAGAAACCCTATTTCCACCGCCGCAACCTTCTGTACCCGTGAGATCCCATCTTCGGGCCTTTTCCGGTGCTCCGCCGGAGGGGGAATTGATCACGGAGGGCTTCTACATCAACACCATAGCCTCTCCGATGATGTGTGAGTAGTTTACCTCAGAACTTCGGGTCCATAGTTATTAGCTAGATGGCTTCTTCTCTCTCTTTGGTTCTCAATACAAAGTTCTCCTCGATCTTCTTAGAGATTTATTTGATGTAATTCTTTTTGCGGTGTGTTTGTCGAGATCCAATGAATTATGGGTTTATGATCAAAATTATCTATGAACAATATTTGAATCTCCTCTTAATTCTTTTATGTATGATTTGTTATCTTTGCAACTCTCTTGGAATTATCAGTTTGGTTTGGCCTACTAGATTGGTCTTTCTTGCAATGGGAGAAGTGCTTAGCTTTGGGTTCAATCTTGCGGTGTCCTTTCCCAGTGACAGCAGGGGCAGCAAGGCACGTATTGTATTGTTGCCATCGAGGATAAAAAGATGGGGTTTATATCATATTGCTTGAGTTTATCCCTCTACATCATGTCATCTTGCCTAATGCATTACTCTGTTCTTATGAACTTAATACTCTAGATGCATGCTGGATAGTGGTTGATGTGTGGAGTAATAGTAGTAGATGCAGAATCATTTCGATCTACTTGTCGCGGACGTGATGCCTATATAAATGATCATGCCTAGATATTCTCATAACTATGCACTTTTCTATCAATTGCTAGACAGTAATTTGTTCACCCACCGTAATACTTATGCTATCTTGAGAGAAGCCACTAGTGAAACCTATGGCCCCGGGTCTATTTTTCATCATATAAGTTTCCGATCTATTTTATTTTGCAATCTTTACTTTCCAATCTATATCATAAAAATACCAAAAATATTTACGTTATTATCTCTATCAGATCTCACTTTTGCAAGTGGCCGTGAAGGGTTTGACAACCCCTTTATTGCGTTGGTCGCAAGGTTCTTATTTGTTTATGCAGGTACGAGGGGTTTGCGTGTAGCCTCCTACTGGATTGATACCTTGGTTCTCAAAAACTGAGGGAAATACTTATGCTACTTTGCTGCATCACCCTTTCCTCTTCAAGGGAAAGCCAACGCATGCTCAATAGGTAGCAAGAAGGATTTCTGGCACCGTTGCCAGGGAGTCTACGCACAAGTCAAGAAATACCAAGTACCCATCACAAACTCTTATCCCTCGCATTACATTATTTGCCATTTGCCTCTCGTTTTCCTCCCCCCACTTCACCCTTGCCGTTTTATTCGCCCTATTTTTCCCGTTCGCCTCTTTTTTGCTTGCCTCTTCTGTGCTTGTGTCTTGGATTGTTTGTCACGATGGCTCAAGATAATACTAAATTGTGTGATTTTTCCAATACCAGCAACAATGATTTTCTTAGCACTCCGGTTGCTCCAATTACCGATTATGTATCTTGCGAAATTAATGTTGCTTTGTTGAATCTTGTCATGAAAGATCAATTCTCTGGCCTTCCTAGTGAAGATGCCGCTACACATGTATACAACTTTTCTTGATTTGTACGATATGCAAAAGAAGAGAGATGTGGATAATGATATTGTTAAATTGAAGCTATTTCTGTTTTCACTTAGAGATCGTGCTAAAACTTGGTTTTCGTCTTTGCCTAAATATATTATTGATTCATGGAATAAGTGCAAAGATGCTTTTATCTCTAAGTACTTTCCTTCCGCTAAGATCATCTCTCTTACAAACGATATTATGAATTTTAAGCAACTTGATCATGAACATGTTGCACAAGCTTGGGAGAGAATGAAATTAATGATATGTAATTGCACTACACATGGTTTGAATTTATGGATGATTATACAAAAAAAATATGCCGGATTGAATTTTGCTTCTAGAAATCTTTTAGATTCGGCTGTGGGAGGCACTTTTATCGAAATCACTTGAGGAGAAGCTACTAAACTCCCAGATAATATTATGATTAATTATTCTCAATGGCAGATCTACTAGTAAAAAGGTTCATGCAATAGAAGGGATTAATGTTTTGAGTGGAAAGATGGATGAACTTATGAAATTGTTTGCTAATAAGAGTGTTTCCTCTGATCCTAATGATATGCCTTTATCCAAATCTATGGATGTGAATTTTGTTGGTAGGAACCATTTTGGTAACAACGCTTATAGAGGAAACTTTAATCCTAGGCCGTCCCTAGTAATTCCTCTAATAATTATGGTAATTCCTACAACAACTCTTATGGAAATTTAATAAGTTGCCCTCTGATTTTGTGATTAGTGTTAAAGAGTTTATGATTTCTCAAAAGAATTTCAATGCTTTGCTTGAAGAAAAATTGCCTAAGATTGATGAGTTGGCTAGGAACGTGGATAGAATTTCTCTTGATGTTGATTCTTTGAAACTTAGATCTATTCCACCTAAGCATGATATCAATGAGTCCCTCAAAGCCATGAGAATTTCCATTGGCGAGTGCAAAGAAAGAACCGCTAGAATGCATGCAAAAAAAGATTGCTTTGTAAAAGCGGGTTCTTATAGTTTTCATGATAATAGGGATGAAGATCTAAAAGTGATTGATGTGTCCCCTATTAAATCTTTGTTTTGCAATATGAATCTTGATAATGATAGGACTAGAGATGAGTCAACTTTAGTTAAGAGGCGTCCCAATGATTCGGAGTTTTTAGATCTTGATGCAAAAATTGGTAAAAGTGGGATTGAAGAGGTCAGAACTTTACATAGCAATGAACCCACTATTTTGGATTTCAATAAATTTAATTATGATAATTTTTATTTAATAGATTGTATTTCCTTGTTGCAATCCGTGTTAAATTCTCCTCATGCTTATAGTCAAAATAAAGCTTTTACTAAACATATCGTTGATGCTTTAATGCAATCTTATGAAGAAAAACTTGAATTAGAAGTTTCTATCCCTAGAAAACTTTATGATCAGTGGGAACCTACTATTAAAATTAAAATTAAAGATCATGAATGATATGCTTTGTGTGATTTGGGTGCTAGTGTTTCCACGATTCCAAAAACTTTGTGTGATGTGTTAGGTTTCCGTGAATTTGATGATTGTTCTTTAAATTTGCATCTCACGAAATCCACCATTAAGAAACCTATGGGAAGGATTAATGATGTTCTTATTGTTGCAAATAGGAATTATGTGCCCGTAGATTTTATTGTTCTTGATATAGATTGCAATCCTTCATGTCCTATTATTCTTGGTAGACCTTTCCTTAGAACGATTGGTGCAATTATTGATATGAAAGAAGGAAATATTAGATTCCAATTTCCATTAAGGAAAGTCATGGAACACTTTCCTAGTAAGAAAATCAAATTACCTTATGAATCTATTATGAGAGCCAGCTATGAATTGAATACCAAAGATGCCAATACTTAGATCTATTCTCGCTTTTATGTCTAGCTAGTGGCGTTAAGCGATAGCGCTTGTTGGGAGGCAACCCAATTTTATTTTCGTTCTTTGCTTGTTGTTCCTGTTTAGTAATAAATAATTCATATAGCCTCTGGTTAGATGTGGTTTTATGTTTTAATTAGTGTCTGTGCCAAGTAAAACCTATAGGATCTTCTTGGGTGATAGTTAATCTGATGTTGCTGAAAAACAGAAACTTTTGCACACACGAGAATAATTTTAATAAATCACAGAAACGTGAATTTTAGTTGATTCTTTTTGCAGAGGATTAATAAACAAATTATATAGGACTTACTATTTTGGTAGAATTTTTGGGGTTCCAGAAGTATTCGAAAGTTACAGATTGCTACAGACTGTTCTGTTCTCGACAGATTCTGTTTTTCGTGTGTTGTTTTCTTATTTTGACGAATCTATGGCTAGTATCCGGGGTAAGAACCATAGAGAAGTTGGAATACATTAGGTTTAACACCAATATAAATAAATAATGAGTTTAGTACAGTAACTTAAAGTGGAGGTTTGTTTTATTTCGCTAACGGAGCTCATGAGATTTTCTGTTGAGTTTTGTGTTGTGAAGTTTTCAAGCTTTTGGGTAAAGATTTGATGGATTATGGAATAAGGAGTGGCAAGAGAATAATCTTGGGGATTACCAAGGCACCACAAGTTAAAATTAAAGTAAAACCAAAAGGCTAAGCTTGGGGATGCCCTGGAAGGCATCCCCTCTTTCGTCTTCGTCCATCGGTAACTTTACTTAATGCTATATTTTTATTCACCACATCATATGTGTTTTGCTTGGAGCGTCTTGTATGATTTGAGTCTTTGATTTTTATTTTACCACAATAATCCTTGCTGTACACACCTTTTGGTAGAGACACACATGAATCGTAAATTATTAGAATACTCTATCTGCTTCACTTATATCTTTTGAGCTAGATAATTTTGCTCTAGTACTTCACTTATATCTTTTTAGAGCACGGCGGTGGTTTTATTTTATAGAAATTATTGATATATCATGCTTCACTTATATTATTTTGAGAGTACTTTAGAACATCATGGTAATTGCTTTGGTTAAAATTTTAGTCCTAATATGATGAGCATCCAAGATAGGTATAACAAAAACTATCATATAAAGTGCATTGAATACTAAGAGAAGTTTGATACTTGATGATTGGTTTGAGATATGAGGATGGTAATATTAGGGTCATGCTAGTTGAGTAGTTGGGAATTTGAGGAATTATTGTGTTAGAAGTTTGTGATTCCCGTAGCATGCATGTATGGTGAACCGTTATGTGATGAAGTTGGAGCATGATTTATTTATTGACTGTCGTCCTTATGTGTGGAGGTCGGGATCACACGATGGTTAACTCCTGCCAACCATTCCCCTAGGAGCATGTGTGTAGTACTTTGTTTTGATAACTTGTAGATTTTTGCAATAAGTATGTGAGTTCTTCATGACTAATGTTGAGTCCATGGATTATAAGCACTCTTACCCTTCCACCATTGATAGCCTCTCTTGTGCCGAGCAACTTTCGCCCGTACATTACACCCACCATTTACCTTCCTCAAAACAGCCACCATACCTACCTATTATGGCATTTCCATAGCCATTCCTAGATATATTGCCATGCAACTTTCCACCGTTTCGTTTATTATGACACGCTCCACCATTGTCATATTGCTTTGCATGATCATGTAGTTGACATCGTATTTGTGGCAAAGCCACCATTCATATTCTTTCATACATGTCACTCTAGATTCATTATCTCGGTACACCGCCAGAGGCATCCACATAGCGTCATATTTTGTTCTAAGATTCTTGAGTTGTAAGTAGATAAAAGTGTGATGATCTTCATTATTAGAGCATTGTCCCATGTGAGGAAAGGATGATGAAAGCAATGATTCCCTCACAAGTTGGGATGAGTCTATGGACTTTATGAAAAATAAAAGAGGCCAAAGAAGCCCAAATAAAAAAAAGAGGCCAAAGAAGCCCACCAAAAAAATAACATAATAAATAAATAAATGAGAGAAAAAGAGAGAAGGGGCAATGCTACTATCCATTTACCACACTTGTGCTTCAAAGTAGCACCATGATCTACATGATAGAGAGTATCCTATGTTGTCACTTTCATATACTAGTGGGTATTTTTCATTATAGAACTTGGCTTGTATATTCCAATGATGGGCTTCCTCAAATTTCCCTAGGTCTTCGTGAGCAAGCAAGTTGGATGCACACCCACTTAGTTTCTTTTGATGAGCTTTCATACACTTATAGCTCTAGTGCATCCTTTGCATGGCAATCCCTACTCACTCACATTGATATCTATTAATGGGCATCTCCATAGACCGTTGATACGCCTAGTTGATGTGAGACTATCTTCTCCTTTTTAGTCTTCTCCACAACCACCATCCTATTCCACCTATAGTGCTATGTCCATGGCTCACACTCATGTATTGCGTGAAGAATGAAAAAGTTTGAGAATACTAAAGTATGAAACAATTGCTTGGCTAAAACCGGGGTTGTGCATGATTTAAATATTTTATGTGATGAAGATAGAGCATAGCCAGACTATATGATTTTGTAGGGATAACTTTCTTTGGCCATGTTATTTTGAGAAGACATGATTACTTTGTTAGTATGCTTGAAGTATTTAGTATTATTACTCTTATGTCAATATTAAACTTTTGTCTTGAATGTTTCGCATCTGAATATTCATGCCACAATAAAGAAAATTACATTGAGAATTATGCTAGGTAGCATTCCACATCAAAAAATCTGTTTTTATCATTTACTTACTCGAGGACGAGCAGGAATTAAGCTTGGGGATGCTTGATACGTCTCCAACGTATCTATAATTTTTTATTGTTCCATGCTATTATATTATCTGTTTTGGATGTTTAATGGGCTTTATTATACAATTTATACTATTTTTGGGACTAACCTATTAACCGGAGGCCCAGTCAAAATTGTTGTTTTTTTGCCTATTTCAGTGTTTCGCAGAAAAGGAATATCAAACGGAGTCCAAATGGAATGACACCTTCGGGTGAATCGTTTTTGTAACAAACGCAATCCAGGAGACTTGGAGTGGATGTCAAGGAAGCAACAAGGCGGCCACGAGGCAGGGAGGTGCGCCCCACCCTCGTGGGCCCCTCGTGGATCCCCTGACCGACTTCTTTCGCCTATATATACTCATATACCCTGAAAACATTCGAGAGCACTACAAAACCATATTTCCACCACCCCAACCTTCTGTACCCGTGAGATCCGATCTCGGGGCCTTTTCCGGTGCTCTGCCGGAGGGGGAATTTATCATGGAGGGCTTCTACATCAACACCATAGCCTCTTCGATGATGTGTGAGTAGATGGCTTCTTCTCTCTCTTTGGATCTCAATACAAAGTTCTCCTTGATCTTCTTGGAGATCTATTCGGTGTAATTCTTTTTGCGGTGTGTTTGTCGAGATCTGATGAATTGTAGGTTTATGATCAAGATTATCTATGAACAATATTTGAATCTCCTCTGAATTCTTTTATGTATGATTTGTTATCTTTGCAAGTCTCTTCGAATTATCAGTTTGGTTTGGCCTACTATATTGGTCTTTCTTGCAATGGGAGAAGTGCTTAGCTTTGGGTTCAATCTTGCGGTGTCCTTTCCCAGTGACAGCAGGAGCAGCAAGGCACTTATTGTATTGTTGCCATCGAGGATAAAAAGATGGGGTTTATATCATATTGCTTGAGTTTATCCCTCTACATCATGTCATATTTCCTAATTCATTACTCTGTTCTTATGAACTTAATACTCTAGATGCATGCTGGATAGCGGTCGATGTGTGGAGTAATAGTAGTAGATGCAGAATCGTTTCGATCTACTTGTCGCGGACATGATGCCTATATACATGATCATGCCTAGATATTCTCATAACTATGCACTTTTCTATCAATTGCTCGATAGTAATTTGTTCACCCGCCGTAATACTTGTGCTATCTTGAGAGAAGCCACTAGTGAAACCTATGGCTCCCGGGTCTATTTTCCATCATATAAGTTTCCTATCTATTTTATTTTGCAATCTTTACTTTCCAATCTATATCGTAAAGATACCAAAAATATTTATCTTATTATCTCTATCAGATCTCACTTTTGCAAGTGGCCGTGAAGGGATTGACAACCCCTTTATCGCATTGGTTGGAAGGTTCTTATTTGTTTGTGCAGGTATGAGGGATTTGAGTGTAGCCTCCTATTGGATTTATACCTTGGTTCTCAAAAACAGAGGGAAATACTTATGCTACTTTGCTGCATCACCCTTTCCTCTTCAAGGGAAAACCAACACATGCTCAAGAGGTAGCAGAAAGTCCAATTAAGCATCCTGATCTATATCTATAGATCTTGATGCCCAATATATAAGCAGCTTCACCGAGGTCTTTCATTGAAAAATTCTTCTTCAAGTATCCTTTTATGCTATCCAGAATTTCTGTATTATTTCCAATCAACAATATGTCATCCACGTATAATATTAAAAATGCTACAGAGCTCCCACTCACTTTCTTGTAAATACAGTCTTCTCCAAAAGTCTGTATAAAACCATATGCTTTGATCACACTATCAAAGCGTATGTTCCAACTCCGAGAGGCTTGCACCAGTCCATAAATGGATCACTGGAGCCTGCACACTTTGTTAACACCTTTTGGATCAATAAAACTTTCCTGTTGCATCATATACAACTCTTCTTAAGATATCCATTAAGGAATGCAATTTCTACATCCATTTGCCAAATTTCATAATCATAAAAAAAGGCAATTGCTAACATGATTCAGACTGACTTAAGCATCGCTACGGGTGAGAAGGTCTCATCATAGTCAACTCCTTGAACTTGTCAAAAACCTTTCGCAACAAGTCGAGCTTTGTAGACAGTAACATTAACGTCAGTGTCAGTCTTCTTCTTGAAGATCCATTTATTTTCTATGGCTTGCCGATCATCGGGCAAGTCAACCAAAGTCCATATACTTTGTTCTCATACATGGATCCCATCTCAGATTTCATGGCCTCAAGCCATTTCGCGGAATCTTGGCTCATCATCGCTTCCTCATAGTTCGTACATTCGTCATGGTCAAGTAACATGACTTCTAGAACAGGATTACCGTACCACTCTAGTGCGGATCTTACTCTGTTTGACCTACGAGGTTTAGTAGTAACTTGATCCGAAGTTTCATGATCATCATCATTAGCTTCCTCACTAATTGGTGTAGGAATCACTGGAACTGATCTGTGATGTACTACTTTCCAATTAGGAGCAGGTACAATTACCTAATCAAGTTCTACTTTCCTCCCACTCACTTCTTTCGAGAGAAACTCCTTCTCTAGAAAGGATACATTCTTAGCAACGAATATATTGCCTTCGGATCTGTGATAGAAGGTGTACCCAACTGTCCCCATTGGGTATCCTATGAAGACACATTTCTCCGATTTGGGTTCAAGCTTATCAGGTTGAAGCTTTTTCACATAAGCATCGCAACCCCAAACTTTAAGAAATGACAACTTGGGTTTCTTGCCAAACCATAGTTCATATGGTGTCGTCTCAACAGATTTAGATGGTGCCCTATTTAACATGAATGCAGCCGTCTCTAAAGCATGACCCCAAAACAATAGCGGTAAATCAGTAAGAGACATCATAGATCGCACCATATCTAATAAAGTACGATTACGACGTTTGAACACACCATTACGCTGTGGTGTTCCAGGTGGCGTGAGTTGTGAAACTATTCCACATTGTTTCAAATGAAGACCAAACTCATAACTCAAATATTCACCTCCACGATCATATCGTAGAAATTTATTTTATTGTTATGATGATTTTCCACTTCACTCTGAAATTCTTTGAACTTTTCAAATGTTTCAGACTTATGTTTCATCAAGTAGATATACCCATATCTGCTCAAATGATCTGTGAAGATCAGAAAATAATGATACCCGCCGCGAGCCTCAACAATCATCGGACCGCATACATCAGTATGTATTATTTCCAACAAGTTAGTTGCTCGTTCCATTGTTCCGGAGAACAGAGTCTTAGTCATCTTGCCCATGAGGCATGGTTCGCAAGCATCAAGTGATTCATAATCAAGTGATTCCAAAAGCCCATCAGTATGGAGTTTCTTCATGCGCTTTACACCAATATGACCTAAACAGCAGTGCCACAAATAAGTTGCACTATCATTATTAACCTTGCATCTTTTGGCTTCAATATTATGAATATGTGTATCACTACTTTCGAGATCCAACAAAAATGTACCACTCATCAAGGGTGCATGACCATAAAAGATATTACTCATATAAATAGAACAACCATTATTGTCTGATTTAAACGAATAACCGTATCGCATCAAACAAGATCCGGATATAATGTTCATGCTCAACGCTGGCACTAAATAATAATTATTCAGGTCTAAAACTAATCCCGACGGTAGATGTAGAGGTAGCATGTCGACCGCGATCACATCGACTTTGGAACCATTTCCCACGCGCATCATCACCTCGTCCTTAGACAATCTTCGTTTAATCCGTAGCCACTATTTCGAGTTGCAAATATGAGCAACAGAACCAATATCAAATACCCAGACGCTACTACGAGCATTAGTAAGGTACACATCAATAACATGTATATCAAATATACCTTTGACTTTGCCATCCTTCTTATCCGCCAAATACTTGGGGCAGTTCCGCTTCCAGTGACCAGTCCCTTTGTAATAGAAGCACTCAGTCTCACGCTTAGGTCCAGACTTGGGCTTCTTCACTTGAGCAGCAAACTTGCTTGCCGTTCTTCTTGATGTCCCCTTCTTCCATTTTCCCTTCTTCTTAAAACTAGTGGTTTTGTTAACCATCAACACTTGATGCTCCTTCTTGATTTCTACCTCCGCAACTTTTAGCATTGCGAAGAGCTCGAGAATTGTCTTATCCATCCTTTGCATATTATAGTTCATCATGAAGCTTTTGTAGCTTGGTGGCAGTGATTGAAGAACTCTGCCAATGACACTATCATCAGGAAGATTAACTCCCAGTTGAGTCAAGTGGTTGTGGTACCCAGACATTCTGAGTATATGTTCACTGACAGAACTATTATCCTCCATCTTGCAGCTATAGAACTTATTTGAGACTTCATATCTCTCAATTCGGGCATTTGCTTGAAATATTAACTTCAACTCCTGGAACATCTCATATGCTCCATGACGTTCAAAACGTTGTTGAAGTCCCGATTCTAAGCCGTAAAGCATGGCACACTGAACTATCGACTAGTCATCAGCTTTGCTCTGCCAGACGTTCATAATGTCCGGAGTTGCTCCTGCAGCGGGTCTTGCACCTAGCGGTGCTTCCAGGACATAATTCGTCTGTGCAGCAATGAGGATAATCCTCAAGTTACGGACCCAGTCCGTGTAGTTGCTACCATCATCTTTCAACTTAGCTTTCTCTAGGAACGCATTAAAATTCAAGGGAACGGTAGCTCGGGCCATTGATCTACAACAACATAGACATGCAAAATACTATGAGGTACTAAGTTCATGCTAAATTAAAGTTCAATTAATCATATTACTAAAGAACTCCCACTTAGATAGACATCCCTCTAGTCATCTAAATGATCACGTGATCCATATCAACTAAACCATGTCCGATCATCTCGTGAGATGGAGTAGTTTTCAATGGTGACATCACTATGTTGATCATATCTACTATATGATTCACGTTCGACCTTTCGGTCTCAATGTTCAGAGGCCATATCTGCATATGCTAGGCTCGTCAAATTTAACCCGAGTATTCTGCGTGTGCAAAACTGCGTTGCACCCTTTGTATGTGAACTTAGAGCTTATCACACCCGATCATCACATGGTGTCTCAGCACGACGAACTGTAGCAATGGAGCATACTCGGGGAGAACACTTGTACCTTGAAATTTAGCGAGGGATCATCTTATAATGCTACCGCCATCATCATGCAATCAAAATAAGTGATATGATATGGCCATCATCATCTTGTGCCTTTGATCTCCATCTCCAAAGCACCATCATGATCACCATCGTCACCGACTTGACACCATGATCTCCATCATAGCATCATTGTCGTCTCGCCAACTATTGCTTCCACGACTATCGCTACCGCTTAGTGATAAAGTAAAGCAATTACATGGTGATACGTCTCCAACCTATCTATTTTTGATTGTTCCATGCTATTATATTATCAATCTTGGATATTTTATGTGCATTTATATGCTATTTTATATAATTTTTTGGACTAACCTATTAACCTAGAGCCCAGTGCCAGTTTCTGTTTTTTTCCTTGTTTTTGAGTTTTACAGAAAAGAAATACCAAACGGAGTCCAATTGACATGCCAATTTTTGATGATTTTTATCGACCAAAAGAAGCCCCCGGAGTAAAAGAGTTGGGCTAGAAGAGTCCCGAGCTATCCACGAGGGTGGAGGGCGCGCCCCCTGCCATGTGGATGACTCGGAGACCCCCCTAACATGAGACCGACGACAAAAATTACTATAAATACAGAAACCCCCGAAAAGAAACCTAGATCAGGAGTTCCTCCACTACAAGCCTCTGTAGCCACCAAAAATCAATCGGGACCCTGTTCTGGCACCCTGCCAGAGGGGGATCCATCACCGGTGGCCATCTTCATCATTCCAGCGCTCTCCATGACGAGGAGGGAGTAGTTCATCCTCAGGGCTGAGGGTATGTACTATGTGTTTGATCACTCTCTCTCTCTCTCTCTCTCTCTCTTGTGTTCTTGATATGGCACGATCTTGATGTACCGCAAGCTTTGCTATTATAGTTGGATCTTATGATGTTTCTCCCCCTCTACCTTCTTGTAATGGATTGAGTTTTTCCTTTGAAGTTATCTTATCAGATTGAGTCTTTAAGGATTTGAGAACACTTGATGTATGTCTTGCATGTGCTTATCTGTGGTGACAATGGGATATTCATGTGATCCACTTGATGTATGTTTTGGTGATCAACTTGCGGGTTCAGTGACCTTGTGAACTTATGCATAGGGGTTGTCACACATTTTCGTCTTGACTCTCCGGTAGAAACTTTGGGGCACTCTTTGAAGTTCTTTGTGTTGGTTGAATAGATGAATCTGGGATTGTATGATGCATATTGTATAATCATACCCGCGGATACTTGAGGTGACATTGGAGTATCTGGGTGGCATTAGGGTTTTGGTTGATTTGTGTCTTAAGGTGTTATTTTACTACGAACTCTAGGGCTGTTTGTGACACTTATAGGAATAGCCCAATGGATTGATCGGAAAGAATAACTTTGAGGTGGTTTCATACCCTACAATAATCTCTTTGTTTGTTCTCCGCTATTAGTAACTTTGGAGTGACTCTTTGTTGCATGTTGAGGGATTGTTATATGATCTAATTATGTTATTATTGTTGAGAGAACTTGCACTAGTGAAAGTATAAACCCTAGGCCTTGTTTCAAAGCATTGCAATACCGTTTGTGTTTGCTTTCATCATTAGTTACCTTGCTATTTTTATATTTTCAGATTACAAAAACCTATATCTACCATCCATATTGCAGTTGTATCACCATCTCTTCACCGAACTAGTGCACCTATACAATTTACCATTGTATCGGGTGTGTTGGGGACACAATAGACTCTTTGCTATTTGGTTGCAAGGTTGTTTGAGAGAGACCATCTTCATCCTATGGCTCCAACGGATTGATAAACCTTAGGTCATCCACTTGAGGGAAATTTGGTACTGTCCTACAGACCTTTGCACTTGGAGGCCCAACAACGTCTACAGGAAGAAGGTTGTGTAGTAGACATCACATGGCGATTGCATTTCATACAATAAAGCGACAACCATATGGCTCCTGCCAGTTGCCGATAACTTTACAAAACATGATCATCTCATACAACAGTTTATATCTCATCATGTCTTGACCATATCACATCACAACATGCCCTGCAAAAACAAGTTAGACGTCCTCTACTTTGTTGTTGCAAGTTTTACATGGCTGCTACGGGCTTCTAGCAAGAACCGTTCTTACCTACGCATCAAAACCACAACGATTTTTCGTCAAGTGTGCTGTTTTAACCTTTAACAAGGACCGGGCGTAGTCAAACTCGATTCAACTAAAGTTGGAGAAACATGTTGGATGTTGGGTTCCAGCAGACCCTTAAGGTTTGAACACTGGGGTGCGCAGGAAGATATCTCCCCTACTGACCTATGTCCGATCGTCTCGTGAGATCTAGGCTAAAAACGATGAACAACACGAGGGACACAAGATTTATACTGGTTCGGGCCACCGTTGTGGTGTAATACCCTACTCCAGTGTGTGGTGTGGTGGATTGCCTCAGGGGCTGATGATGAATAGTACGAGGGAAGAACAGCCTCGCGAGAGGTGTTCTTGAGCTGGTGTGATGAACTGCTTGGGTGAGTTCGATCGCCTCTCTCTCTCTATCTTTCCTAGGTCTTGAACCGATGCCCTACTCTGTGGTGGCTAGCTCTAATTATAGAGGCCATGGTGCTCTTCCCAAATATTTAGCGGGAAGGGCACCAACAACGGCCATTTTGAAGGGGAACAACTAGTAAAAGTTATCCTGACTAAAGTTGGTCTTCGGCTGCCAAAAGCACTGGTGATGACGCTTTCTTGGGCTCCATGGTGACCTCCGTCCTGCCGCTCCGCTGGTCTTGGTCTTGCTGCACTAAAACGGCAACATTTGCCTGATGCCTCGGTACTCCACGCCTGTGCTTGCCCCCTTTGCACCAAAGAGGAAACAAGGACACTATGTAGGCCGGCGCCCGCCTGGTCTCGATCGTCATGGCTTGCATCATGAGCACCTCGCGAGGCACCCTGCCTTGACCTCTCCGCCTCCTCACGAGCCTGCTTGGCAGGGCTGCTCCTAAGGAAGCCTTGTGTTGTCCGCCCCGCGAGGCTTGGCCCCTCGCGAGCGTCTTGAGTCTTGTGCTGATGAAGATGGGCCGTACTGGGCCTCCACTTGAGCCACACCGCAGGCTGCAGGCAGGCAAGTCTGGGTACCCTCGTTCCCAGAACGCCGATAGTAGCCCCCGGGCCCAAGGCGCGCTCGGACTTGGCTTAGCGGAGAAGCGAAGGGACAAGTGCGGAGCGTCGCAGGCCCCATCAGCCTGCGGCCTTGGGAGCCGCGTGGCAGTTGATTGGACGTGCGCGTCTCCGCTTGCCCATGCTGCCTCGGCAATCGCTCGATTGACAAAAGGCTGGCTCTAGGTTAGCCTTACCTCATTACTCTCGTCCTCCTTGCTCCAGATCCCCTTTCTTGCTCTTCGCCTTCCTGCCTCCAAGATCTCCAGATCTGCCGCATTCTTTTCCTCCGGCGAACGATGGCTCCCTGCAAGACTCCGGCTGGGGCTGCATCGGCCTGGTACTCGCCGGCCCTAGTCTCCCCCAATGTGACAGAGAAGAATCTGGCCCTCACACGCCAAATGGAGGCGTCGCAGATCAACGAGATGGGGGAGACTGTGCTTCGGCTTGGCTCTGCCCGGCCGGAAGACAAGGGGAGCACCTTCTACCCCATCTTCATGGCGCTGTTATCGCTGGTCTGGTCCCTCCTTTCTCCGAGTTCTTCCTCGCTGTCCTTCGCCAGTATCGGTTGCATGCTCTAAACATCCATCCCAACTCCATTCTTCTCCTGTCAATCTTTGCCTACTACTATGAGGCGCACGTCAGGGTGGTGCCCTCCGTGGCCTTCCTGCGCCACTTCTTCTCCCTCCGGGTCTCTGGCGGCAACATCTCGGTGTGCGCGAGCTTTCTCACATACTCCAAGTCCAACGCCATCTCGAAGGTCAGGAAGAGGGTCGATGGCTTCCGGAGTAAGTGGGTTATGGTGGATGCCGGGTGCCACAACCCCCTACTAGAGCTGCCTACCAAGCAGCCAGAAGCTGTTGAGGCGTGGTCCTGCACGAAGCTTGATGACCGACGGGCGAAGCCGATACTGGAGAAGATGAACACCGACCTGAGGCCGGGCAGCCTGAGGGCGGCGAAGATGACCGGGGCCTCGCTCCTAAGGGAGTTCCTATCGCACCGGGTGGCCCCTCTTCAGGCGCACTCGCGTCCGCTGTGGAGGCTTGCCGATGCGGACATCGTTCTCCGCCTGACCTTGGACACCCTGAGCGACGAGGATCTGACCGCGTCCCTCCGCTTCTTGGTTGGAGAGGAAGTGGCTGGCTCGGTGGATTCCCCGGTGCCTTTGTTCCTTCGCGACGACTGGAAGCTGGTGGTGGAATCCATGCCCACCTTCGACGGGGTCGGCCTGGTGCCGGCGGAGGATCCTGAGGGCCAGGCAGCAACGACGACTGTGAACGTGTCCTCCGGCGAGTCCAGCGGAGAAGAGAAGGGAGACAACAACGAGGACGAGGATCGCGACTCCAAGGTGACCTTCGAGGGGACGGGGGAGACTTCTCCCTGGTGTAGGGCGAGCACTCTCCGCTCCATGCCTGACGGCGACGAGGCCGACGCTAGGCGGGGAGGGGAGGACGCGCCCCTGGTCCCGAGGAAGGACAGGTCTGGGCTGATCTCCCGAGGGGCTTCACCAGCCCGCGCGTCGGCCGAGGCCAACCTTAGCTCTTCAAGCACGCCTTCTTCTACGGCCGGGCCTCCCGAGGCTGAGTCCCGCAGGAGATTTTCGGGCTTCAAGCTTGGACGGAGTTCGTGGGATCCCGCGGCGGTCAACAAGTAAGTATCCGAACTTCGCCTCGCCCTTATCCTTT
This sequence comes from Triticum dicoccoides, assembly GCF_002162155.2. Taxonomy (NCBI): domain Eukaryota; kingdom Viridiplantae; phylum Streptophyta; class Magnoliopsida; order Poales; family Poaceae; genus Triticum; species Triticum dicoccoides. The sequence goes on from NC_041393.1 coordinate 248,930,439, forward strand.
GCAGTGAGAGCCTGGCATTTTCCATTGGGTAGGTTGCTACCTGCAGCGAAGAGGCTGAAGGGAGGCGGTGACCCTGCCTGAAACGGGCTCGTCGGCTGTGGCCGCGTCCCCTGCCCGATAATCTTCGCGAGGCCAGCAGGAACGCTCCGGTGAGGAGTCAGCCCTCGTGGCTCCGTTGACTCTGGAGGCGCCCGAGCTTGACGTTGTCGCCGAGGTTGCCAAGACTCAGGAGGTCCCTGCCTCCCAGGTTGTGATTACGCTGTTGTCTTCTCCTCCTACTCCGTCGGCTCCCGTCTCTACTACCTCTTCCATTGCCTTGGATCGTGCTGCTGACGAGCTGAATCGGCGACGGGAGGATCTCCAGAACGCGGATCCCCGCCTGGTGGCCAGGCGCCTGGAGTTGGTCTCCGACTGGGTTCGCTCTAATGCCTCCGTCCGAGCGGCGTTGAGCCAGGCGGTGATGGCTTCTGAGGAGGGGAAGCAGGCCAGCTCCCAGGCCATGGCCGCTCGTGACGCAGCGCTGAAGGATGCCTCAACCGTCAAGGGCCGCTGCAAGAAGCTGGAGGGCGAGCTGGGAGAGCGGCGTGCTAAGCTTGCCAAGGAGGTTCGTGACCGCCAGGTGAAGGAGGAGGAGATGAGAGCTCGGGAGGCTGCTGTCAAGGAGCGCGGCGTCAAACTGTCAGCCGACCATGACCAGCTGAAGACGCTGGAGCAGGCGCTGAAGGTGGAGAGGGTCGAACTGGACGCCGAGGCAAAGATCCTGGTCGAAGACCATGCGGCCTTCGCGCTCTACGAGGACAGGGCCCGCATAGCGCTGAAGACGCTCTATGACGGGGGCTGGAGAAACCGCTGGCTGGGGCCAAGGAAGGCCCCGCTAAGCTGGTTCCCTTCCTCATCGAGGCACTTGAAGAAGTCGTGGTCGGCATCGGCCCCATGGGTGAAGTCGACGCTCGTGTCCTCTCCTCTGCAGCACTGACATAGATCCTCAGCCACGTCTACCTCCGCAACCTCGATGCCAACCTTGACGATTTGATGGAGCTCGTGGATGCCAAGCGCTCCGCCGCTGCTGCTGAAGCCGTCAAGGGTCGAGCGGAGGCCTTGCTGTCGAAGTTCCGCGCCTTCAACACCGCGCCCAAGTGAGGCGCTGCCGGCCCCGCAGCTCCAGGAGGTGGGGCTGCCAGGCGCGACTCTACCACGAGGGGCGGCGTGGCCCAGGGGTGATCTTCTTGCGGCCTTTTTCCTGCTTTGATTCCTGCAACATGCACCATGCCTCATGGAGGCGTTTAAATTTGTGTCTGGTATCGTGAGAACAATTTATGCTCTGTAATATTTGCTTCTGGATTTGCTAGATTTCGCGATTTCCTTCCTATTTGCTTGTGTTCTACGTCGGCAGAGCCCGGCCCCACGCATACCTCAGCCGCCGTTAGCACCGACCGGATCACCAGGACGGGACTAAGGAGTGAGGGGCTACGTGACAAGTTAGTCTCATGAGTCGCGATGCTCAGGAGTCCCCCATGACGCGCGAACAACAAATAGGGAGTGGGCGGAAGAGAGGATTGGCCGTTCTACGTCGGCAGGGCCCGGCCCCGCGCATACCTCAACCGCCGTTAGCCTTTCGGAACTAAGGAGTGAGGGGCTACGTGACCAGTTAGGCTCTTGAGTCGCGATGCTCAGGAGTCCCCCTTGATGCTCAAACGGGTCTTCATACCTTGGCTCTTCTCGGGGAGGGACATGCGACGACCAGGTTCGAGGGACCTGGCTAGGTGGCGTGTGCTCGGGCGTAACCCGGGAGCAGCCCCTGTGTCCAGCCCCCTCGCGCGGCACTCCTGAGGGGAGGCGTTGCGATGAAGCCAGACACCGAGCTCTGGGCTCCTTGAGGTTGACACAGCCATGGGCTGCCCTCAGTTGTTTATCACCAGCGCGGAGCATAGCGCTTCCGTATGCGTACGGGCATAGCTGCTCCTCGGCAGTGTCGTCAGCCAGCATGGAGCATGGTGCTTCCACTGGTGCGTGGGAAGGGGATCCCCTCCAGGAGGAGCCCCCGGGGCGTGTACAGCCCCGCCCTGATACGTGGCCGACACGGTAGGGCTAGGAGAGGTGTATCTGGGCACCCGTGAGCCAGCGTGGGACCCACGGGCCCCTACCTCGAGGCGGGTTGCGCCTGGCTCTGGGCCTTTATCGGTGGTATGTTCCTGCAAGGTGGTTAGAATGCAAATGCTCTATGTCCTCAGGTCCCGGCCCTCGAGCTAGCTCAGACGCCGCTGGTATGACAGGTCGCGATGCCGTGGGTGAAGGCCAGGGGGTGAGGGCTGGAGAGCCAGTAAGAGCCCATGAGTCGCGATGCTCAGGCGCCCCCCTTTTAATGTGCAAGCACTTTGCATGATAGCGGAGAGGCCCGCGGTAGGCAGCAGATGATGATCATGAGTAGGTTAGGCATGAAGAAGAAAATCAACTTAGATAGATGCAGAGAAAAGCAAGTGCCGCTCGGCCTGGCCCGATCGGCTTGGGGATGATGCAGCCTGAGGGGCGGCCCCAACAAGGTAAGCTGAAGACAGAAGCAAAACGGATACATGCCGCAGGGACGGACCCACATGACCTGGGAATGATGTGGCCCTGAGGGCGCTCCCAGCTGAACTGAAACTTGAAAGAGGTCACCTGATACCATTGTAGAGCGGGTGTCAGAGTAGCTGACGATGCAAGGTGAAGAAGCCTATCCTCACGAGCCCTCGAGGCTCTGAGCCTAGGGAGGCTCGCGAGGTCCGGGAGGCTCGGTGAGGTCCATCTCCATCTCCTCCTGAAACGCATGATGCTTGGCCACCTGAGCTTCAAGAATGCTTCTCATCAAGCGCTGGTGGGCTGCAGCCGCGTTCGGCAAGCCGAAGGGCATGCGAACATAGTTGTGCGGTGGACCCGCGCAACGCCCCACGCGAGAAGGCCAGAAGCACTCCTGAGATGCGACTCGATTGAGCCCTGGGTAGTCGATGCAGACACGCAGCCTGCCATCCTCGCCTGGATGGGGAGCTACTCTGGGCAGGCAGCGGTTGCCGCACATAACTCTTGGTTCTTGTAATTCCTGAGCGACCTTGGTGATGAACTCCTGAGGGTCGGTCCCTCCTTGCCTTACGTCTTCCTGAGGGAAACATGCAGTGAAGCACGCCTCCAAATGGTGCCCGAGGGCCTCCCTCGTGATCCTGGCAAAGTCGGTGGCTCCCTAGGAGAGAGCCCCCGAGCCCTGCCCGAGGAGGGCGCCGGACGCGCCTTCCTATGTGATGGAGGGTGGCGCCCCTTGGATGGGCGCAGGCCCGGATGCGACGCCTCCGGTGGGGCCTTCCTCCTGAGGCCTTGAGCCAAGTGATGTCTTCTTCTTCTTCTTGGGAGCTGCTCCAGGGAGGTTTCCATTCTTGCTGTCTGGGTCTTCGATTGACGTGGCTTGGAAGGCGCGCTCGAGGGAGCACACCGCGTCCTTCTCTTCACAGGGGTCCGTGATGACCCCGCCACTTCCTAGCATCTTGAGGACGTTGTAGCCATGGTGAGTTACTGCCATGAACTTAGCCAGGGCTGGGTACCCGGGGATGGCATTGTATGACAGGCGAATGTGAGCGACGTCAAAGTCAATGAGCTTGGTGCAGTAGTTGTTGCGCTGTCCAAAAGTGACAGGGAGGCGGACCTGCCCTATCGGCAAAGTGGAACCAATAGTGACTCCTGAGAAGGGCTTGGTTGGCTGAAGCTAATCATATGGCACTTGGAGATTGTTGAACGTCTCAACGGACAAGACGTTGAGCCCTGCCCCGCCGTTGATGAGGGTCCTGGTGACTTGCACATTGCTGATGACTGGGGAGCAGAGCATCGGTAGGACGCCGGCCGTTGCCGCGCACTTGAGCTGATCCACTGAGCTGAACGTGATGGCGCACGCAGACCACCTGAGAGGGCGCGTGGCCTCAAGCTTGGGGAGGACTGCATTCACCTCGCGAGCAAACTGCTTGAAGATGCGCTGAGAGGCTGGGGCCTGGGCGCCGCCCAAGATGCAAGCGATTGCACGAGGCTGCTGGAAGCCCCCAGCCCCCTCGTCCTGATGATGGTCTTCATTCCTTCTTGGGGGTGGCGGTAGAGGAGGGAGCCCTGCGTTGCCTTGCGGGCGATCCTCACGTGGCTGGTCTTTCCAAGCTCCCTCGCGAGGTTGGTCATGCCAGCGGTCCTCGCAAGGCCGGTCACGCCACCCTTGGTGTGGGCCACGTTCTTCCCATCATACTCCACCTCTTCCTCCGCCTCGGCCATAGCCCCGATCGTTGCGCTCGGGGCGCCGATCAACACGGCCTTCTCGCACGGCCCTGAGTTCTTGGCATTCGTTGGTGTTGTGGGTGTGGAGATCGGGATACACACAGTATCGGCTGCCTTTGGACGAATCTGGCTGGTCCCTGCCGCGCTTTGTGTCCGGCTCTGCTGCGAGAACAACTACTCCCTTGTGCTTCACATCTTTGGCCTTGGCTTTTTTCTCTTTTGGGTCTGCTGCTGGGAGCTCGAGAAGGGAGAGGCGCCCTTCCTCAGCCCTTGCGCACTTGGTCGCCAGATTGAACAGCTCCAGAGATGTACACAGGTCTTCATGGATCGCCAGCTCCTCCTTCATCTTGACGTCGCAGATGCCATCAGAGAACGCAGAAATGATGGCCTCCTCAGTCACCCTGGGGATCTTGAGGCGAGCATTGTTGAAGCGCTGGATGTACTTTTGCAAGGTCTTTCCAGGCTGCTGCTTGATGCGGCGCAGGTCACCCACAGTCGGTGGACGGTCGTGAGTGCCCTGGAAGTTGGCGATGAAGCGAGTGAGCATCTCGTCCTAGGAGGAGATCATGCCGGGAGGCAGGTTCAGGAGCCAGGTGCGGGCACCGTCCTTGACCTCCATGGGAAACCAGTTCGCCATGACCTTTTCGTCCCCATTGGTAGCTTTGATCTACAACTCGTAGAGCTGCAGGAACTCCGCGGGGCCTGCAGTACCGTCGTAGTGGGGAGGTAGGTCGGGTTTGAACTTGCCCGGCCAGGCGACACTGCACAGCTCGGTGGTGAAGGCGCAGCAGCCTGCGGTAGCCACCGGAGCTCTCTGCTGATACAGGGCTTGCTCATGGAGATTCCCACGTGTCGTTGCCTAAAGCAGTGCGGGGTCTTGACGTGCTGGTGTAGGGACGCGGTCATGGTGTGCCGGTGCCTGGAGCATGTGTGCACCTTCTTTGGGACGAGGGATTTCTTGGCAGCTCCTTTCTTGTCACGCGGGCGCCGGACACGGTGGGTCTTGTCCTGGGGTCACGCGCATTGGAGCCAGGGTGCCTTCTTGGGGAGGAGGTGGCGGAGGCACCTCCTGATCTGCGCCTCCTGCGCAGGATGGAGGGCGAGGCAGCGAGAGGGATGGCGCAGGGGAGCCCCCTACGGCGCTGACGAGCTCGGTGATGCGAGCGAGCCACTCCTCGTAGAGGTTGTCAATGGGGCGGTAGTGGAGGAGCTCACGCACCAGGAGCAATGCGGCATGCGCGTCCATGGGGGCGCGACGGGCGTGGGAGGACGAACCAGCTGGAGTCAGCGACGGGGTGGCGGTGCGTCCTTCTTGCCGCACCAAAGGATGCAGCGACGAGGCCTGCTGCTTGTTTCCCGCCGGGCCAGTGGCGGCATTGGCGGCATGCGATGGGGAACGGTGGAGACACCCACCGACGGGGGATGTCTGGGCGATGCGGGCGGTGAGGGAAGCCCGACGCTCGGCGCGAGCCCGACGAGCATCAGCCATGGACACGATGAAAGATCGACCGCGAAGCGGCGAAAGAAAGATTCCGACGCACCCCTACCTGGCACGCCAAATGTCGGATGTTGGGTTCTGGCAGACCCTTAAGGTTCGAACTCTGGGGTGCGCACGAAGATCTCTCCCCTACTGACCTACGTCCGATCGTCTCGTGAGATCTAGGCTAAAAACGATGAACAACACGAGGGACACAAGATTTATACTAGTTTGGGCCACCGTTGTGGTGTAATACCCTACTCCAGTGTGTGGTGTGGTGGATTGCCTCAGGGGCTGATGATGAATAGTACGAGGGAAGAACAACCTCGCGAGAGGTGTTCTTGAGCTGGTGTGATGAACTGCTTGGGTGAGTTCGATCGCCTCTCTCTCTGTCTTTCCTAGGTCTTGAACCGATGCCCTACTCTGTGGTGGCTAGCTCTATTTATAGAGGCCCTGGTCCTCTTCCCAAATATTGAGCGGGAAGGGCGCCAACAACGGCCATTTTGAAGGGGAACAGCTAGTAAAAGTTATCCTGACTAAAGTTGGTCTTCGGCTGCCAAAAGCACTGGTGATGACGCCGTCTTGGGCTCCATGGTGACCTCCATCCTGCCGCTCCGCTGGTCTTGGTCTCGTTGCACTGAAACGGCAACCTTTGTCTGATGCCTCGGTACTCCACGCCTGTGCTTGCCCCCTTTGCACCAAAGAGGAAACAAGGACACTGCGCAGGCCGGCGCCCGCCTGGCGCCCGCCTGGTCTCGATCATCATGGCTTGCATCACGAGCACCTCGCAAGGTACCCTGCCTTGATCTCTCCGCCTCCTCGCGAGCCTGCTTGGCAGGGCTGCTCCTGAGGAAGCCTTGTGTCGTCCGCCCCGCGAGGCTTGGCCCCTCGTGAGGGTCTTGAGTCTTGTGCTGATGAAGATGGGTCGTACTGGGCCTCCACTTGAGCCACGCTGCAGGCCGTGGGTAGGCAAGTCCGGGGACCCCCGTTCCCAGAACACCGACAAAACAGACACCCGCTAGCCACCTGTGTGCGAAGCACATCGGTAGAACCTGTCTCATGAACGTGGTCATGTAATGTTGGTCCGGGCCGCTTCATCCAACAATACCGCCGAACCAACGTAAGATGTTGCTCGTAAGCAGTATGACTATTATCGCCCACAACTCATTGTGTTCGACTCGTGCATATAACATCTACGCATAGACCTGGCTCGGATGCCACTGCTGGGGAATGCAATATTTCAAAAACTTTACCTATGATCACGCAAGATCTATCTAGGAGATGCATAGCAATGAGACGGGAAAGTGTGTCCACGTACCCTTGTAGACCGAAAGCGGAAGCGTTTAGTAACACGGTTGATGTAGTCAAACGTCTTCACGATCCAACCGATCCAAGTACTGAATGTACAGCACATCCGTGTTCAGCACACGTTCAACAAGATGACGTCCCTCGAGCTCTTGATCTAGTTGAGGTCGAGGGAGAGTTCCATCAGCACGACGGCGTGGCGACGGTGATGATGATGTTACCGGCGTAGGGCTTCACCTAAGCAGTACGACGATATTACCGAGGTGTGTAACTGTGGAGGGGGGCACCGCACACGGCTAAGAGAAGACTTGGTGTGCCTTTGGGGTGCCCCCTCCCACGTATATAAAGGAGGGGGAAGAAGAGGCAAGCCCTAGAGGGGGCGCGCCAAGGGGGGAGTCCTACTTGTACTCTCGGTCCAAGTAGGATTCGTCCCCCTTCCTATTTCAACTAGGAGGAGGGAAGGAGGAAGAGGAGAGAAGGAAGGAGGGGGCGCCGCCCACACCCCTTGTCCAATTCGGATTGGCATGGGGAGGCATGCGCCACCTCCTGGCCGGCCCTCTCCCTTCCCCACTAAGGCCCATGGGGGCCCATTAACCTCCCCCGGGGGGGGGGGGTTCCGGTAACCCCTGGTACTCCGAAACTTATCCGAAATGACCCGAACCATTCTGGTGTCCGAATGTAACCTTCCAACATATGAATCTTTACCTCTAGACCATTTTGAGACTCCTCGTCATGTCCGTGATCTCATCCGGGACTCCGACCAAACTTCGGTTCATCAAATCACATAAGTCATAATACAAAATCGAAAGTTAATCGTGCGGACCCTACGGGTTTGAGAACTATGTAGACATGACAGAGACACATCTCCGATCAATAAACAATAGTGGAACCTGGATGCTCGTATTGGTTCCTACATATTCTACAAAGATCTTTATCGGTCAAACCGCATAACAACATACGTTGTTCCCTTTGTCAGCGGTATGTTACTTGCCCGAGATTCGATCGTCGGTATCATCATACCTAGTTCAATCTCGTTACTGGCAAGTCTCTTTACTTGTTCCGTAATGCATCATCCCGTGACTAACTCATTAGTCACATTGCTTGCAAGGCTCATATTGATGTGCATTACCGAGAGGGTCCAGAGATACCTCTCCGATACTCGGAGTGACAAATCCTAATCTCGATCTATGCCAACTCAACAAATACCATCGGAGACACCAGTAGAGCATCTTTATAATCACCCTGTTACATTATGACGTTTTATAGCACACAAGGTGTTCCTCCGGTATCCGGGAGTTGCATAATCTCATAGTCTAAAGAACATGTATAAGTCATTAAGAAAGCAATAGCAGAAAAAATAAACGATCATTATGCTAAGCTAACAGATGGGTCTTGTCCATCACATCATTCTCTAATGATGTGACCCCATTCATCAAACTAGGTGATACCCCGCGCGTTGCTACGGTAAAGTATGCTATGAATTTTATTTAAAGATCAAATAACATGTGAGAGTACATAGCATCAAAATGGATAGCTCAAGCTTGTGAACGGCAGCAATATTTAGCACGTTAGTGTGCAAGGACAAAGACCAATACGATCTAACAAAGAGTTACTATTCTATATACTCCACAGTGAATGCTATTGTGGTGAAACGGGTATGACATGGTGTCATTCCAGTCCTTTAAGATTACATGTGTGAGATACCAAAAGAAGGACAAAAATGGTAAGCAATATTTAGCACAGTCATCAAACGTAGACCTAAAAAAATCTAGAAAAGCATATAATAATAAGTAATGTAAAATGTGGACCATATTCAGTTTCCATTTAAATTCAACATTTTTTGTTAAATGGAAGATCTATATTACCCAGCAAGTTCATTTATCAGTTGTACGTAGTTGTGACCTTCACGGCCAATAATGAAGTATGACAACCATGTTAAACTGCATATAGTACGTATGTGCCTTGTGAAACTGCAAAAAATATTTAAACATTCAGGTTTAAGCTGGTAAGTGGTGGCTAAGTGTAAGTATGCTACTACTTATTTTTCAGTTCTGCTGCATTCTCCCATGATCCACGTTCCTATACATAGGAGTTAATTCAGAACAGCATATGATTGTATAAACTGTCACATACGGTCCAGGAATGTTTAATCATGAAGGAAGATAGACCATAAGTTGAATATCCAGTGTGAGAACTAATACGGTGAGAATACATAAACTGGAATTCCTAAGGCATAGGTGATCAGCGATATAGAAAACTGATGGTGCTCCATGGGTGAGATCTTGAGATGACCACCAGTAAACTTGAAGTCGGCGACAATTCATACACATGCGGTCGGTGGCAATTCTTCAACATAGGCTTCACAATTTTCATTAATAAAGAAGAATGTTAGGATGCCGGTTTCATAAGTTGAACATGTTGACAGATATGGCCCTATATGGAGATAAAAAGGGTTAATGAACATGAATGACTGAAACTCCAAAGACATTTGGCAAAAGTGAAATAGGGTTCACATCTACTGGATGCTAAACTGTGTCTAATCTTACCTATCAAATACAATGGCTCTTTTTCAAGGGGAAAGTAGTTCTCTGAATGGGACTGCTAGATATTGCATTGCTTGAAATTGTAACTACGAAAAACGCATGCTAAATATTTCACATCTTCACAAAACTGAGAAAAACCATCACCAATACAAAAAGATCTTGTCCAATCCCTAGTTGGATCATAAAGCACATGTTGCATCTTAAGATTAATCAAGGCAGACTGAATATTCACTTGGCATAAACATAGCAATATAGTGAATCTACATAAGACATAGAGCAGTATCGCCAAAAAACATGTAGCACCTCATACCTGAAACTTTCATTCAACTATGCCCATTATTCGTGATGCTCATTTACAAACTGACACAATCGCATCATAAGCATTCATATCACAAGGAAATCATTGCTCCATATGACATAAAAACCATTAAATGAAAATGTGTAGAACATACATGGTAAATTAATTTGGTTACATCTGTAGCAAATGGCATGCCGACAAACAACCTTGGGCGAAGTGTACAGAATTTTCACATAAATCTAGCTAGTTATCCAAATCTTCATCAAACCTGACAGAGAAAAAGGAGATGGCAGATCAAGATGAGTGAGGTAATTGCCCCTTGAAGCAAGAGTCTGTGGATTGGGCATTAATAAACGTATTATTAGGCTAGAATATTGAGCAACTGGCAAGGGAGGAAGATGTATCTTGTACCCGTAGATGGATATTGGCGGCCATGACGAGGCTCCAGATTTTTGCTGCATGAGAAAAAGAGACAAACAGGGGCGGAACCCTAGACCAGCAACAAATCAAATCAAATCGGGCCGGCCTACCCTATGCATGGTTGAAGGGAGGCGGGATGGACGACACTTACGTGTAAAGCTGAACTGCAGCTCCAGCTTCCGCTCAAGGATGTTGATGAGCTTGTAGATGATGCCCTTCTGTTTGAAGTTCCACCCATCCTTCAGATCAATTGCCTTGGGCTCCTTCCCCTGCCCGCCATCGCCTTCGTAGCTGATTTCGGATGCGTCCATCGCCGCTTGGGTGTCGTTTGGGGAGATAGACACGGGGAACGGGAGAGACGGGCGACCAGTTAATGAGGAGGGATTGAGTGATTCCATTGCATGTTCGCTTCCACTTCTGCTTCCGCAGGTCGAGGAAGGAGGAGTAAAACGAAGGGGCAAGAAGCACGGGGGAATCAACCGCAAATCTGAACCATACATACACAATCCAACGACTGAAATAATTGTAGTGACGTGGACGCACGAGAACGTAGGAAAATCAGGTAATGGGGGGCTCCTATTTAGATATAGAAGATGACAATACATGTCTATTTCTAGGAAACTTAACCATCTTTGATTAACGAGCTAGTCAAGTAGAGGCATACTAGGGACACTCTGTTTGTCTATGTATTCACACATGTACTAAGTTTACGGTTAATACAATTCTAGCATGAATAATAAACATTTATAATGATATAAGTAAATACAAATAACAACTTTATTATTGCCTCTAGGGCATATTTCCTTCACTAAGTTGGGATACCCCTGCAGGGTTTAAACTTTCAAGAGTCGTGCCCACGGTTATGTGGCAGATGGGAATTTGTTAATATCCGGTTGTAGTGGACTCGAACTAAACTCTATTAAAATACACCAACCGCGTGCGTAACCGTGACTGTCTCTTTTCGGGTGCATTCGAGAAGAGAACAAGGTTGGTTTATGTTTGAACGTAAGTAGTTCAGGATCACTTCTTGATCATTACTAGTTTGTGACTGTTTGCGTAGTTTCTCATCTTACTCTTGTACTCGAAAGTTAGCCACCATACAATGCTTAGTCGCTTGCTACAACCCCACCACTTTACCCCTTCCTTACCTATTAAGCTTTGCTAGTCTTGATACCATGGTAATGGGATTGCTGAGTCCCCATGGCTCACAGATTACTACAACAATAGTTGCAGGTACAGGTAATGCGATGATCATGATGTGGAAGCTATGTTTACTTGTCTTGGAGTTCTTCTTCTTCTTCGTTGATCTTGGGTTAGCTTCCTGATCGGTAGCCTGGGCTAGCAGGGTGGATGTCGTTTGAGCTTCTGTTTGTGTTTCATCTGTAGTCAGATGTTGTTCTTATGTATGATGTTTGATGTATTCTTGTGGCATTCGTATGCCCTGTGTATGTATCCCTATCTATTATGTAATGGTACGATGTAATGATATCCACCTTGCAAAAGTGTTTCAATATGCGGTTCTATCCTTGGTGGGACCTTCGAGTTCCTTTAGGATAGGGTCGCATATTGGGCATGACAAGTTGGTATCAGAGCCTCAACCGACCATAGGAGCCCCCTTGATTGATCGTAGTTGGCCGTTGTCGAGCCTAGAATAAACAACTTTTTCGGAATCTAGTTATATCAGAGAGTAGGATTTCTTTTTACTCCTCAGCCCCTTCGTCACTCTCGTGAGAAATCATGACGTAGGTGATTTGAATTACTCCTCTTCCCCTTCAATTTTTTTTAGGATCACGCAGTTAGTTTTCCGATCATTGTGATGTCAGCTCTTTTATCTGGCGCACTTCTTTTTGAGTCATTCGACCCTCATCGTCTTTCGCGAGATCAATCCTCAATTTTTTCTCAACAACGTTGTTCCCCCATGTGAAGTTGTCTCTTTTTCCCACCCGCCCACCATTTTTCTTCTCGGAGCCGGAGTCCGTAATCGAGTATCCAACCTACTGTGCGAAGTCTTTGCATTCCTTCCTCAATTATTTCAATCGGTGCTTTTCTCTTCAAGTTATTCGTCGGTTCCCCGATCCAAGTTGCCTTTGTTTTACCTGCCCTCCCACCCCTTTTCTTCCCAGAGTCTGAGCCTCTATTCAAGAATCAGTTTCATTTGTGCGGAGCCTCTTCAGCCTTTACTCAATTGTCTCAACTGGTGAATTCTCGTCTAGTTCATCATTGTTCATCTCGTTTTGTTTTCCGATGGTTTCAATTCAAGTATTCGGTGTTGATCATATACTTTCACATTGCTCAAGTATTTCCCTTTGCTTGTTCGCCTCTCGCCATTTAATCATTTTGGAGTTCCGAAGACATCTCAGAAGATTCGTGTTTGTGTTCAAATTAATTCTAGGGTGTCACCTCATTCGAGTCTTTCAATCGTTCCGGTGTGTCATTTCTCATTCAAACAATCCTTTCCAACGGTGTTTCTTTTCAGTGGGCCCTAACCCACAGGTCTTTTCCCAGGATCTTACCTGACTCTTCTAATTTTCCCGGAGTTATTATCAAATTCTTTTTGAAGTTTGACGTAAGAATGAATTTCATCAGTCAGATGCCTCTCCAAGATCGATTTCAAATCATTTTCATTGCTGGCTCAACCTCATCGCTTTCATTCTCCCGGAGTATCTCAAGAATTTTGGTGGTGTTCCTTGTCGTCCTTCTCAACATTTGAAGACTGAATAAGAGTTTCCTCTAAATCTTGTCCATTCTCTCGAAGATTCGTGGTTCTAGCTTCATGTTATCCTCTCAAATTCGGTTGTCAGTAATTCTTTTTCTTACCCATCCAGAGTATGCCAGGAGTTGTTTCCTGTTTTGTTTCACCGGAGGCCATCATTCCAGAAGAATTATTCATTCTCACATTCCAGCTTTCGTTCTCCAATTACCCCGGTGCATCTATCAAGTATTCATTAATTAGTTCACGATCTCTTTGTTCTCTTGTATCTAAATTCCTTCAAGTATCTTCGTGCGTTTGTAATGCTTTCTAGAGAGTCATTCTCTTTCTTCTTTCATTTTCAAATTCTTACGATGGTTCATTCAACATTCCTTTTCCTTTGTTATCATATCAATTAATTCATTCTTTCCAAATCATACCGGTGGTTCATGAAGACATTCCCAAGTTTTGCGCTATATCTCCCCTTAATCTTTTCCTACGTGAATAAGTTGTATGCAATCCATTTCTTCTCATCAATTTAATTGGTGGAGGATAAGCATAACATAATTCTTATTCTACTTTCATCAAGTGGAGTAATCTCTTCTTTTTAGAGTTTTTTTTCATGATATCACATTCTTGGTTCGAAGTGTTTTCATCTTTTCTTTTCCGAAGTTCAAAGTTTCCTCGGTTGTCCCATCGGAACCCCCGTCTAAATCATCGCAAGGCTTTAATCTTATTCTTTTCATCCTCCAATTCTATCTCACCACCCTTTTGTTACGTGAGTTCTTCATGGTGGTTTGTAATGATTTAATTCATTCTTCAAGTGTTCATCAAGATTCCTATTGGAGAAGCACAAGATTTCTTTTCTTCTTGCATCCCGAAGTGCAATTAACTCTCCGTATTCCTTTGAAGTGGAGTTTTGCATGTCTGTTCTTCTTAGCTGTTCATGCATTTGGTTGTGGCATAATATCACCTCCTAATTTTGTTGTGTTCTCAATAAGTCCACAGCAAGCTTATTCTTTTCGTTGTTGAATTTCCAACAACTCCGTTCAATCCTTCCTTCTAAGGATGTTTTCAAATTCATTCATGGAAGAATTTGTCATCTTCTTCTTCGTTCTTTTCATTCCGCTTTTTCAATTCTTCCGGAGGCATTGTGTTGGGGATATAACTATTGGTATGACCCGCCTCGGAGGGGCCGGGTTATACCTACAAGTGTAACATCCCAAATTTTCAATTTGGAATGTTATACATTAGATCATACTTGCATATCATATTTTATTGCATTTTGTCATGATCCTAGAAATTCTATGCAACTCAAGGACCCACCGAGAGAGTTGGGGATTTCGTTATTTTCATATTTGAGTTTTTCTCAAATTTTGAAAAGGGGATCAATTAGTTTAGTATTTTTTCTTTCCTAACATTTCAAAATAAAACATATGAGAGGAGATTAAATGACTTCTCCAAAATAAATGAAATATTAGATGAAAAATATTAAAATCAATTTAATTATTTGGTTTTTATTGCAATTTTATTTGAATTAGAAAATTGCACGTTTTCAAAATTGTAGTTTAGGGCCAAGAAAATGTTCACCTTCTTCTAAATATTTTATTTAGACGGTGAAAATTTGTTTTGGCGTTTTTAGACTTTTATTTATTTTTCTACGATTTATTTAAGTTTCGGTGGAATTATTTTTAAAAAAAAGTTTCCTCGCAGACCGAACTGGGCCGAAGGCCCAGCCGACCCACCTGCCCACGCCGCCTCGCCCGAGCGTGGCCGAGCCGAACACCGGACGGAGTCCGGGCCAGCGTCGCCGCCACCACACGGGGGTGCCCCCTCCCCCAAGTCGGACGGCCCCTATCCCCTTTAATTACCGCCACACCACCGCCACTTCCGCCCCACCCCGAGCCGGAGCAGCCGCCGCCCGCGCCGCCGCCGCACCGCCGCCTCTCGTCGTTGCGTCACCGCCGCCCCACCCCATCGACGCCCCGCTGGAGCCCCGCCGCCCGCCGGACCTCGCCGGAGGTACCCGAAGCCGACGCCACCGTTCGTCACTTTTTTGAGAAAAACCAATTCGGTTTTTTTGAAAAAAACTAGTTTTGTTTCTTTAGATCAGTCGGTTTTTCCGGTTTATTTATTTATCGAGCGTCCGCTCGTTCGTCCGTTTTAACGAACGCTATTCACCGTTTAGCCGCAGACAGCGAACGTTCGTTCGTTAGCCTATTCGTCGGCTTTTCTTTTTCCAGGGTTTTTCCGCGATTATTTTCGATCGCGATTTCTGCCCTGATTTTCATTTTAGTTTATCGGAATCAGGTGATTCAAGCGCCTAGAGTTTCATCTCGAAACCCTCTCTCCGTTTAACCAACTTGAACAAGTTTTTGCTACTGTAAAATTTGACTTAAGTCCAGATTAGTAAACGAAGCCTGTTTCTTTCACAGTTTGAGTTACGTTGCTTCATTTGACTTGATTCTTTTTGTCAAACCAGGGTTCTTAAGTTGAACTTTCTAGTTAGATCTCTTATTTGAGTTTTACCCGTGCTTGTAGTTGAGTGCTTATTGTATGCTTGTTTGTTTGCGATAGAGTACTCGGAGTGCGAAGCGTGCTACTATGAGTCTCTAGGTTTCGCGGATCATCAGCAAGGCAAGTAACACTTTGATCATACCTCTTTACTACCCAGTTTTATTGCATTAGATCAATCCTCAAACTATTGCATGACTAGGATCTGTTTAACATGTGGGTTTTGGGAAGTAGATGAGGCAGTACCTATTGTCCTATTTATTATCAAACCTTTGGGAGTTACTTCTATGTTTGCTTGTATTGCTATGCTATGCTTGTAGACGTGGATTGGGTGAGTGTATCCATTGACAGATGTGAGTGTTGTTAATTAATGGTTAACTTAAGGTGGCTACTTTAATTCACATCTGGGTGGATTGAGGCACCTGTGGAACCTAGTGTTGCCTGTATTTTTGGAAACCCCGGGGTACCGTGTGATTCTCCTATGGACCGCCACCCACGCACAAAGGGATCATAAGATTATTCACGCTAGAAACTTCCGTGTGCATCCACAAGCTATTATGGGCTCTAGCATAGTTGAGTACGTTGCAAGACCTCTTTCAGTGGTGGGCTAGCAGATGTAGGGGAAAGTAGGTGTAACTGTCCACTCGGAGTAAAGAGTTATTGTTTCAGAAAGACTGTGTCTCGTTTCTCCGATCATGGATGTATTCGAGTCTTGTGGGGAAAAGTGTGCAAACCTCTGCAGAGTGTACAAACTAATCATGGTTAGCCATGTCCCTGGTTATGGACGTTTTGAGTATCTAGTTCTTGGATTATTATGTGGATCTCATCACTCTTAATATAATTTGTTGGGTTTAATTGATGCTTAATTGGGATTGAGAGGGGGATTACCTTCTCAATGTTTAACAACCACCATGATAGTTAAATAAAATTCATTCCTTTGTTGTAGGGAAATTTTGGCTTCATCCAAAACAGTAACCATGGAGCTTTCCACCAGCCTTATATGCATGTAGTGATACATTATTCTGTTCATTACTCTCTATGTGTTACATTGCCAGCATATTCCATGTGCTGACCCATTTTCGGGCTGCAACGTTCATGTTGCAGACTTTTCAGATGACGAGTAAGGTGCCTTAGGTCATGATCTTTCACTGAGTGATACCGTTGGAGTTGATGGACTCACTTTATCTTCCAAGCTCTTCGTTGTTATCATTTTTATATGGCCTTAAGCCATATTTATTGTAATAAGTTCTCTTTTGAGACATTCGATGTAATAAGTGTGTGATTTCTACTCTGTTATAAATCCTTCGAGTACTGTGTGTGTCTGCATTACCGATCCAGGGATGACACTGATGCATAGAGATCAGACTGTTTGAGGTCTGGTCGCTACAAGATGGTATCAGAGCACACGCTGACTGTAGGACACGACCACTAAGCTAAAACCCTAGATCACTACTCTCTTCTCATTTCTTACCTCTCTCCCTTTCTACTCTTTAGGATGGCAGATGCAAGGAACAAGTTCACGCAAGCGGATGAAGATACCCCTTTTGGACGCCACTTGAAGGAAGTTACTAGATACCTGAACATCGGAGTACCAAGCTTCACTGGGACCTACATCGCCACTTTACCAGAAGAGGAGCGCTGGATGATTCAAGTTCAAGTTCTAGGAAGGACGTTCATGCCCGTCACTGAGCCCATAGAGTTTAACTTTGATGCACCAACCTGGAGTTTGGGAAAGAGCATGGTAGCCCACATCAGCATGGGACGCATTGGAGAAGTTTACCACAAGGATCTCAAGGATACTATCTACCAGATTTGTGGGCGCCGAGATGAGCAATGGGAGATGATCAGCACCAGGAAGGATAGATCTATTGCAGCTTTCATCCAGGAGTTAAACCAGGACATTCGTCGCCAGGAAAACCAGATGTGCGCAGGCATGATAGATCTGAAGAAGGCAATGACCAGGATCACAGAGCTAGAAGAAGAACTCAGGACTACACGCGATGGATATGAGGAGGAAATTACAACATTATTGGAGAAGAATGACGACCTGATAGAGAAGCTCGGAGTGTTCATGGGATACCCCGCGCCAGGAGGAGAAAACGACGATTCCACCTGTCCGGAGAACTACATCATGATCGACGACACCGACTCGGACCCTGACAATAGTGATGGTGACTTTGTTGATGAAGCTGGAGCAGATATCATGGAGTCTTCAACCGATCAATTTTTCTAGTCGACCACCATAACAGTAGTAGTATTCCCCCATGTATATAGTATAGTCCGAGAACTTTTGTAACGATAGTTAGACCGTTGTATGCCCTTGTTTGAATTGATTGAAGTGATATGATTGTGTTTGTCTCATGTGCATATGGGTAGTGTTTTCTCTCTAGACCTCATTCTATTCTATATTCTCATCTTTTCTAAAACCCTCAGATGCCTCCGAGACGCGACAATGGATTTGCTTTCCCACTGGAGCTCACTCAGTTGATCCAGCAGCAGAATGCACTTATGCAGATACTAGTACAGAATCAGAATCAGGAGAACAATAACAACAACAACCCACCACCACCACCACCTGTTGATCACTTAGCCCATTTCCTGAGGCTCAATCCGCCGGTGTTCTCTAGTAGCATCGAGCCAATAGTTGCAGTTGATTGGCTCCACAAGATTGGAAGGGAGTTGACTACTGCAGGATGCACAGATGCTAAGAGAGTGCGGTTTGCCGCACATCATCCTGATGGACCCGCAACATCATGGTGGGAGAATTTCACATCCACTTACCCCATCGACACTGTCACATGGGACCATTTTCAGCAGGCTTTCTGTACTGCCCATGTTTCAGCAGGAGCTATGGACATGAAGAAGTGTGAGTTTTGCAACTTGCGCCAAGGAGGACGTACAGTTGGCCAGTATGTGGATGATTTTAGTAAGCTAGCATGTTATGCCCCAAACGACGTTGCTACGGATGCAGCTAAGCAGGAGAAGTTTCTGGAAGGACTGAATTATGAGCTGAGCATGCAGTTGATGGTGGCAACCTTCAACAACTACCAGGAGTTGGTAGATAGAGCTCTCATGATTGAAGAGAAGCAGTAGCAGATTGACAACCTCAAAAGGAAGTATGGACAAGGGAAGTACAATTCTGGAGCTCAGCAGAGGCCTCGTTTTACCCCGAACTCGGGAGGACCTTTTCAGCATAACCATGGAGGTCACAACCACAATGGAGGAAGTTCGCACAACCATAGTGGCCCCAGGAATGGAAATGGTAATGGAGGAAGCAATGGACATAACCGTTCCAACCCAGCAACACCGGCTAAGAAGGATTTGAGCCACATTACTTGCTACAAGTGCCAGAAGATTGGACCTTATGCCAATGAATGTCTTGAAGCTAAAATGGAAATGGCAATGGAAGCTCTAGGAATAAGCCGAACCCTTTCAACAGGGGACAGTTGAACCACGTTAACATGGAGGAGGTTGAAGCGTAGCCAGATGTAGTAATAGGTATGTTTTTGGTTAAGTCATTTACTGCAATCGTTCTTTTTGATACTGGTGCATCGCATTCATACATATCAAGGGGATTTGTGGATAAGTATTAACTGCCCACCAAAGTTCTTAGAACACCTATGTTAGTAAGCTCGCCAGAAGCGGAGTATATGGCAAGTCAAGGATGTTTTCAGGTGCCATTGACCATAGGTAGGCATGTTTTCCCCTTAGACCTGATAATTTTGTAGTCACAAGGTTTGGATGTGACTTTGGGTATGGATTGGCTATCGATGTATGGAGGAAACATCGATTGCGCCAGTAAGTCGATTTTGCTCACCACCCCAGAAGGAAGAAGGATAAAGTATGTATCCCGGCATGAGTCGAAGAGGACTCAAGTGAATTCCTTATCAGGAGTTGTATAGGAGGAAGTACCAGTGGTGAAGGATTTCCCTGATGTATTTCCAGAGGAGTTGCCAGGCATGCCACCAGATAGAGACATTGATTTTTTGATTGAGCTTTTGCTAGGCATAGGGCCAATATCTAAGAGACCGTACAGGATGCCCGCAATGGATTTGGAGGAAATTAAGAAGCATATTAAGGAGTTACTGGAAAAGGCTATATTCGCCCAAGTTTGTCACATTGGGGATCACCAGTACTTCTAATGGAGAAGAAGGATGGATCGTTGAGGATGGTTGTTGATTATCGAGGGTTGAATGATGTGAAAATCAAGAACAAGTACCCATTACCGATGATCAATGATTTGTTTGACCAGTTGCAAGGAGCTAAAGTATTTTCCAAGATCGATCTGCGATCAGGATACCACCAGTTGAAGATTCGAGAGCAGGATATACCTAAGATAGCTTTTACCACAAGGTATGGGCTATATGAGTATATCGTTATGTCATTTGGTCTGATTAACGCACCTGTCTATTTTATGAACATGATGAACAAGGTGTTTATGGAGTTCTTGGGTAAGTTTGTTGTGGTGTTCATTGATGATATTCTAGTCTACTCGAAGAATGAAGAGGAGCATAAGGAGCATTTGCGTTTGGTACTTGGGAAGCTCAGAGAACATAAGTTATATGCCAAGTTCAGCAAGTGTGAGTTTTGGTTGAAGGAAGTTGGATTCCTCGGACATGTTATATCCGGAGAAGGAATAGCTATAGACCCCACCAAAGTTGTCACTGTGACAAACTGGGAAGCACCCACGTCAGTTGGAGAGATCCTGAGTTTTCTGGGACTCGCTGGATACTACTGGAGTTTCATTGAAAATTTCTCGAAGATTGCAAAACCCATGACGGAGTTGTTGAAGAAGGACACCAAATTCAAATGGACTGAGGAATGTGAGGCCAGTTTCCAGGAGTTGAAGAAACGTTTGGTTACATCACCAGTGTTGATTCTTCCAGATCAGTGCAAGGATTATGAAGTATATTGCGACGCTTCACGACGAGGACTTGGAGTAGTGCTTATGCAGGAGGGAAGAGTTGTTTCTCATGCCTCACGATAGCTTAAACCCCGTGAGCTGAACTATGCTACACATGATTTGGAGTTAGCAGCCGTAGTGCATGCATTGAAGACATGGAGACACTTTCTCATCGGAAACCATTGTGAGGTGTACACGGATCACAAGGGTTTGAAGTATATCTTCACGCAGAAGGAGTTGAATCTCAGGCAAAGGAGATGGTTAGATCTCATTAAGGATTATGATATGAGATTACACTATCATCCTGGAAAGGCTAACATAGTAGCTTATGCGTTGAGCCGCAAGAGCCATGTCAACACCCTCATGACCGGAGAGTTACCCAAGGAGTTAGCCGAGGATCTTCGCGAGCTATGTTTGGAGATAGTTCCGAGAGGCTATGTAGCAGCATTGGAGATTTAGTCTACTTTGATGGAAAAGATCAGAGAAGCTCAGAAGACTAACGAGGAGATTGCTGAGATAAAGGAAAGGGTGATTAAAGGAAAAGCTAAGGGATTTCGTGAGGATGAACACGATACCTTATGGTTTGAAGACTGCATTTATGTGCCTAATGACCCGGAGATCAGGAAGTTGATTTTGCAGGAGGCCCATGATTCGCCATATTCGATTCACCCAGGAAATACCAAGATGTATCTGTATTTGAAGGACAGTTTCTGGTGGACCGGAATGAAGAAGGATATTGCGGAGTATGTAGCAGTTTATGATGTATGTCAGAGAGTAAAGGAAGAGCATCAGAAGCCAGCAGGTTTGTTACAGCCATTGCTGATACCCGAATGGAAGTGGGATAAGCTAGGCATGGATTTTATCACCGGATTGCCCAAGACTCGTTCAGGCTATGACTCGATATGGGTTGTAGTCGATCATTTGACAAAAGTAGCTCATTTCATCCCAGTGAAGACCACTTATACCAGTGCTAAGTTGGCAAAGATATATATGACCAAGATCGTATGTCTGCATGGAGTTCCGAGGACCATTGTATCAGATAGAGGAGCCCAGTTTACCTTAAAGTTCTGGAATCAGTTGCACGAAACTTTGGGTACTAGGCTAGAGTTCAGTACAACCTTGCATTCACAGACAGATGGACAGACCGAGAGAGTCAATCAGATTCTGGAGGACATGTTGAGAGCTTGTGCGCTAGATTATGGATCTAGTTGGGATGACAATTTGCCTTATGCAGAGTTCTCTTACAACAATAGCTATCAATCCAGTTTGAAGATGGCCCCTTTCGAAGCTTTGTACGGAAGGAGGTGTAGGACACCATTGTTGCGGGATGAAGTTGGAGACTGTTAGTTGTTTGGGCCAGATTTGATTAAAGAGTCTGAGAAGAAGGTCAAGTTGATTCATGATAGACTCAAAGTATCCCAATCCAGGCAGAAGAGTTATGTGGATTCTAAACGCAAGGAGACAGTTTACGAAGTTGGAGACAGAGTTTACCTTTGAGTGTCCCCACTTCGAGGAGTTAAACATTTTGGAGTTAAGGGAAAGTTAGCGCCACATTTTGTGGGACCATACAAAGTTTTGGAACATATGGGAGAAGTTGCTTACAAGCTGGAGTTGCCTGAAGGATTGTCAGGAGTTCATGATGTGTTCCATGTTTCCCAGTTGAAGAAGTGCCACGTAGAGATGGCTGATATTCCACTAAGAGATACAATGCCACTAGAAGCAATTCAGTTGGATAGCGATCTGACCTACGAGGAGAAACCAGTCAAGATTCTCGAGTTTGCCAGCCGAGTTACACGCAGCAAGGTTATCAACTTCTGCAAGGTTCAGTGGAGCCACTATATCAAAGATGAAGCAACCTGGGAGCGAGAGGAAGACCTACGGAAGGATCACCCTCACCTATTTTCAAGCCAGCCCGAATCTCGAGAGCGAGATTCATCTTAAGGGGGGTAGGTTTGTAACATCCCAAAATTTCAATTTCGAATGTTATACATTAGATCATCATTGCATATCATATTTTATTGCATTTTGCCTTGATCCTAGAAATTCTACGCAACTCAAGGACCCACAGAGAGAGTTGGGGATTTCGTTATTTTCATATTTGAGTTTTTCTCAAATTTTGAAAAGGGGATCATTTGGTTTAGTATTTTTTCTTTCCTATTATTTCAAAATAAATGAGAGGAGATAAAACGACTTCTCCAAAATAAATGAAATATTAGAGGGAAAATATTAAAATCAATTTAATTATTTTATTTGGTTTTTATTGCAATTCTATTCGAATTAGAAAAATTGCATGTTTTCAAAATTGCATTTTAGGGCAAAGAAAATGTTCATCTTGTTCTAAATATTTTATTTAGACGATGAAAATTTGTTTTGGCATTTTCAGATTTTTATTTATTTTTCTATGATTTATTTAAGTTTCGATGGAATTATTTAAAAAAAAAGTTTTCCCGCGGACCGAAATGGGTCGAAGGCCCAGCCGGCCCACATGCCCGCGCTGCCTCGCCCGAGTGTCGCCGAGCCAGACTGTGGCCGGAGTTCAGGCCAGCGCCGCCGCCATCGCCCGGGGGTGCCCCCTCCCCCAAGTCGGACCCCCCGTCCCCTTTAAGTACCGCCGCCCCGCCGCCACTTCCGCCCCACCCCGAGCCGCAGCAGCAACCGCTAGCGCCGTCGCCCGCGCTGCACCGCCGCCTCGCATCGCCGCCCCACCCCACCGACGCCGCGCCGGAGCCTCG